>NC_058134.1:205453080-205511588 GCF_016433145.1 Gracilinanus agilis | reverse complement strand
CCACACATCTTATTTCTTCCCCCCAGCCCCTCCAATCTAGGAATACATGAGTAACTTTACATTCAATTCGGATCTGCTCCAGCTCTGTGACCTCAGCAATGGATTCTTTCAAATCTTCCACAAACTTCTGCATCTCCTCTGAGCCCAGGGCACAGAAATGTAATACCTGCTTCTTTTCTGAACCTGACACTGGGGTCACCAGTGTGATGCCGTGGGAATGATCTGAAAAATGAATATGGGACACCCACTTTTGGTGAGACAGGAAAACAGGATGCCTGAGCCTGGGGTAGTCAGAGAGACCAGACCTTTTTGCAGGTCTTGCCCTCTGCCCCTAGAAAGTAATCTCAGGAGTTACCTGCCCCCTTTTCCCTCCCCTATACATCCCCTGAAACTACCACCCACTGTCATCATCTCTGGGTCCAAGACAGACTTACACTCATTCTCAAAAAGATGGAACTGCATCCCTAGCAGGCCCACGGACTTGCAGAAAGTGTACGTGGAGGAGGTCTTCTTCTTTGGGCAAAGCTTGAGGATCTGCCCAAGAAAAAAGTCAGATACACACACAGACACACACAAATAAACAGATGTATACATGTGTGTATATGACAGAATGCATATAAGACAAGATATAGCCAAACATAGAGATATACATATAAAAGTAAATATATACACACAGAAACACATACATGAGTGCACACACACACACACACACATGCACCAAAGTTAGGGGAACCAGCATTTCCAAGGCCCAAGCCACCTTCCCAGCCCCACCATCTATTCTGATCTGAGACCTTTAGGACACTTCTTCCTCCTTCCAAGTGTAAATTTCTTTATTGGGAATAATGAATGGGGCACTTTCACCAAATGGAAAGGAGGACGGGGCTGGCAGTTGAGCTGGAGAGAAAATTCCTCCCTTAGATTGGAGAAATGGATCTCATGTTGCCCCCAGCCTCCTTTCCTGGGGGAAAGCCAGCTAAAGCATAATCTCTTATCACAGAATTCCCAAATTGTAGAAGAGATGTTGAAGGTCCTTTAGTTTAACAGCTGGCATGAGGTGGCTCAGAAGAGCTCTCTGTCACTTCTGGTCTACAGTTGGAGACTGGATGATGACCACTTGTTGGAGATGTTTTAGTGGAGATTCCTGTTTAAGTCCATGTAGGAATTCCCACAAAACACCCACAACAAATGGCTATCTAGTCTCTGATCAAGGACCAGCAGTGATGGAGAACTCCTCCTAAATCCTGAGGCAGTCCATGCCACTTTAAAGAGTTCTAAATGTCGGGAGCTTTTTATGTATATATATGCATACACACATTTAGACTTCTATATGCACATATGGAATAACATGGTTATAGCAGACAAACTAGAAAGGATGAGGGAGGAAAGGAGAATGAAAGAATGAAAGGGTGAAGGGAAGAGACAGTTAAGAAGGGAGGAAGAATGAGAGACAGAAGAGAATAAAGAGAGGGGAAGAGAGAGAGAGAGAGGGAGGGAGGGAAAAAGAGAGGGGGGAGAAGAGAGAGGAAGGGAGAGAGAGAAAAAGAGAGAGGAAGAAAGGGAGGGAGGGGGAGAGAGAGAAAGGAGATGGAGAGGAAGGGAGGGAAGGAAGGAGAAAGGGAGGGAGAGAGAGGGAAGGAGGGAAGGCTTGAGAGAAAGAGGGAGGGAGAAAGAGAGGGAATAGGAAAGAGAGACAGAGAGAAAAAGGGAGGGAAAGAGGCAGGGAAGGGGAGAAGGACAGAGAGAGAGAGGGAGGGAAGGAGGGAGACGCAAGAAACAAAATGGCCACCCTGCTCCACTATTGCCCCCCTAAGCGATGATCCATTCTTCTCACCACCAGCAGGTCATTGAAGAGGAACACCTCCCTTTGATGAGCTGCCTGCTTCTGGAGCTTGTTCACATCAGTGACTTCAAAGAGTCGGCTACAGCAGACCAGGCGTCGGTGTGGGACTGACAGCACCTGGGCAGAGAGGATGGGAAGGATGTCAGAACAGGGATGGAGGGAGAGAAAAGGAGGAAGGAACAGGCCCTGATTACAGACTCAGACTCACAGAATATTAGAGCTGGAAGGGACCTTTAGATTCAAACTCTCTCATTTTAAAGATGGGGAAATTGAGGCTCAGAAAGGTTTATGATTTGTCCAAAGTCACAAACATAGTGAAGAGCAAAGATGTGAGTCCAAGACTTTTGATTCCAAGTCAGTATTTTTTCTACTCTGCCATGTTCAACTCTCTGGAAACCAAATGCCTCTACTATAGAGCATGGGGGATACACCAGAGGAAAGAATTTATTGAGAGGAGAGAATAAAGCCAAGGAGGAGGGCAGGATGTGTTTCCTTTTTCTGATGAACCTATCCTTCACAGAAGATAGATTCACAGAATGTTAGAGGGAACAAATCATATAGTTCAATCCCTTATTTTGATAGATGAAGAAACAAAGGCAAAGTGACTTTCCCAAGGTCACATAGCTAATTAGTGGCAAATCTGGGATTAAACTCATGCCAGTGATCTCTCCACTACACCAGATGAAGGATTGCAGGATCATAGAATTTTAGAGCTGGAAAGGACCCATTAAGTCCTCTAGTCTAACATTCTCATTTAACAATTGCTTTTGACCACCATGGTTTCTTCAGCTATAAATGGATATAAAAATAACACCTACTGCTGAGGTTTGTTGTAAGAAAAAAATGAGATAATATTTATAAAGTCCTTAGCACAGTGCCTGACATATAGTAGGCATTTAATAAATACTTATTCCTTCCTTTCTATAGAGGAAGAAAATTGAGGAGTCACATGAATTGTCCAAGGTCACACAGGTAATAAATGGCCGTCTTTGGACTTGAACTCAAATCCAGTGATGTCAAGATCAGAACTGCAGTGAAGCATTTTTTCATTCCACTACAAAACTTCTAATCTCAAGGAGACTTGGAGCAGCTGGGATTTATTCCTTTGGGTGAAGCATTTCTTCCTAACCCATCATCTCCCTCCCAGCCCCCAACCTCCAGATCACATTAAAATTGTCTTAGAACAACAAGAATTCATCCTGTCTCAGGGAAGGAGATTCCATAGCCATATATCCCAAGGACCCAAACTCCTGAACCCCCAAGAAGCATTTCATCTCAGTTTGTCTTGTTTCAGGGCCCAGCAAGACTGGATGGGAGGAGATGAGAGAAGGTAAGAGAAAGCAAAAGGGAGGAGAAGAGGACTCAATCACAGGAGAGAGGAAGCAAGAGACATCAGGGGAAGAAGCAGCAACAAAAGGAGAAAAGAGTCCCCGGGGCAGAGCAAATACTTCTTCTGTATTTGCGGTCTGGTTGTTCGGGGGTCGAGACTTACTGTCTTCATGCCCACAATGGACTTCTCCACCTTGGTAACATAGGTGACGTGGTCCTCATTGGATTTCAGTTCCTTCTGTTGGATTCTTTCATAGATGCCCACCACCAGCTCTCGGGGTATGTCAGCGCCATCATCCACACCTGTCAAAACAAGATATAACAGGACCGGCGATGATCTAAGCAAGGAGGACACCTTTGATGAGGATTATATTCTCTTCAACCAGGGCAAGTGCTTTGTTGTGGAGGAAAACAAGAAGGCTTGGCTACTGCCACTGAGTTTCCAGAAAGGATAAAGGACAACAGCATCATTTCTATAAGGCAGCCCCCTAGCCCTTTCATGGGACAGCCAGTCTTTAGGTATTCCTTCCTCTCATAAAGCCTGATCCTAGCCTTTCTGTAGGTAAAATAGGATGGTTCTAAAGTCAACCAGACTAAAAGGCTTTGTCCTTGTCCTGAAAGAAGCCAAACTCTTGCAAGCAAGGAATAAAGAGTAAAATGAACCACCCCCACCCCCCACCAATCCCAAGACTGCGGCAGGCAGGTATCTTTTGGTTCTCCTCTATTAGGTGTTCTAGTTATGTGGATCAGCAGCAGTTGAGAAGAGTCAGGGCTGGTAGACTTCATGAAATTATCCTTTAGTCTGGCTCACATGAAATGAGATTTGGGATTTGGTGGCACTCAGACTCACAATATTAATTAGGGCTGGTAGACTTCATGAAACTGTCTATCTGTTACTCTGGCTTAAATGAGCTGAAACTTGGTACTTGGCACTCAGGCTCAATATTAGAGTTAAGGGCTGTAGGCTTCATGGCACTGTCTATTAGCCTGGCTTAAATAAGATGGGACTCGTGGCACTCAGAGTCACAGAATGTTAGAGGTGGAAGGGAATGTCAGAATTTTTATTTTTTTTATTTTTTAAACCCTTTCCTTCTATCTTAGTATCAATTCTAAGACGGAAGAGCAGAAAGGGCTAAGCAATTGGGATTAAGTGACTTGTCCAAGGTCACACAGCTAGGAGGTATCTGAAACCATACTTTAATCCCAGCTTCTCCCAACCCCAGGCCTAGTGTTCTATCCATTGTACTACCTAGATGCCCCTCCTTTATTTTAAAGATGAGGAGACTAAAATTTGGAGAGGTGGAATAATTTGTCCAAAGTCACAAATATAAGGGAGAGCTAGGAGGCTTTTGGTTTATACTGACAAAACTCAGCATCTAAAAAGGTCAGCTGCAATGGAGGGAATGGGGGGGGGTGTCATTTGTCCAATGGCCTGTAGTAGGAATCTGTATCTGAAGAGGGTCAGGAAGATGGTCCTTGGACATTTTGGATCAGGATCCGGCAGCACAAGGGCTGCTTCGTGGAGGTAGCCTCAATATCATTGAGTAAAAGACACAAGGAGACTCAGTGCTTGTCCCCACTCAGGGAAGGGCACATTCAGGGGATGCACCTCCCTGTACAAATCCCCAACCATTCCCTTGGAGTTAACCCTTTATAGAACAGGGCTAAGACAACAGCCTCCCCACTCTTCTCTTACCTCTCAGGTTCCGGATGAAGTCTTCCAGCATCATCTTCCGGTCAGGCTTGATATTGGGGCTGTACATGTCCGTGTTGAGGAGGATGATGGCAAAGGCCAGGATAAAGATGGTGTCAGGATTGTGGAACTGTTGGACCACCTCGGGATTGCACATGCAGTAGCGCTGGCTTGGGGAAACAGAGAGAACATGCCCACTGACACTTCCCATCCTCCTCTTTCTCCTTAAGCTACAGCAGGTGAGGAAAGGTGTGCGTTTGAAAGAACTTCCCCAAAATGGCGCAGCATCAGTGGAATAGAAGCCCAAGGTATCTGACCCAGGGTAGGCTCTCCTCTCACCCTGAGCACTTAGTCTTCGTAATACTCACATGGCACAAATATATAGAAATACAAAGATGTGTGTGCAGATGCATATGTGTAATATATAATGTGTGTGTGATGGATAGACACTCATGAATTTATTAGCATATTGTCTATGTAGAATGTATATATATACACACACATACATATATGTGGAGAGAATGCTTGGTTGATTATTCATTGTTAATTATCCTTTATTATGTATTACTTTTGTCTCCCTAACTAGACTAGATACTCCAGGAAGAGGGGATCATTTCTTATACTCCTTGACATGCCCCAGAGGACTCTTGAGCCTTCATGCCTTTGGTCATATTGTTATTATTATTTTTAAACCCTCACCTTCCATCGTAGACTCAATGCTATGTCTTGGCTCTAAGGCAGAAGAATGGGAAGGGCTAGGCAATGGGGGTTAAGTGACTTACCCAGGGTCACACAGCTAGGAAGTTTATCTGAGGCCAGATTTGAACCCAGAACCTCCCATCTCTATGAAATTTTCCCTGATTGTTCTAATTGGTACAAATTATAGCTCTGTGTTTTTATCCTTATAATGCATCTGTAGGCAATATTGTATGGCATAAATATCTGGGTTGGTACCTTAACCCCCTGTTACACTTGTTATTCAGTTGTTTTCAGCCACGTCTGGCTCTCTAAGACCCATTTAGAGTTTTCTTGGCAAAGATACTAGAGTGAGGGGCAATGGGAGTCAGGGGGGATAGAGAGACAGGCCTGGAGTAAGGAAGACCTGGGTTCAAATCTGACCTCAGATACTTCTTCCCTGTGTGACCCTGGGCAAGTCACTTAATCCCCATTGCCTGGCCCTTACTGCTCTTTTGCCTTGGAATAGATACCTCATATTGATTCTAAGATGAAAAGTAAAAAAAAAAAAAATTAAGGATTCTGAAGTAGTTTGTCATTTCCTTCTTCAACTCACTTTAGAGATGAGGAAAATGTAGTGTTAATTGATTTGCCCAGGGTCACCCCGCTAATATGTGTCTGAGGCTGGATTTGAACTCTGGAAGGAGTCCAGCCCTCTATTCACACTGTGCTCTCACACACTGCACCACGTGGCACCTCTGTGCCAGACGCTAAGCTCCACGAGGGCAGCTAAACTTCACTCTCCCTCAGTCCCCAGCTCAGAGTTCTGCATGCAGTGTTCCAATAAGCATTTGGCCCATAGGCAGCTGGCCATGGATAAGCCCTGCAGGATGGGAGCTGGAGAAGGTCGGGATGACACTCCCCCTCTCTCATACCCAAGGTACCGATGCAACAGAGTTTGACCTCTTCTTCCTCCTCCTCCTCTAGAGCCCCCAAATGGTGGCTCATTTCCCTCTCTCTGAGGCTCTTCCTTCTGTCCCCCTCCCACAGGATTTTCCTTGCCATAGTCAGTGGGAGTGAAATAGGGGCTGGGATCAGAGCTGGCGGTCATTCCTACCTGAAAGCTTCGATGAGCCGCTCCACCTTCTGGGCCTCCCCTTGGACCCGGATATGGGCCTGGAATTTCCTCAGAGCCTCATCTAACTCCATGTTGGAGAAGTCCATTTCATCCACCACACAGCTAAGGAGGGGGCAGAGACAGGGCAGGAAAGGGAGACGGTCAGCACAGGTCCCATCCTGCCAAATGTCTCACCACCCGTTAAGCTAAGAGTCCCATGTGGGGTACAGAGTGACCTCTCCCCTCCCTGGGGAGAGCCCCATCCCAGCTCGTAGGAGTTAACTTTGAAAGCCAATGGCTGGGGGCCTGGGGAATGAAAGAGAAGAGAGCCCGTGCGTCCGAGGTCTGCCATGAATCTCTCTTGAATCCCTCCCCGTGACCCCATCATCCTCTCCAAAGCCAAACAGAGATCAGTCAGTGACCAGGAAGGCCCTGTACAGAACACAAAAGCCTCCACAGAATTCAACAATCAATGAGAATTTTTTAAGGGTCTATATTCCAGCTGCTGTGTTAGGTGATGGGCATGTGCAGATGAAATAGTCCTTCTGGAACAGAGAATTCCAGAAACAGAAATGCCCTAATTGGAAAGAGACTTCCATTTGAGGATAGAGTCCGATGATCTGGGTTCAAACCCCACCGTCTTCTATTTACTAGATGTCTAGTCAAGGGCCTCAACTTCTCTGACCTCAAGGCCCCTCTTTTACAAAAATGGTACCAAGAATACCTGTTGTACCCACCTCACCGGGTTGTCGTGAGGATCATGTTTGATAATGTATAGAAAGTGTTTTGTAAACCTTTAAGGGCTATTTAATTATTATTTTTAAATTTTCAAAATTAATCAAAATAACTTCAAAATTTTCAAAAATTTTCAAAATTAATTTCAAAAATAAAATTTCAAAAGATTCATATAGATTCACCAGAAAACATTTAAATAAACAAATGCACAAAAATGGTGCTAAATCATAAACTGGTTAACAATTTGTTTCAAAATATGTGAATTATATGTGTGTGCTAATATAAACATTCTCTGTTTTGGATTGGTTTTTCTTTGATACTTTTTCTTTGATACTTTTTGCCCTGATTTTATGGCTGTTATTTTTTTAATGTAATAATAATATGTAAATGCTATTATTATAAAGAGGGTTGGACTAGGTGATATCTACGGTCCAGTTCTAAATTCTATGAGTCTGCCCCAACTGTGTGACCTTGGGCAAGTCACTTGACCCCATTATCTAACCCAGTGATTCCCAAAGTGGGCACCACCACCCCCTGGTGGGTGCTGCAGCAATCCAGGGAGGCTGTGATGGCCACAGGTGCATTTAGGGACAGTGAATAAATGTAAGGGGGGGTGATAGTATGTGACAGGGGGCACTAAGTAATATTTTTTCTGGAAAGGGAGTGGTAGGGCAAAAAAGTTTGGGAATCACTGATCTAACCCTTACCACTCTTCTGCCTTGGAACCAATCCACAGTATTGATTCTAAGATGGAAGGTGAGGATTCTTCAATAAATACATTCTAGGAGCCTAGTTCAACTCTTTTATTATACAGACAAGGAAACTGAGGCTCAGAGACTGGAAATTCTTTGCCCTGGAGAATATATCACATTCGTGGCAGAGCCAGCTCTTCTGACCTGACTGCTATTTTCAGGTATTTAAATAGCTGCCACCTGTTGACATGAAACATATTTGAAATGACGGTAGAGTGAGGAACAATGAGGACAGGTTGCAGAAGGGTAGAGTGAGGCTTGATGTCATCAAAGGAAAAAACCAAAAACCTCCCTAACAATCAGAGCTCGAAGCCCCAGGTGGAATGGGCTGCCTTGGCAGCAGCTATTTCTAGCACTTTGTAACACGAGCTATTTCTAATGACCAGAAGTCTTCAAGAAGAGACTAGTTCGCCATTTGTCAGGGCTGATGGGGAAGACCGATGAGCTCTGAAATTTGACTGGAATGGTAGGAAGATTTGAATTCAGATCCCATTCTACCACTTACTAGCTGCATAACCCCAAGCAAGCCATGTGTCTTGCATTGAGCCCCAGTTTTCTTATCTGCAAAATGGGGACAAGATAAGATGATGGTTTTTACCTTATAGAATTGTTGAGAAGAAAGTAGCTGGCAAAACTTAGCATGCTATAGGTAGGAGTTTTACTGTGATTATTCTTTCTACCTTATCTACCTGTATCTTTCTACCTGTAATTAGAGGTAGCTAGGTAATGAGGTGGATAACTCTATCTTGACCTGGAGTTCAAATCTGCTTTGGACTAGCTATGTAAATGTGGTCAGGACACAACCTCCCTGCCTCAGTTTCTACATCTCTAGAATGGCGATAATGATAGCAGCCATTTCCCAGGGTTTTTCTGTGAGGATGAAATGAGTTAATGTTTGTAAAGTGCTTTGCAAACCTTAAAATTCATTTCTATAAATGTTAACTATTATTATTAATCATCTACCATCCCCTGCCTTGTTTTTTTCCCCTCTGGTTTGGGTTTTGGTTTCTCCTTTGGGCGCTGTCCTACCTCCACCCCCTTCCTCACACATATTGGGCACATCTAAGAACTGTGACCAGATCTTAGTCCACACTCATTCCTCAGGCTTCTGGGTAAATAGGAGCTATTCTGGGTAGGGGTAGCCGTGGGCAGAGCTGTAAAGCAGGTACTCTGTCTTAGGGAGTTCTCTTGTATATCCCATTTCCCCTGGCATGATATTCCTTCTTTGATCCCTTCAAATGCCCTTTCTTCTTCTACCTTTTCCTGCAGATACCTATCACACATATATAGGCACATATATGCATACACGCACATACACATACACATATATATACATGAGAAAGGGTGGATTTCTTGGATCTCTCCCAGTTTTAAATCCTAGGATCCTGTGATCTCTAGCCTCTTCCCCAACTGCTTCAGGGTGAGAGAGTTCTTGCAGAAAGGGCTCTTTGCTCCAGCCTGGGGATGCCTCTGCCTGCAGTCTGTTCCCCAAGAAGGAAGAATCCAGGTCCCAAGAAGCAAGATGAGCCATCCATGGAGAACTGTTTGTTTGCCTGCCTGATTTCTCTTTTCCTTCAATCCAAAGCTGATCACAGGAGCCATTAAAGGTACTTTATGGTGCTGAAGAAGCTCTAAGAGCTGTGTGCTCCTCTCCCCTCTCTTACCCCAGCCTACTTTCCCCTCCAATCTTCTTTCCTTTGGTTATTTTTATAGTCCCACATGATTGCCAGAGGCTCTGTCAAGCTAGACTGAGCTCTCTGGTTTGACAAGAAATTATGGCTCTGCGCCAGACTCACCTGTCTTCCCTTCCCTGGCTGACAAAATCTAGTGCTGGAAGGGGCCTTGGAGCTCATCTAATCTACCCCCCCCTTTTTTTTTTTACAGATGTGGAAACTAAGTCCCTAGAATGTTATGAGACTTGCCCATGGTCACAGGGCAGTAAGTGATAGGGCTATGCCTCAAGCCCATGTCTTCTGATTCAAAAATTCATTGTTCTTTTCACAAGACGTTTTGCCCCCTTTCCCATATTAGGCATGCCCAGCTTTTCCCATTTAACCTTGGCCCTTTTCTAGGGGAGAAAAAGAAAATATCATGGGCCTGAACCCCAAGAATCTCTGTCAAGCAGTCCAGAATTTTGCAGGATTCATAGATTTTGAATTTTAAGGGACCCTAGAGGTCATCTAGTCCAGCTCCCTCATTTTATAAATCAGGAAATGGGGAGATTCAAAGAGCTTGTGACTGACCATAGACACATAAGCTGTTTCAAAGCAGAATTTCTTGGTATGCAAAATCGCCCACCTTGGGAAGGTTCTGTGGGTTAGGGTTATGTCCTCTGCCTAAATATAAGAGCAGAATAAACTATGGAGAAGACAGGAAAAGAAGGGATGAGACAAAGGTTAAGAGGGAGGAACAGATACAAGAGTGGGGGTCAGACATAACCTCAGTTGCCTCCCCTGCCAGTGCCCTGAAACTGTATGGAAAGGCCCAGTAAGAAAGCCCAGGTCTTCCTTCATCCTCTGGCTCCACCTCCTCCAGCATATCTTATGGCCCTTTTTATACCAGATCAGACCTTGGACAAACTACGGCTTTACTTTTACGAACCTCAGTTGTGTATTTGTGTTAGGGGGAGGGTCATAGTAGAACTAGATAATCTGAAGTTCTCAAAAGAACAGATAACATTCTTTTCTTTAAAATGTTGTCCTAATTAAGCCCAAAGGGCTTTAAAATAATGCATACCTTTTGATCCAGCAATACAGCTACTGGGTTTGTATCCCAAAGAGATTTTTTTAAAAATGGGAAAGGTTCTTTTTGTACCAAAATATTCATAGCCGTGCTCTTTGTGGTGGCAAAAAATTGGAAAATGAAAGGGATGTCCTTCCCTTGGGGAATGACTGAACAAATCGTGGTCTAAGATGGTAATGGAATACTATTGTGCTATAAGGAATGACGAACTGGAGGATTTCAGAAAGAACTGGAAAGACCTCCATGAACTGAGGAGGAGTGAAATAAGCAGGACCAGGAAAACATTGTACAGTAACAGTTTTTTTTTTAAACCCTTGTACTTTCGGTGTATTGTCTCATAGGTGGGAGAGTGGTAAGGGTAGGCAATGGGGGTCAAGTGACTTGCCCAGGGTCACACAACTGGGAAGTGGCTGAGGCCGGGTTTGAACCTAGGACCTCCTGTCTCTAGGCCTGACTCTCACTCCACTGAGCTACCCAGCTGCCCCCTAGTAACAGTTTTTGCTACCAATTGCAATCCAGGACAATCCTGAGGGACTTATGGGAAAGAATGCCATCCACATCCAGAGAAAGAACCGTGGGAGTAGAAATGCAGAAGAAAAACACAATTTATCACTTGTTTATATGGGTATAGGATTTGGGTTTTGGGGTTTAACAGATTACTCTAT
The DNA here is from genome assembly GCF_016433145.1 of Gracilinanus agilis. Classification (NCBI taxonomy): domain Eukaryota; kingdom Metazoa; phylum Chordata; class Mammalia; order Didelphimorphia; family Didelphidae; genus Gracilinanus; species Gracilinanus agilis. The sequence continues at coordinate 205,500,040 of NC_058134.1, read as the reverse complement.
TACAACAATGAATAATATGGAAGTAGGTTTTGAGTACTAATACATGTATAACCCAGTTAAATTGCCTGTCAGCTCCAGGAAGGGATAGGGAGGAAGGGAGGGAGAGAAAAAGAACCACATAACTATGGAAAAACAAACAAACAAACAAACGAACAAATAAAAAATAAAATTTTATTTTAGACCCAGATTGAATTGCTTGCCAGCTCTGGATGGAGGAGGGAAGAAGGGAAGGAGACAATTTGGATCATATGACTTTGGAAAACTGATGCGGAAATTTGTTATTACATGTAACTGGGAAAAATAAATAAATAAACAAACCTTAAAATGTAGCCTATTGTATGGTTATACTATTGTATGCTTATATTGCAATAGTAACATTACCATCATCAAAGTATTTCTATAGCACTTTAAGGCTTGTAAAGTGCCTTTCAAAGACTGTCTTGTGGAAGCTTCACAACAACCCTGGGAGGTAGACACTATTATTATCTCCATTTTCTAGTTCGGGAAACTAAGGGAGACAAAGGTTAAGTGACTTGCCCAAAGTCACAGCTAGCAAATGTCTGAAGTTAGGATTTGAACTCAGATCTTTGTGACTCTGGTCTTAGCACTCTATCCACCTAACTGCCTCTAGATGAAGAAAGGAGGATCAATCAATTTTCTGTGTCAAGATTATCAGAAATTGCCCTGTTTTCCTTCCTTTCCCACTCCCTTAACTTTGTGCCGTTGATCTCCACAGAGCTATAGGATAAGCAGAGGCACTAGGTTACACATGGTATCCTAATGGACTTGTGAGTCCATTCAGCCCAGAGGGGAAATCGTTGGAGATCTCTGTGCGTTGAGAGGAGGAGATTGGTGATCTGAAGCCAAGGAGTTAGATTTGACTGAGAGGTTCCTCTCTCCTGTAAGCTCTAGCCAACCAAGAGTTGAGAGCCCAATGGCTTCCTTGGGCAGAGTGCTAGATTGTCTTGGAATCACTCTGCCAGTACAGAGTTGTGGCTAAAACAAGGACATTTTCTTGTCTTCCATTTCCCTCATAGTGGTGGAGACAAGAATTTTGGCCAAGTATGAAAATCGATGTGTCTGGGCATTTGACATGGGAAAATGGACAGAAAAGGATTCTGGTTATAGCCAAGGAAAAAAAGCAGAAACAGTTGAGATTTGCTTGGGGTATTGATAGGGATGACATGATAGTGACAGGAAAGTAATAAAGGAAAACGGTGATAGGGAGGGTATCTACAAGTGCAACATGGTAGGAAGAGGAGCAGAACTAAAGTCCCATGACTAACACTCTATAGTCTCTTTAGGGGTGAATCAATTTGGGGTGGGGGGAGAGGACAGGACAAGATTGCAGAGTGGAAGGGTATATAAATGAGGAGAGGGGAGAGGATAGAAGTGACGACTCCATTAACTAGTTCATAGGGTAAAGAGTAAAGCTATGCTAATTCTGTAGTCTTTCAGCAAGAAGACCACCTTTTCTCCTAGGGACTCCCTGGACAATATCTCTCAGGTCTAAAGAGAAGAGAACTTTAAATTCCTGATGGTAGATGGCAGAAGTGAGAGAAGACATGGACCCAGAGATGAAAGAGCATAGCCAAAAGAAAGGCAAATGGTAAAACTGGACTACGTGATTTATGTGATTTTTATCTTGTGAGATATGCTGAATCTAATAAGATGATATTCAATAGGTATAATTTGGCCTCAAAATCAGATTGTCTGAAAATGATCTGGAGGCTTTAGTGGGCTACATTAACTTTTGTGGCTGATTCATATGAAGCTTGTGGTCCACTAAGGCCTTCAGATCTTCAGTCAATTTATCTAACCATGCTTTCCCTATCTTATACTTGTGAAGCTGATTTTTTAACCCAGATTATGCCTATTAAATATCATCTGATAAGATTTAGCCTGATGCTCCAAATTCTTTGGAGCCTAAGTCTGGCATTCAGTGTGTTAGCTATTCCTCCAGAATGGGAAAGAAGCTTCACTTCCTTGGTCCTTTGGGGACAGAATCTCAGAATCATGGACAGTAACATGAGAGAACACTTAATTTTATGTATGAGAAAATTGAAATCTAGAAACAAGAAGTGGCTAGATGATACAGTGAATAGAGTTCTACCCTCAGAAATGGGCAAATCACTTAACTTCTACTTGCCTCAGTTTCCTCATCTGTAAAATAAGGATAATAATAGCACCTATTGCCCAGATTTGTCGTGAGGATCAAATGAGATGCCTGGTGTCAAGTAGGTGCCGCGTAAATGTTAGCTGTTGTTATCCTCATTAGGAAGTGGCCTGCCTAAGGTCACACTTGAGATAAGCAGCAGTGCCTTGATTCAGACTAAGTCCCTTCCACCAGACCCAGACCCAGTGCCTTTTCCACTCCATCACGTTATCTTGTCCTATCGGCACAGAGCTCAAACACACGTTGTCCCCCGGCCATAAGCTCATCTCTCTGCACTCTTGTTCTCCCTTGGCCTTTGTGTTCACAGATACATTAAATACCCTTCCTCTCATTGGGCAGGGTGGCCTCCACAGAGCTCTAGGCACTGGCTTCCCCAGCAGCTGCACTATTCAGGATTTGCAGGGTAGGGGGGCAGGCAGCGAAGGGGAGGGTGATGGTGGATGGGAGTTCAGAGGTGGAGGGAAGTGAGGAAGATGTACTCATCGGAGCACAATGGCCTATTTTCCAGCTCTTCTGCTCAGGTGACAATGCAGTAAGCCTGGGGCTGCAGCTAAAAGCTTCAGTAATGAGGCAAGAGGCCACGTGTGGTAGGGCCTTGGGATCTAGGAAGCACAGTCAGGTGGAAAGTCTCCCCAATCCACAAGACACAAAGAACTGAATGTATTACTCATGCATACCTGGCTACTGGGAAAGGCCTTGAAGAAGGAGGAGAGGGAAGGAGCCTGGATTGGGGCAGAACTGTTCTGGGAGCACTAGGTTGGAACAGCAGGCAGGGAAGGATGCTGGCCCCAGGAGGGCAGGATAAGATTTGGGGAGATTTCAAAGAAGTGAGCCCAGCTCTTTTCAGGGACCTCGCTTGCTTGCTCAGCTGTAAGCTGTAAATAAAAGCCTTAGATCTCAAATCTGGAGACATCCTTTCTAATCCCCAGTCTGCCTCTTCCTGGATGGAGGCCTGCGGACAACTCCCCTCCCCTCCTGGGAAATTATAATATAATTGATTTCTTCTGCAAGATCACACATTTGGTTTTATGTATTTAAAAACATTGTTCTGAGAAGGGGTGTGTAGGGACCAGAGCCCCAAAGAGATCCACGACCCAAGAAAAGGTTAAGAACCTCTGCCCTATTGATCAATGATACGTGTAAAACCCAGTGGAATTGTGCATCAGCTAAGGGGGCATAGGGGGGCTTGAGGAGAGGGAAAGAACATGAAACATGTAAATATGGGAAAATATTCAAACTAAAAATGAAAATGAAAAAAAAAAGAACCTCTGCCCTAGGTGAAAGTTAACTTTCCCTCCTCGAATTTTCTCAGAGCATTTTTTTTCTGGATCATTCTTGTCCCCCACTAAACAGTATGTGCCTTAAGGGCAGGGGCTGTGGTCTTTCCTCCTTATAAATCCAACTAACACAGGACCTTTCACATGTTATGTACCTACTAAACATGAATTGATTTGAAAATACCTGACCCCAAAGCAGGATTTGGGGGCCACAATTGTGCTCCTTCTTCCTCAAGAAGAAGTGGGGGAAAAAAAGTTATTAGCTCCCAGGCAGACCATCAGGAACATGCCCCATGGCCCTGCTGAGGCAGGATGTGGAAGAGCCTGCTCCCCTCAGCGTGGCTGGCACATTTACCAATGCACTAGCAGGCAATACGCCTGCCATTTTGTTCTCTTTTGTTCCGTCTGACGCCAAAGCCGTCTACCTGGGAGCTGTCTCTTCCTGAGACTTCACAGTGGCAGCTTAGAAGAGGGCAGCCTGTGATGTAGTCAGGGAGATGCTTCATACTGTGTGGGTGACAGGAAATGTTCTCAGGGCAACAGCTGAGATTGTCTTATATAATCACTCCTGTGACCACGGCCATGCCTGGGAATTCCTTGGTCTTTGTCAAAATGGTATTCTTGAGGATTCCTCTGACTCCATGCCACAGACCTTCTGATCACTACTTAGCCCTCCCCTGGGTGCTGTACCCCAGCCCCTGGGTCTCTAGAGGACCAGCCATGGAGCCTTTGCCCTTTGGCTTGTGGAAGAGGCTTCCTCTTTAGTGCTTTTAGCTTTTTAGCTGCCTTTGGATGCTACCCAGTAACCTCCAACCCAGCCATCTTGCAGACTTTGTCCCATGCCTGGCCCACCCAAGACAGCTGGACACCATTGTTGCCAAGATGGCAGAAGGAATTCTTGGGGGGATGGGAGGGGGGAAGGAGGGTAAGAGAATTACAAGAGAATACAAGAAGCAGCAGAAATCATACCAGAAGCCCAGAGTTCAAGACCTGGCCTTGGTGGCATGACAATAGGCAAATGGCTGGCTTCTGCGGACCAGGTTCCTCATTTCATAAAGCAAAGAGCTTGGATGAGATGCCCTCTGAGGTCCTTTGGAGCTCAAATATTCTCCGGCTGTTTTCTGTGGCACAGCTTGGACATATTCCACACTTTGCCTTCAGATGGATATGCAAATAAGGCAATTGAGGTGCACTAATTAGACTGCCTCAGACAGAGCATGTCAGAGCCTGTCTCCTGAGTTTGAGTTGATTTGTATGTGAATTATTAGTGGCTTGGGTTAGGGTGAGGACCCCCCTTTAGGTATTCCTTTCCTATGTGTTTATGCAAAAATCCCACAAGGGCTGGGAAACATAAGCACAGATGTTTCCTGTATTAGTACAAACAGGTATAGTCTTGCATAAAATTGCTTGTTAACAGTGATCTGTGTGCAGAGTCAGTCTGTGCTGCAGGTAAATGAAGCGGCACTCCTGACTTTGCCTGTTTGACAAGAATTCCATCATCTCAGTGATGTTTTTTTTTTCTTTTTTGATGGCAAGCCAGCATCTAGCTTACAGATGAAGACTCACAGAGCTGAAAGGCACCTCAGAGGACCTCTAATCCAATGATAAAACTGAGGCTCAGAAAAGGGAAGGGACTTGCTCAAGGTCACAAAGGTGACAAGTGGCAGAGAGAAAGTTGGAGAGTGGGTAGCAATACCAATGGTTTGTGCCTAAGGAGGGAAGAGATCAAGAGAGAGAAGAGAGGCAACTCTTTATCCATATTGAAACTGGGGAAGAGATTCTAGCCAGAAACATATTAACATTTGCTCAAGGCAGGGTTATTCATATTTTTTAAAAAAACCAAGCCAGCATTGGAATGGAAGACTCATTCATTGACTCTTCGAAGAGGTAGAAGCGAGTCTTGGTTTTCAGGTTCTTGAATCACACTATTTAGTTTAAAACATGCCATCACCGGGGACATAGTTTTCACTAGCCTAGACTCACAAAATGCTGTAAAGTTTTCAAAAAAGTGAAATCTGGCCAAACAGTCAGACCCAGGAAAAGATCACTCTGGAGAAGCTGCCTGCTATTTGGAGAATGATTATAGAGCAGAGGGAAGATCTCTTGGGGGGTGGGGGTGGGAAGAAAACCCCCAACCCTTCATTTGAGGAAAGAGAGGGTTTGGGAGTTTGCTTATTGTTTGGAGGGGGAGGCAAGGCAAAGATCATTCTTCCTTCACAGCTACAATGCTGCTGAAAAATTCAGGAATTCCTCAGCCAAATTAGGATTCAAGAAAGACTTCAAATGCCAATCAGAAGTTGCCAGGCTTTCCCTTTTTGCACCAGTGGGGATTCAGCTGATGCAGGCTTGACCAGAAAAGAGGACTGGCCTTCTTAGACTCAGGCATGGTAATTGGTGATGTAGGGTGCTACAATTTTTTAAGGGGATATTAGCACAGTCTTCCCCTTCTCAATGGTCTCTAATTCTATCACTTATGACAGATTCTGGCCTCATTCTAGTTTTCTTTTGAAATGCAAATCGCCCTGGGAGGGGAAACATTTTCCACAAACCACACAGGTAAAGGAATTAGTGGCAGAGAAAGGATTTCTGGCCATTTGGGAGGAAATCACTTTGTAAACCTCAAAATGCTACATAAAGGTGAGTTATTCTTATTATTACCACACCACACTGCCTGCCATAGATGCTAAAAATGGCAACTATCCATTATATCCAAGGATAGGTGGAGATGAGAAAAGCAATGTGGTCTGGGAGGAAAAAGCCAGGATTTGGGGTTGAGTCCCGGCTCTGCTACTTACTGGCAGTGAATTTCACCTGCCTAATGAGGTTCAGTTTCTTCATCTGTGAAATAGGGATAATCATTGTCATAGTGCATACCTTACCTTACAGGCGTAAGGAAAGTACTTTGTCAATCTTGAAATGCTACAGAAATGGGAGCTTTTTTAGAGCAGAAAGAAGGTTCATCGAAGGAAAGGGCTCTTATTTGGTCTTATATTTGAGGCTCTGGCAAAGGATAAAAAGGCAGACTACCCTGGAGGCATATGCCCCACAGATTACGATGCAGTCCCCTATTGCCCACCTTCCCCAGCTTCCTTCTACCCAACCTCGACACACACTCATCCTGTACTCCCCCCTGAAAGTTCCCATCTCCCAAGGAATCTGTCTAATCACTTCTTCAGTCATATTCAACTCTTTGTGACCCCATTTGGGGTTTTCTTGGCAAAGTTCCTGAAGTGGTTGGCCATTTTCTTCTCCAGCTCATTTTACAGATGAGAAAGCTGAGGCAAACAGGATTAAGTAACTTGCTCCCTTTCACACCGCTAGTAAGTGTCTGAGGTCATGATTTGAATTCTGGTCCTAGGCTCAGCACTTATACACTGAGCCACCTATCCACCAATGGATTAAAAGTAGCTTCTGTAAATTATTGCCGAAACCTGAGTAATAGAAATGTAACTGGGTTGTAGGGATGCTAATGTTAATGCTAATTTTTGTAATAAGAAGATAATGAGATTTGAAAATGTGGAGGTAACTTCCTGAGGGGGATGCACAGACTATACAAAAGTGAAGCAATTTGGTAGTCGTTTTAGAAAAAGGAAAGGTAAATTGTACAAAAGATGAGGAGGAGGAATAGGAGGGACTGAATAAAGGAGAGGAAATAAGTCTCTCTTGGATATATATGTTCTGCATTTTGTGGCAAGAAGAAGAATAACTTATCAGTGAAATTCAAGGATGCTACTGAGGTGGTATTCAAATCTGCCCTCAGACACTTACTAGCTGGGTGACCCTGGGCAAGTCACTTAACTCTGTTTGTCTGTTTCCCCACCTATAAAATGAGGTAGAGAAGGAAATGGCAAAGCACTCCAGGATCTCTGCCAAGAAAACCCCAAATAGGGAAAAATAACTAATCCTGAGATGGGGTTCTGGTTGCTTGGGAGAGAGCAGCTTTGACTTGGAAAGGAAAGTTGGGTTTACTGCCCAGAGGAATGTAAAATTTAAATTAATATCCAATAATTCCAAGTATTATATTTTATAAGATTTATTAATAATCACTTGAAGTAAAAGAAGTACAAGAACAAAAGGAAAAGCCTGAGTAAAGCCACGTGAGTAAAATTCTCCTGCCTGGCACTCACCCAACTGCCGCAGCCAAGTTCCCGGGAGAAGAGAGCCAGGGTGGAGCTACACTCACAACTTTATCTCCAAACTTAAGGATATAATGTGAGAACGAAGATGGGATGCTGGGAGAGTCCTGGGGAGCAAATCCTAATTACACAGGAGAAAGGACCTTGCTTCCCTGGAAGCTGAGAGAAATATCAACAAATAAAGGGCTTTATAAACTATATCATTATTATTTATTATTACTCTAGGTAAATCTGAAATCTTGAGTAGTTGAAACATTGTAAATACTAATTTATGGCTTTGTTTTCTTATTTATTACACAATTAAGAAATTTCACAGCCAGCTTCTATCTGTAAAATGAATGGGAGCAAACCAGACTAGCTCCTGTGGAGGTACTCCAACAAGGATCAAAAAAGAGTACCACATTGAAGACATACCAAAGACATCTAAGGACATACAGCAAAGTGCTTGCATTGGCCCAGAGTCACACAAAGAAATAGCCAGAACCTTTGCGAACTAGGGAAGGAGTTCAGCCAGAGAAGTCTTGGCTAGGCAGTGAAATATGAAGAAGACTTACAGCATGTGGAATGGGAGTGAGCCAGGGATTCTTGAAGCTGCACCAGTGTTCCTGGGAACAGAAAGATGGAATTCTAGACCAAAGGTGAGCATGAAATATTTGGAAGTTGCTGCTGTGTCCCTTTGACCTTGTACCGGGGTTGGGAGCTGGCAAAGCTTCAAACAATAGGGCAGTTATCAGAACCCTGAAGTTCTGAAGATTTATAGCTAGCTACCCTTTAGGTTCCTGAAGAACAGGATACCTGGAGGAAACCATTCTGGAGAACAATTTAGAATTATGCCCAGAATTCTACAACTGTATATACCCCTTGACCCAGCAATCCCACTATTAGGTCGATTTCCCAAGGTAATCAGAGAAAAGATATTCTAAAATACTTAGAGCAGCTCTCTTTATGGAGGCAAAGAACTGGAAATTGAAGGGATGCCCACCAATTGGGGAAAAGCTAAAGAAGCTGTGGCCTGCGATTGTGGTGGAATACTATTATTGCACATTAAGAAATGATGAACAAGTTGAGTTTTTAAAACCATGGAAAGACCTCCATGAAATTATGAAGAGTGAAACAAGCAGCATGAAGAGAACATTGTATACAGCAAGAGAAATATTTTTTGAAGAATAACTGTGAACGTCCACCTCCAGAGAAAGAATTGATACATAGAAACACTCATGACATTATTTTATGAATACTTTTTTTTGTCAAATGATGTCTTCTATAGTGCAGAATGGGGAAGGAGGAAGGGAATTACCTAGGAACTTTAATGTAACAGAGACTACTGGAAACTGAAATTAAAATCTTTTGGGGAAAAAAAAGAATAAAATCCTACAAAATGGAGTATATAAAGTGATAGGCAACCCTAAAGCTCTCAGAGAAAGAGGGGAAAGACCCATATGCACAAAAATATTTTCAGTTATATGATAACAAATATAGTCTTGAATCTTCCCTAAATCAAAGATGGTCAAAACAGAACAAGTAAACTTAAGACCAAATATTCCTAAGGATTACTAGGTCAAAAATCTCAAATAAAATATTAGCAAAGAGTCTAATACCACATATGAAAAGAACAGCTAACATTATGATCAGGAAGGATTTATACCTAGTCTAATATAAGGGAAGCTATCAAAATAAACGACCATATTAACAACAACAAAAATTAAAATGACATGCTCATATCAATAGATATAGAAAAAACTGTGACAAATCACAATATCCATTTTTGAAAGTATTTAAAAAACAAAGGAATATACTTTCCTTTATTTTTTTATAAATTATTTTTTAAAATTTAAATCCTTACCTTCTGTCTTGGTTTCAATACTGTGTATTGAAGAGTGGTAATGGCTAGGCAATGGGGGGGTCAAGTGACTTGCCCAGGGTCACACAACTGGGAAGTGTCTGAGGCCAGATTTGAACCTAGGACCTCCCATCTCTAGGCCTGACTCTATTCACTGAGCTACCCAGCTGCCTCCAATAGACCTTCCTTTAATATGATCGACAATAGCTTTCTAAAACCTAGAGACCTTATGTATACTAGAGCCATGTTATTTTAGAGAGCTAAGAAAAATAACATCAAAATTCATTAAGAGGAAAAAAATGTTAAGAAACTCAAGGGAAACATTGCTTTAAAGTGGAAAGGATGGATCTCTGATATTATAGATCTCTTTACTACAAAAAAGGAATCATTAAAATTATTTGGTACAAGAAAAAAATTTGAAAAATTGAATAGTGAAACAGATTAGTTATACAAGACACAAAACTGAATGAACATAGTAGTAGTATAAGCTTCATTAAACCAAGGACTCTAGATACTGGGTTAAGGACAAAAAGTGAAGGGAAAACTGAAAAGAAGTCTGGCAGAAATTAGATTTAGACCACATATCTCATATCATATATCACAATAAACTCCAAATGGGCATTTTATGTATAGATATAAATATATGCATGTATATGGATATATATGGATAGGGGAAGAATTCTTGACTAAGTAAGAGATAGAAAGGATCTGTGAAGATAAAAATTTAAAACTTGGCAAATATAATCAATAAAGGTAAAATTAGGAGAGAAAAACTGGGGGAAAATATTTATAGTAAGTTTCTTTGATAAAGTTTTAATATTCAAGATAAATGAGAAACTGATATAAACATATAAGAATAAGAACTATTTCCCAGTAAATAACTGGTCAAAGGATATTAACAGATAGTTCTCAAAGGAAGGAACTCAAGATATCAATAACCACATGAAAAAAATACCCCAAACAACAAATAACATGATAAATTAGAATTAAAGAGACCCTCAAATTTTCCCTTATACTCATCAGATTGACAAAGTAACAAAAATAAAGAAGGAATTATTGGAGATGATGTGGGAGAAGAGGCCCAATAATACAATATCGATGAAGCTTTGAAAATAGGAAAGGCATTCTGGACAGCAATTTAGAACTATATCCTCAAAGTCACCAAGCTGTGAATTTGACCCAATAATACTACGCCTGGCCTTATACCCCAATTATATTAGATTTCGAGCTCCCCAAGGGCAGTGATTATTTTTGTCTTTTTTTATCCTCTTACTTGGCACAGTGTTTGGCACAATAAATATTTATTGACTGACTAATTGATGAAGAGATCAAAGACAAAGGAAAAGAGCCCACATACAAAACCAAAATATTTACAAAAGTATTTTTGTGGTAGGAAAGAACTATAAAATAAGATTTCACCCATCAACTGTGAAGAATTGAATATTTATGTCATGTGAATATAATGTGATTGCATCATAAGAAGTTACCCAAAAAAATGAATTCAGAGAAATATGGGAAGATTTGTATAAACTGATACATAGTAAGGTGAGAAGAACTAGAACAATTTATAGTGACTAAAATATTTTAAAGAAAGATAACTTTGAGGGAATAAAGAACTATATCAAAATGACTGTGACTCCAAAGCAAAATCTCAAAACAAAAATAAAGCAAAAATAAATAAATAAATAAAACAACCCCTTTCCTGGTAGGGAAGTAACGGCTATGAGATGCAGAGTGAGATAGACAGTTTCAGACCTGGTGGCTCTGGGTATTTGTTTTGCATGATATGGCTTATTTGACATAATGGATTTCTTAAAATGTAGGGAAGGGTACATTTGAGGAGGGGGCAAGAGGTGCAATGTATTGTTTAAAAAGAACATATAGAAGAGTACAAGGAGAAGTTCAGAGTAGGGTACATAAACAAGGACAGCTTTGAAATTAACATGCCAAATTTGTGATATGCTTTAGACAAACTTCATAGAAATGATTCAGAATTTTATATCTTTTTTCTATTCTTTGCACTGGAAATATTCATTTCTTTTATTAAATATGGAATGATAACTTTTAAATATTTTAAATGAATTATATAAACATTAATTTTGATGTTTATTTAAATATAGGAGATTGAAGGTTTCAAAAATATAGAGATGGGCAACTGCTATGAGAAAAGGGGTTTCTCCAGTTTATTAAATAACATCTAATAAATTTGGCTGACAGCTGATTAATTAATGAGAGATATTTAAATATTTAACTTAAACTGCCTATTTGTCCCCTTTGCTGGGTCTTCAATGCCTTTCTAATCCTTGTCTCCCAAGATTCTCCTCTTTCCATTCTCTTCCTTGACCTTATCTCTCCCACAGCTTCAACTATTATCTCTGTACAAATGCCTCCCAAATCTTTGTCTTCCTCTTTCTTCTTCTTTTTTAAAAAAACATATTTTTTAACTCTTACCTTCGTTCTTAGAATCAATACTGTGTAATGGCTCCAAGGCAGAAGAGTGGTAAGGGCTAGGCAATGGGGGTCAAGTGACTTGTCCAGGGTCACATAGCTAGGAAGATCTGAGGTCAGATTTGAACCTAGGACCTCCCATCTCTAAGCCTGGCTCTCAAACCACTGAGTCACCCAGCTGCCCCCTTCCTCTTTCTTCTTAGCTCCATCTCTAGCTACCTAGAAAGGGAAACTGAAAGTTGATATAAAAGCCTTATTTATGTGACTCCCTACTTCATGTACCAGAGAAATACTCAAAACCTTTTCCTCTTTTCTTGAGCCCCAATTGCCATCCTTCCCATAGTCCAGGCCCCATATATAATATACTCACAGCAAAAGATAGCGTAAGCTTCTTAATTGAGAAAATTTCAGTAGAGGAACTCTACTTCAAAAACATTCAAAAAAGAATGTTCTCAACTCTTTTCTTCCACCGCCTCAAATTGTTTTAGAATGATTATCCCCGACTTCCAATTAGCTATGGTCTCAGAGGAAGAGGCATCCCATTCCTTGTTAAGGTTAATCCTTTTCTCCATGTTTGCTTAATTCCTTCAGGTCCATATTTCAGTGTTTATATGCCTCCCCTTCACTGGCTTCTTTTCACTTGCTACTAACATGTTCAAGTCTCCTCAATCTAATATAGCTTTCCTCTTGATACTTCTATCACATTCAGTCACCTTAATCCTCTCATCATCACTGCCAAACATCTTCAAAAGATTTGATGCCTATTTCTTTATCACAAACATTTGATGCCTATTTCCTTATGCTCTTAACTCCTTGTAATCTAGTTTCTGACCCTATCACTGCTGAAATTCTCCTTCCTTCTGTCTTTCTATGTTTTCTTTGGCTGAAGCCAAAGTAAAACAGAGGTTTTACTCTGTCTTTTGTTGGTTCTGCCACCTCAAGATTTGTTCTGAGTTTTTTTTTTTTTTTTTTTGGTGGTTTGCTTGTAGGTGGGTTTGGGTGAGCTCAGAGCATTCCTTACTCTGCCACCTCCATTTTGATTGCCAGAATCAGACGTTCCTCTACTGAAATTTTCTCAGGGGGCACCAACTTCCTCCTAATGGCCAAATCCAATTATCTTTATTTGGCCCTCATCCTTTCTGCATCATCTGATGATTTGATGTTGCCCATTCTTATCCTGTTTCTCACATTAACTTCCTATGTGACTTTGGGCAATTCATTTAACTCCCCTGGGTCCTGGTTTCCTCATCTACACCACAAGGGGGTTGGACTAGACAGCCTCTGCCATCTCTTCCAGTTCTAGATCTATGATCCTTTGAAGTTTTCTGGCCAGAAACTGTCCAATTCATCCCTTCCCTTTGGCATATAAATTCCTCTAAAATAAACTATGAGTATCCATATGGCAAATGAAGTAGACATGGCCAACATATTTTTTCCTTCAATGAAAAACTAGAATTTTCCATCATCTTAGGTTTGACAGATAGCCTGTCTTCAGCTACAAATGTCCCCAAAGAAGAACAAATCTGTTACACTCTGGTCAACACATTTCCATGGAAATGAAATAGTGAAATGTGACGGAAACTCCATATTTGAAATAACGTGTCATTATATTTTACAAAGGATGCATTGGGCGTCTTTGAGAATGGGGGGGGGAAGGGGTGGGAACAAAACCACCAGGGTACATTCCTGTGTCATTTCATCAAGATAAGAAGCTGTCCTTGACGCATTTTTATGAAAATGATAGTTAGCCTCCATGCGTATATAATTTGGACAGGAAAAAAATAACACAGATTGGAGAGAAGAATGTTCAAAGAGACCTAGAAGCTTCCTCCAACGTCTGGCCTTCAAATGTACTGAACCGAAAATTTCAGAGGGGAAATAGAGCAGAGCCAAATTTCCCAGCTCTATGTTTCTAAGTAAAAGCTAACACATACATCCAACAACAAAAATACCCATCGAATGCAGCCCATTCACCTCCACCCTAGCTGTAGCTATTCCCAGTTTTCCTCCCTAGGCTCAAGAAGGAAGATCAAAATGACCCAAGAGCTGTTTTCAGGAAGCACAATCCGAACTCATTTAAGTCCTGCTGCCTCTAGTGCAGACATAAGTCACTGAGTAAAAGCTGAGATGCACAAAGCCTCATTTCCTCAGAAACTTGGGAGAAGGGGGAGAATGGTGGGATCATAAATTTAAAGCTGGAAAGGATTTTGTCCAACCCCCTATTTTGCAGATAAGGACATTAAGGCTCACAAAGGTTCCCCAATAAGAACTGGGATTTGAGCCCAGGTCCTCTGTCATCCAATTCAGTGCTATTCCCACAGGTAGATTTTTCCATGGCAGCTATTGCAGGTGACAATTTGGTTGTATAATCTCACAGGAATTTGGAACAATAGTTTCTCCTTCATGAAATCCCCTTCAGATGTTAATGTAGGGGACAGGAAAAACCCTGTGTGGGCTTCAAAACTTCCCTCTCCCTGCTTGCTAAAGTCATGGTTAATGCTCCTCTTCATTTTGTCTTTTGAATAAAGAGGAGAGGTAATAATGAAGATAAGACTAGAGGGGCTACTGTGGAAAGGGCTCTAGATTTGGAGTCAGAAATTCTGGGTTCAAATCCCACATATGCCATTAACTAGTGAGTGTCTGGCAAATTCTTTCACCTCTGTAGGCAGTTTCATCATCTGTAAATTCCAGCTTTAAATCCTTTGACACTGACAGTCATTTCAGTTGGCAGAAGGGTTGCTGAAGAAGCCAGGGCTTATGCCCTCTATGGTTTTAGAGACTAATGTCCCCTTTTGGGAGAAAGAAGGGGAGGGGTGAGGAGAGAGGCTGCCATTTACTCATTACATGCCACATGCACACGCATACACACACACACACACACACACACACACACACACACACACACACACACAAAACCACAGCAGCCTCTCTCTCTCTCTCTCTGCCAGTCTGTCTCCTATCAATCCTATTCAAGAATTTTTTTTATTTAAAGATTATGTTGGTGGCCTGATGGCTGTCTCCAGGGATGGGATGATTTATTTCCTTTTATTTAGGAAAAGGCTTTGCAGAGAGTGGATACGACTCACTGAATGTCATCAGGCAGGGGAGGGGAAGCCGAGTGGAATCCCAATGAATCCCTCTGGAGATAGGAAAACAGGACATGGGAGGAGCAGCTGTTGTCAAGGGGAAGGGATCTAGGAAAGGGGGAAGGGAATCAGATCTTAGAAGATTCTGTGGCATCCAAGGGAAACAGGTGCGGGGCAGAGAACCCAGGTGTCCTGATTCCCAGCTCCACATGCTTCCCACCACCTCCTTCTCCCTTTGTTAGGTATCATCTTCATCATCAACAAGTATTCATTAAGTAGCTATTTGTATATGAAAAGACTCCCACAGACTTGGTTCCTGCCTTTTCATCGTCTCTAGTTTATAACATTCCACAGTTACCAAACCATAGAGATATCTGAGACTCGATGAATGGTCACCTGGCTGCCATTGCTGGCCTCCAAATGGTGAGGAAGGGCTTCCTCCGTAGGAATTCTACATGACTGCCTGAAAGGGCCCAGGAGCTTTCAACCCTTTTGATTTGATTCAGTGGAATTGTTTATTTAAAAGCTACCTTATATCCTAGGCAATGGAGAAGATACAAAGTTGATGTATGGCACAGCCTGCCTTCTGAATTCAGGGTGGTACCAATCAAGTTCTGGAGATAAGACACGTACAGAGAATACTTTTATATACAACAACAGCTTCAAAGATCTCAGGTTGGCAGGGGCTTTGGAGATCATGGAGTCCAACCTCCTCCTCGTTCCATAGTTGGGGAAACTGAGGCAGATAGTGATCAAATGACTTGCCTCAAAGTCTCAGAGCTAGCAAAGTATCTGAGGTGGAATTTAGATGGAGGTCTTCTAGACTCCCAAGGCCAGGCAGCTAGCCACAAGACCATGGGAATTAGAGAATGCTAGAGAAAGTGTTAGATGAGATCTGAGGTGCAATCTGGGAAGGTTTTCATCACCATCCACCCCCAACGATGGCCATCTTCCTTCTTGCTTATTTTTTAATTTTCTTTTTGTTTCACTGGAAAGGAAGATGCTCAGTTTTAAACATTAAAAATGTACAAGTTGCTTTGTTATGATAAAACTAAAGCTGTACATTTTCTTCAAACAACAGTTTATTCTGTAAAATTTGCTATGAAGAATTGGACTTCAATTGAAAAGGTAAGTGAGAACCCTGCTGCTTCAGTCAGACTTGCTTTGATTGGTCTTCCTTTCCTGTATGGCACCTGTCCCAGCTTTACCCATCCTATGCAATGCTAATTAATTCATTAATGTAAAGACTCTTTTTCATTAAAGATCTTATATATGTCTATGTCACAGGCATCTTACTCTTACAAAAGCTCCTTAAAATCCAACAGGTTTGAAAATGCGATGACTGGGCTCAGGAGTATTTCACAGCAGGGTTACAGGGTGTGAACATACTTGATATCCCTGGTCTAGTCTAAACATAGCTCTAGAGTGTCCCAGATGCCTGCGGAGAACTTTCTGGGGTGACGCGGGGCTTCCTTTAAATTAATGAAAGACCCACAGAGGGGGCAGCTGGGTAGCTCAGTGGATTGAGCGTCAGGCCTAGAGACAGGAGGTCCTAGGTTCAAATCTGACCCCAGACACTTCCCAGCTGTGTGACCCTGGGCAAGTCACTTGACCCCCATTGCCCACCCTTACCACTCTTCTGCCTTGGAGCCAATACACAGTATTGACTCTAAGACGGAAGGTAAGGGTTTAAAAAAAAAAAGACCCACAGATTCTGGGAACTAGAAAGAAACTTAGAAACAATTTCCTGTAATTCTCTCATTTTAAAGGTGAGGACACTAGGAGCCACAAATGCAGGGTGGCTTCATGGTCACAGGAAGATTCAGGTGAGGCAAAGTTGCACAATCCAAAATGCAATGGAGGACCATGGTTTCTTCAGTGTCTGACCAAATGCTAAGCTCTCTCCAACATTTGTCTCAGTTGCCTTCATTACCTTTGGAATAGAAACTGGGGCCACTAATCTGTTTATAAGAATCCTTTCAGGGTACATATTAACTTAGTTTTAAAAATGTGATATTGTCTATGTTTTATTATATTTTTATTTATTTTATTAAATAGTTATCTTTAATTTTAAATTTAAGTTATTTTTTATTTTAAAATTTAACAATTTATTTCATTAAATATTTCCCAATTCCATTTTAATGTGGTTCCAGTAGCACTCTAGATCAGTGACTCCCAAAGTGGGCGCCACCGCCCCCTGGTGGGTGCTGCAGTGATCCAGGGAGCGGTGAGGGCCACAGGTGCATTTATCTTTCCTATTAATTGCTATTAAAATTTAAGGGGCAGCTGGGTAGCTCAGTGGAGTGAGAGCCAGGCCTAGAGACAGGAGGTCCTAGGTTCAAACCTGGCCTCAGCCACTTCCCAGCTGTGTGACCCTGGGCAAGTCACTTGACCCCCATTGCCCACCCTTACCACTCTTCTGCCTTGGAGCCAATACACAGTATTGACTCTAAGACGGAAGGTAAGGGTTTAAAAAAAAAAAGACCCACAGATTCTGGGAACTAGAAAGAAACTTAGAAACAATTTCCTGTAATTCTCTCATTTTAAAGGTGAGGACACTAGGAGCCACAAATGCAGGGTGGCTTCATGGTCACAGGAAGATTCAGGTGAGGCAAAGTTGCACAATCCAAAATGCAATGGAGGACCATGGTTTCTTCAGTGTCTGACCAAATGCTAAGCTCTCTCCAACATTTGTCTCAGTTGCCTTCATTACCTTTGGAATAGAAACTGGGGCCACTAATCTGTTTATAAGAATCCTTTCAGGGTACATATTAACTTAGTTTTTAAAATGTGATATTGTCTATGTTTTATTATATTTTTATTTATGTTATTAAGTAGTTATCTTTAATTTTAATTTTAAATTATTTAAATTATTTTTTATTTTATTTTAAAATTTAACAATTTTATTTATTAAATATTTTTATTAAATTTATTATTTATTATTTCATTAAATATTTTCCAATTCCATTTTAATGTGGTTCCAGGAGCACTCTAGATCAGTGACTCCCAAAGTGGGCACCACCGCCTCCTGGTGGGTGCTGCAGTGATCCAGGAAGCGGTGATGGCCACAGGTGCATTTATCTTTCCTATTAATTGCTATTAAAATTTAAAAAATTAATTTCCAGGGGGCTAAGTAATGTTTTTTCTGGAAAGGGGGCAGTAGGCCAGAAAAGTTTGGGAACCACTGCTCTAGAGTGGGTCACATGTGTATGTGTGGCAGGAAGTTTTTGACCCTTCTGCCCTAGATGGTTAAAAATTTACATGGTTTTAACAATGGCTGATTGACTAGACCCCAAATTTGGTTATTAAACATTTGACTTTAACTTGAAGTCACTAATGGAGTACCTCAGGGATCTGCTATTCAACAGTTGTCAGCAACATACTTGAGGACTTGAAGGACATTCATATCAAGTCAAGACATGATCCACAGCGAGAAAGGGATAGTGAAAACATCGGATGTCAATCAAGAGCTGAAAAATATGACTAGAATAGAATGAGCCACCTCTAATAAGGTATAATTTGATATAAGGAGATGAAAAGTCCTATACTTGGGATAAAAAAGCAGCTGCCCATGCACAGGGAAGGGAGGGATAGCTACTTAGCAATTCATGTGAAAAAGATCTCAGGTTTTTGGTAGATTGCAAACTCGTTGTGAACCCGTACTGAAATATGACAGTCCCAAATGCTAATGGATTAAGAGAAATCTACGATCCAAAACAAAGAATTCCCAAATTATGGTACTAGTCTGGCCATATCAAAGTTATTTTGTTCACTTCTGAACTCTGTCTTTATAGGAGGACATTGGCAACCTGGAGAGTTTAGAAGAGAGTAACCAGGATGGTGAGGTTACTGAAAGCCATTGTCATAAAAAAGCAATTCAAAGGAACTGAGGATA
This sequence comes from Gracilinanus agilis, assembly GCF_016433145.1. Lineage (NCBI taxonomy): Eukaryota > Metazoa > Chordata > Mammalia > Didelphimorphia > Didelphidae > Gracilinanus > Gracilinanus agilis. Next base: position 205,481,182 of record NC_058134.1, on the reverse strand, counting down.
TTTAGTTTAAAGAAAAAAGGCTTAGCAGGGACATATGATTGTCTCAAAATATCTGAAGAACTGTTAAGGATAAGAGGAATTCAACTTACTCTGGTTGGCTAGAGAGGACAAAACAAGGAATAAGAGGTAGAAATGGTAGGGAGGAAGACTTAGTCCTTACATGAGAAGAGTCTTCTTAATAATTAAAGTTATCTGTGAGTGCAATGGACTGCCCTATGAAGAAGGGAGTTCATCATTCCTGGAGACCATAGGATCATAAATTTAAAGCTAAAAGGAACATTACAGCTCCTAGAGTCAAAACCCTTCATTTTGAAGATGAAGAAATTGAGTTTCAGAGTGATTTGCCCAAGGTCAGACAGATAGTAAGTGGCAAGGCCAGTATTTAAATCCAGAACTTTTAGCTCTGAATACAGTGTTTTCATTCAGTTTGGCTGGACCATGGAGATTATGAGGGGGAAAATAACATTAAATAAGTCTAGAAAGGTAGGTGGGAACCAGACTGAGGAAAGCCTTAAACCCCAAGCTAAGAAGTTTATATTATATCCTAAAGGCATTTAAGATTTCTGAAGAGGGGAGTGACATGTTTAGTAGCATATTCTAGAAAGATGATTGTGAAAGTCATCTAGAAGATAGATTGGAGAAAAGAGAAATGGAAAGCTAGGATGCTACTTATGAAAGTATTATGGTAGTTAGATGGTGCAGCGGATATAGTGCTGAGCTTGAAGTCAGGAAGACTCATCTTCCTAAGTTCAAATCTGGCCTCAAACAATAATTATATGACCCTGAGCAAGTCATTTAATGCTAGTTGCCTCAATTTCCTCATCTGTAACATGAGCTGAAGAAGGAAATGGGAAACTACCCCGGTATTTTTGCCAAGAAAACTCCAAATGGGATCATAAAGAGTTGATTTTGATTAAAAATTGACTCAGCAACAACCTGCTCTGAGGAGATGAAGGTCTGGACTAGAAAATCAATTTTGTGAGTAGAGAGAAGGGCATTGGTGAAAAAGATATTATAGAGGTAGAATTGACGTCTTGGCAACTGGTGCTACATGACTGGTGAAGGAAAGGGAAGAATCAAGGATGACTCCAGGGTTATTGACTGCTGCAAGGATGATGGTGACCTCAGCAGAAACAAGGAAATCTGGAGGCAGGGCAAGTTAAAGGGAAAAAGTAATGAGTTTGCTTTGTATCTGCTCAGTTTGAGATGCTTACAAGATATCCAGGGGGAGATATCCAGCAGGCTATGGAGCATGACTGGAGTAATGGACTTAAGGAGTGACTAGATTTCTTCCATCAGGGATATTTCCAAGGGGATTCCTGTTTAGGCCTGGATTGGAGGAGAGAACCTTCCAACTCCAACATTCTGTGATTTTTTTGAAGCAGCAGAGCTCTACTAAGAGCTTGGGTTTCCCAAAAGCCCAGTACTCTTCCCAGGACCCTGCACTACATCTTTGAGATGTAAGAGTTCCCCTGAGAGATGGGCTCTGCCCCAGGCATTGTACAACCCACCTCATTCTAATCCCTTCTGGCTCTCCAGCTGGCCCCTTGCCATGGCTGCTGGGACAACCTGCCTTTCTCAGCAGAAGACTTTAGCTGAGGTGGAGGTAGTTAGCTCCTTGTCTGACTGAGTTTCTAGCCTATAAAAACAGCCTCCCAGAAACGCAAGTAGTTTTCATTGTTTCATTGTTCTACTTTGTAGGATTACAGTAGGATTAAGGGTGGAAGAAAAAAAATTTAAACCAAAATATGTGCCCCTCCCAAAACACCAAATCAGTACATAATGGGCAGATTAGAAAAGTAGGGTCTGAACCACTTGGTAATTGACTTTAAAAAAAAAACACAAGAGATTCTAACTAGAGGTTCGCAGTGGGGTGGGGTGTTCGGAATGGGAACATGCTAAATGGGCAAAGAAATGAGAAGAGGAGAGGACAGCCAAAGACAAGGGTAGATGGGACAAAAACAATTCACACAGTGAAATATTTCTATAAATGACACGTATTGAAGAAAAAAGGAGAATTAATGGGAGGAAGAGAAGAGGGAGAAAAAGAAACACAAGGTATTTCTCAGTCTGTTTTTCCCCAAAACACTCAGTGCTTTATGGATAAAACATCACAGGGCATTTCAATAGAGACAAATGCCTGATAGAAAAATGGAAATCTAAAAAGATGTACCAGTCAGCATAATAAGAATACAAAAAGTATGAATTCTTCCAAAGATCATTAGGAAATGGGTCTTGCTAATTGCTGGCTATCCCTATTGTGACCTAGAGAAGAAAAGGTGGCTCATAAAAGAACTAGAAAAGACTGAAGACCAGAAATAATTTGGGAGAACTAAGGGGTATCTCCATGGAACAAATGTCAACCTATTCTCCTAACCTCAACCTTTTCCCTTCTCTGAGATTGCCCTAATATCTCAGCTCTTCCTTGCTTATGGGGAGTGACTCCTCTAGCCATTAGATACTCTTGAGCTAGTATGGGCTTTCAATCTGGTTGCCTGAGATTATATTCTAAGAGGAATATTTACTACATTTCCAATTTTTCCTCCATTGCCCTCACAGAAAGAAAGAGCGTGTGTTTGATAATTACGATATTCTCAACTCCATTATTCTCACCAGTGGTCACCAACGGGGAGCACTGGACCTTCCAGTGTAATTATTATTATTTTTTAAACTTGACTTTGGAATGTATTTTATGACACTCTTTGTTGATGAAAAATTTAATACCATTGAATTGGAGCTAGAAAGGACTTTAAAGGTCATCTAGTACTTATTTTTCTCCATTATGTTTTGCTTTGGCTGACAGAAAAATCAGTTTGTATGATTTGAGTCAAAATCGACTGATGGTAAGCCCAAGGGTAGCTAGAAGGCAGGGAATAGGGAATCTACTCATGAAAAATTGAAAGTTATTTATAAGAGACCTTGGTATGTAAAAGTCCCTATTCCCATATGTCCATAAGATCAAGAAGGGAGCTTAGATATCTTTTAGATTTCCCTGCTTACTCTTTACAGATAAGAAAACTAAAATCAAGAAAGGTAGAGGTACCTTGCCTTAGGCACAGATGGTAAAGCCAGACCTAATTCCTTTCACTCTGTGGTTCAGTCTCTCTTTTTGAATGGTGTCAGAGGTTAAAATCTCAATGCCTTCTAACTCTATGATCTTGTCATTTTATCCTTAGGGGTTGGTATCCTCTCCATTTTACACAAAGAGAAATTGAATGACAGAGTCGCCCAAGGCTATTTAAATATCCTAGGAACTGAGCTTTTGGGGGGACGGGAGTTAAAAAAAAGCTCTAAGACTAGTTCTGGATTGTCTGCCTATGGCTTCTTTTTTTTTCTGATTTAGTACTACTGAGGTATTCTCATATTTGATCACAGTTTTATGAAAATCATAGGATCACCAACTAGAAACTGGAAGGCACCTTAGAAACCATCTAATCCAACTCCTTCCTATCACAGAGGAGGCCCAGTTTGTGTCTTACTCAAGGTAACACAGGTATTAAATAGTAAAGCTAGAAGAGAATGAGTATTTGAACTACACATTCCCAGTTTTTCCATTGTATCGATCTGTGGAAAGGGGGAAAGGGAAGGTACAAAGAAACCAGAGAGAAGAGGGAACTAGGAGAAGGAAGTGACTGAGGAGAATAAAGGCGAGCAGCAATAGAGGTGTTGAGTTCTCTAATGAGGGGTAAGGCCACTTACTCCAGCACATCCCGATTGAACTGCTTCTTACTATTTCCCAGGAATTCTCCAATCATTTGTCTGCTAAGTCCTTTTCGCTGCAGGAGGAAATGAGCCACACCAATGGGAGTGTCGGGGATGAAGCCTCGGGAGATCAGGAACTGAATGCCCTTGTCTGGGTTTCTGGAAAAAGAGAAAGAGGTCAGGGGACCAATAAGCTACAGGATCACCACTCTTCTACCTCTCCTCAGTCCTTTCCAAATTAAAAAACAAAAAAGCAAACAAAAAAAAACCTCTCCCATCTGATTTCAGAAACACAGAATCTCCGAAGATAGAAAAGATCTCAGAGAACATTTAGTACAAGTCTATCTAAACAAGAATCTCCTCTACTCCTGAGGGCAGCACATGCTCTCATTAGCTTTTTTGACTGCCATAACACATTGTTGTTTGTGTGCCTCTTGAACTTAATATGCATATGATGTTCCATATATTTCTTTAAATCAATTACTGTCTAACTGTGCCTCATCCAACTTGTACTTGTGAAATTTGTATTTTGGACCCAAGTATCAGACTTTGTGTTTATCCCTATTAAACTTAATTTATTAGATATGACCTCATATTTAACCTGCAAAGTGATTTTGGAACCTGATGGACATTTGATATGTCAGCTATTCCTTCTAACTTCATGTCATCCGCAAAGCTGATAAACTTACCATCACTATAATGACTGTGATCAATATTTTGATAATGACTGATAACAATATTTTATTTTATTTTTTAAAAACCCTTACCTCCTGCCTTAGAAGTAATACTGTGTATTGGTTCCATGGCAGAAGAATGACAAGGGCCAGGTAATGGGGGTTAAGTGACTTGCTCAGGGTCACATAGCTAGGAAGTGCCTGAGGTCAGATTTTAAGCTACATAGCTGCACCCCCCCCCCACCTCGTTGTCAACAATATTAAACAACACAAAGAGAAGTTCCTAGGGTAATCTATTAGGGACCTTCTTCCAAGCTGACATGCAACCCATACTATTGTCTGGCCCTCACCTAGGGATATACTAGTAAATATTTAACAACTAGCTTTCTTGAAAAAAATATAGTGCTTCTGACACTTTACATTTTAATCTACATTATTAACATTTTCTCCATTACATTTAAAAATCTAGTCAATTGATAAAACAATAAATTAAGTCCTAATATGTAGTATCATTTGCCAATTTCCAAGCTGTAAATGCATAAATTGAAATTTTAACAATCAGCTTTTGAGATCTGGGTCCAGCTGGCTCTAGCACATGCCTGGCCTCATTTTCCATCCTATCCCCAAGAATAGCATCAGAGACTACTTCAAAAGTTTTGCTAAAATCAAGGTAAGTGATAATTTACAGTATTTCCCTGATCTATCCAGAATCACAGAATTTAAGAGTCGTAAAGGAACAAGTCTAACAACCCTTGCCTAAAAAAGGAAATGAGGTTAGTGTGGCAGGATTTAGCATGCCAGTGATTAATTCAGTGTTGTTGTTCAGTCGTGTCCGTCTCTTCGTGTCCCCATTTGGAGTTTTCTTGGCAAAGATTCTAGTGTTGTTTGCTATTTCCTTCTCTGACTCATTTTACAGATGAGGAAATTGAGGGAAACAGTTAAGTCATCTAGGGTCACATAGCTAGTAAGTATCTGAGGCTAGATTTGGACTCAGTAAGATGAGTCTTCCTGACTTCCAGCCTGGCATTCTACCTACTATACCACCTAGCTGCCCTGCCTTGTACATAGTCAGTGCTTAATAAATGAGTAATGACTGATGCCTTGTTCTTAATGAAGCTATGCTGGGTCTTTGGGATCATCACCTTTTTTCTTAAAATGATTATTAACTATCCCTTTAAGAATACCTTTGAGAATGTTGTAAGGAATTAAAGTTAAGCTCATTGGCTTGTAATTTGTAGACTCCACTCTCTTACCTTTTTTTTTTTTTTAAATCAGGCAACATTTGCCCATCAGCAGTGGCACCTCTCCTGTTCTCCAGTCCTTCAAAGAGCACTAACATCAGTGATCTCAGCTCAGCAATCACATCTGCCAGTTCTTTTAATACTCTAGTATGAAATTCATCTGGCCCTGGTGATGCCCCAACCCTTCCCCATTCATAGCCAGGGCCCCCTTCCAATTACTCCAAACCCTCCTGACATATTCAGAGCCTATTACCCCAACCATCTCTGATAACTACTGGCTTCTTCCTTTTGTTTTACCTACTACCTCTGAGAAAACTTTCTTTTCTACACCATTCTCCCTCTCCCACCCAACTCCTCAATCACTATCCCTCCCACTAGGAAACCTTTCCCTTTTGAGATGCATTTCGATTTCAGGCAAACTCTAAATCCATATATGTTTGAGTGGGAATTGAGGGAAGGGGACTATGACTCTCAAAAGAGAGACAATGAAGTGGAACAGCAAGGGTAGGACCAGGCATGAGGCTTCTTGAGCTTGAATCCCAGGTGAGCTTCTGTGAAGCATGCTACCCACCTCTGGATAGAGAGATGATGAACTCCACTGCAGAATGAATTATATTTTGGAGCACAACAAGACTGGAAATTTGTTTTTGCTTAACTTTGCATATTTGCTACACAAAATCTTGTAACAACGTGGAAGAGAGAAGGTAAGAAAAAAGCTAGGGATGGGGTTACCTCTTCTTGTTAACTCCCTTTAAAATCAATTTCTGTTCTTTCTGGACTTCAGTATTCTCATTTGGAAACATGAATGGAGAAATGTATGGGACATCTCCCTCTCTCTCTTCCCATAATGCCATGGAATTCACTTAAAGGCTTTGGAAAAATCTGTGTAACATTCTAGAAATTTGGTAGGTATCTAAAAGGATCCTATTTCTTCTTCAGCACTTCTGACTAGAAGCTCTCCCTTTTCTCTCAGCTTCTTTATCTCCTGCTCCTACACAGGCTACAAACTACTGCCTCAGCTATGTCCAGGTTTTGTATTAATAAGAGGAGACTGGTGGGAGGGTGGGTAGTTTGAGAGAGAGAGAGAGAGAGAGAGAGAGAGAGAGAGAGAGAGAGAGAGAGAGAGAAAGAGAGAGAGGTGGTAGCCCACAGAAAAAGGAAGGAAAGAAATGGAGAGAAATGCTAGTCCTTGGTTCCTCTGACTCCTACTTTCTATCCCTTTAAGACCTAGTTGGACCTCTTCACAAGATGAAGAAACTAAGGTCTCATTAGAAAGTAGTTCTATCATTCAGTGCATGAGAGTATAGAGAAGGGAGCTATGTTTGATGCTGGGTCCAGGTTTATCACCAATGTCTGATTTCATGTATAAGAGAAGGAGGTATTTGGTCATGAAATTTTATGAAAAGAGGGTGAGATTCAGGGGACTTATTTTTAAAAAGAAGTACATTTTGTCATATTTGGAATTGCAAAGGCCATAACCAACTCCTAAATTGTCTGATCTCCTCAGTAAACTCCACGTTCTTACTACCACTTTGGGTTAAAATATAAAATCCTCTCTTTGGCATTTAAAGCCTTTTATAATCTGGTCCTTTCCTGCTTTTTTCTCTATGATCCACCCAAGTTGAATGGCTTACTGTTCCTCCCACCTGGTACTCTACCTCCCTTCTGTCCCTTGGCACCAGTTGTCCTGGAATGCACTTCTTCTTCACCTCTGCCTCCCAATTTTCTACAAAACTCAATTTCATGGGGTAGCTAGGTGGCTTAGTGGCTAGAGTGCCCAGAGGTGGGTTCAGATGCTTTCTAGTTGTGTAACTCTTTACCCCCATCACCTAGCCCTCACCACTCTTCTGCCTTGGAATTGATACTTAATATCAATTCTAAAACAGAAGGTATGGAGTTGTTTGCTTTTTAAAGACTTATTTCCATGCTATCTTCCCCACTAGAAAGTAAACTCCTTGAGGCCAGGCAGTCTGTACTTTTGCTTTTATTTGCATCCCCAGCATTTAGCACAATGCTTGCACACAGTCAACGTATAACAAATGCTTGCTGATGAGTTCCAGTTCTACTGTAAAATATACATAGAAATGTTTTGTGGATGCTTTTTTTAAACATTGCTATCACTTCATAAGTCCCATTCTCTCTCCCTGTTCCCCCCCCCCATTCCCATCCACCCAAAGAACTCTCTGTTAGAACAGAGAAGAAATTGAAACAAACTGTGATTTACTTCCTCTTTGAAAGAGAAGCCTTCTGACTGGCTAATAATACATGCATATAGGGGCAGTCAATTCTAGCATGCTCCTGGCTATATAATAGATGTGTACACATTTGTTTCCCTACATCCTCCCCTTCCCTTTATCTTCCCCATTCCCCACCCTACCTTAATCCATTTCTTATTCCCTTCTCTTTGTATTCCTTCAGACCAACACATGCCCCCTGTATGCTATCTCACTCATCTGGTCTCTGTTCTCTATGCCAAATCTCTCACTTTCTCTTTTTTCCCCTATTAAAAGAAACTTGGAGCTTAACAACTACCAGATAAAATGAACACTTACATATATATGTTAGAATAGAAAAAAAGAGTTGTTCATGAAACTATGAACTTATAAATATTGACTAAAAATTCAACATGCTACTTTCAAAGCTGTCCAACTTGTCCATGACTACTTGAACTTCCTTTTCTCTCCTCTCCATTTAAAGATATGTTTCCATGACCCTCTTTTCTTTCTTTCTTTCTTTTTTTAATGTGTTGCTTTTGGCTTCTTTCCAATTCCCCTCCCTTGTGTTGAGGAAAAAAGAAAATCAAAATCATTATAAGGAATCCACAGAGTCAAGCAAAACAGATTTGGTAAAATTTGTTCACAAAACAAAAATGTATTCTGCAACTTGATTGTATCTGAAGGTAGGCAAGCATGCTACCTACCCATCATTGGTCTCTTGTAATCATCCTTAGCCTTTTTTTCCCCATCTTCATCGCCTTTCTTGTCTTTCTATCTCCCTTCCTCTACTATCTTATTTCCTATTCCTCCCTCTCATATAATTATTTGTTTTTCAACCCTTAGTTTCCATCTTAGAATCAATACTGTGTAATGGTTCCAAGGCAGAAGAGCTGTAAGGGATAGTCAATAGGGGTTAGGTGATTTGCCCAGGGTCACACAGCTAGGAAGTGTTTGAGATCAAATTTGAACTCAGATCTTCCTGACTCCAGGCATGGCTCTCTATCCATTGAACCACTTAGCTGCCCCCTCTTAGATAATTATGACCTTCTAATGCTAAAAGGAGCTGTAGCATCATGAAGAAACAGAACAGAAGAATCATCAAGAAAAAAACACAATGGTGAAGGGACTGGTCCATAGCCATATAGTTATGGCGGGGATGCCCCCCATCAGAACTTGAACTCGGGTCTTTTGGCTTCTAGTCCAGTTTTCTTTCCACTACAACTTGCTTTCTTTCCAAAAATCTTCTTTCTTCCTGTTTGCACTCTATAGTGCTAGCCCTATCTCCTGCCCACTTCCGCAGTCCCAACCTAAGCTGGGGAAGAGAAGTCAAGGGAGTGGGTAGGGCCTGGCCAGGGGTGAGGCAAGAGGGGAGAGGGCCCCGGGACTCACATGTTGAAGAGGTTGAGGCCGATGCGGTAGAGCCTCTTTCGAAGAGTATCAGTAGAGAGGGTGGGGGATTTGCAGCTGGCCGGGTTCTCGCAGTGGTATCGCGGCAGGCTCAGTATCATGGCCTGGAGGGCCTCCTTGGAGGCTGACACCTCTGAGCTCGACTTGGCAGATTTGGTGGAGGCGCTGCTGCTGCTTAGTTGCTCCGAGTTGTCGCCAGTCTCCGTCTCACCCCCTTTGAGTGACCCCCCAACCTCCTCTTCTTCCTCCTCTTCCTCACCCATCGCCCCCTCAGCCTCCTGCCCATTTGTATTCACGTCCCCAACGGCTCCACCTTCTGTCCAAGTGTGCCCAGTAGTTGAAGCAGCTGAACTCACCGCAGGGGAGGCCAAAGCCTCCGCTCCCCCTCCCTCCTCTGCCTCCCCTTTGCCTGCGGCAGGGGCTAATCCAACCGCAGTCTCTTGCCCTCCCAGACAGTTGGCCACAGAAACAGCTGTGGAGGAGGAAACGGAGATGTTCTTCGTGGCGATCTGGACTGTGACATCTCGGAAAGCCATCATGAGGGTGCTTCGACTTTTGGGCAGCCCACCCCCTGGTCCGCTGCCCTCTTCCTCCTCTTCCAGGCTCAGTTCTCCAGTTTCCGCCTGCTCCTTCAGTTCTGTCTCCAGACCGGGGGGACCCATCCCCCCAGCATGGAAGGTCTCATGGATCTCATAGGAGCCCCCTTCCTGCAGGGAGCACATCGTCTTGAGGCTCCAGGTGCTGAGAGCATCGTCTATGGATTTAGCCAGAGACTGGACTTGCTCTGTGAAGGAGTCCTCCAGCTCAGTGAGGGTGCCTGTGATGGTGGCTGGCAGAGATGGAGAGCGGACCAGGGGCAGCCCCATCAGCCCGTAGCCCTCCATCAGAGCCTTCTCGGCTGCGAAAGTCTCTGGATTGGGGACCCGAACCTTGCGCAGGGAGATTCGCCGGGGAAGCCGACTCTCAAGCAGGGAGTTGCGAATCTTCTCGAAGTTCTTGCTAAGCTGGTATTGGCGGAAGGCTGTCTGAATGGTGCAAGCTGCTCGCCGGGACACCAGGTGGCCTCCGTATTTGTGTTCTAGCATTTCAATCTGCAACGGGACACAAAGGACAAAGAAAGTGGTTGGCAAGGCGTGATGGGAAGTGGGAACCCAGAGGATTGTCTCCCCCCATGAGGCCAGCTAGCTGCGGGGAGCAGCAGATGCAGACGAAATGGCGTCGGAGGAAATGGCTTGTCTGAACTTTGGCGACGTCCAGGCAACGCCAACCTGGACTTCCAGGTAGCAAGTTTCCTACTCTGCCCAGGCGGAAAGCAAATGCCCGTGAAGCTCCGGCACTAACAGAGTTCCTGGGACGGTAGAATTTCTAAAGTTATCATAGTGTAACATGCTACACTAGGATAAATTCCTAAATATAAAAATAGACTTTATAAAGACTCTAAAGGCTGTTATGTCCTCCATGGCGCCAACTAAAGGATGTGAAGCTGCAAATAACAGACAGGAAGGAAAGCTTTGAGCAATTGCTGCTGTCCATTTTATTGGACCGCCCTGGAAATTGCTACTTCCTTCACGGGCCACCTGGCAAGTGACTGGTTACCCTATGGAGCAGAATAATCCAGGCTGAATCTTGAGTCTCTAATAACTCAAAGAGTTATTCAAAGGGAGAGGGAAGAGTTATTCCTAGGAAGAGATCCTTCGGGGTCCAGTTGAAACAAGGTTAAGGAGAAAGAGTTGGGCTCGGGCGGAGGGGTCGGGGTGAGAGAGGGATACAGCCACATACCTAATATGACTTAACCTCAGACGAAATTAGATTGCAAGTGAAGTTTGTCCTGGGAGCCCTACCACCTTCACTTTTGTCCCTGCTGAACCTCAGAAGCTTTGTTTTTATGCTCTCCCCTACTCCCTCCATGAACACCAAAGGAGCCTCTGTCACACAATGGTAAAGAAACTGACTCTATTTTACCAATAAGAAAAGTGAACCCAGAGTGGGGAAGTCTCAAATAATACAGTCAATAAATGGCAAAGCTGGGGTGTGAACCCAAGTTTTCTGACTCTTAATTCAGTCCTCTTTCCACTGTACCACAGTGCTAGCCCTCTCTGAGGTCATTACATTTAAAAAGAGATAAAATCTAAGTCAAATGCCTGAACTTGACGTTTAAGGCAACGGCCATAGGCCTTGGAGGGAATCTTCTTGAAGACACAGGGTTTTCTTAGTGTAAGTTCAGGAGTGGGAGGGTGAGAGGGGAGAAAATAATCAATCTGATGTTGTTACACATAATAGATATTTGTTGGGAGGGCAAAGCCCTCACGCAGAGCAATCAATCAACAAACACTTATTAAGCTGATGGGTACATAGACATACTTTGGCACCTTGGTGACAGAACACAGGGAATTCCCCTGTTTGGTTCCCAGTGACTAGAGTTGCTTCTAAGGTGGTTGGCAACAGAAAGTTGCAGGGAGACCACTCCCATGATCTACAAAAGTGAGCTGTAAAACAGTTGACTCCTCTTTTTTCCCTGGCCCAGTGGCTTTTTCTTCCTTGGATTTCCAGTCCAAAGTGAAGCAAAGGGAGATGGAGAATGCCTTTCTCCCTTCCTGACCTCTGCCAGCAGTAATGGTGACTCACAGGTAACACATGGCAGTGCTACTTGCCTACAGCCAGAGAAAAAGAGTTGAAAGACGCTGGAACTAAACCCCAACCTCTTATGTAGTGAAAGGACTTGGAATGCCATCAGAATTCTGGATTCCCAGAATTTACCTTATAGTGAGGGGAGGAAAGGGCCATAGTTTAAATACATTTAAATACCGTAATATGTGTCTTCCCTTCTTTTCCCAAAATGATGGGCACCAAGCTGCAGCATCGTTTTTGAGAGTCCCTTCAAATTGAGTAACCCCAATTTTAGAGTTTCTGAATACAAGAGTTCAGTCACTGAAAATTCTAGGGCGAGATTTTCTTGATGCAACATTCTCCTTGGAGAAAGAAGAAGAAGGCACACAGTTCCTGCAAAGTGGTTACTTGGAGAACCAAGCCAACAAGATACTATGATAGTACAGGTCCTACAGAAGAGAGCTTGCTTGTTCGGCAGCTGCCAAAATATATTTTGCTCCTGGGGGAAAAGTCTAAACTGCAGGGTAGTATCAGGAATCTTTGTGTACATCATGTAGGACTCTGGGAAAGAAGGGCTCTTTTGGAATGCCAAATGAAACCCAATAGCAGTTCTCCAAACCTTGCTCAGGAAATTCTCTCTTATTGGCTAGGTTAGATCCTAAGATCATGGTGCCTTAAAGAATTCAAAATCATACCATGTAGGCAATTACCTACCCAGCCCATATAGACGGCTGGTCCTGACCTGAAGAAATCTACTATGTGCATTAGCATCCCCCTTCAATGAAAGAATGGATTTTTAGAGCTAAAAAGGGCAGTCTGGACTCTCCCAAAGTAGAGAGTACATGGAGGACAATGATCTGGTAGAGTACTGGGTCTAGAGTCAGGAATATACTAGTTCAAATCCAGCCTCAGACACTTGCTAGCCATGTGACCCTGGGCAAGTCATTTAACCTCTGATTGCTTCAGTTTTCTCGTCTATAAAATGGGGATAATAATAGCATTATTATCATTATAATTATAGCCTTATAAACACCTCCCTGGGTTTTTGTGAGGATCAAATGAGATTATGTCTGTAAAGTTTGTCATAGTGCCTGGTACATAGTAGGCACTATATTAATACTAGCTATTATTATTATTATTATTATTATTATTATTACATATCTTTTATCTCTGTGGCTCCTGAGGATTCCCTCACTTCCTAAATCCCTCGGTACTATAGTTTACATGACATATTACATAATCTTTATAGTATGTATATTTATTTGCTAGAAGAAGTGTCTATGGTTTGATGGGAGGCCCCATACTAAATAACACAGTTACCACCAGCCCATGCTTTCCCATAGGTAGCCCTAGAATAGGTGTCGGGATTCCTTATTCTCCAAGCCAGTCCTTTTCCAGGCCCAGAGCCTTCTTGCTCTGTCCCCTTCCTACTATAAAAATCTGTTTTTAGGAATAGCATTTGTAAAATACACACCAACTTTAGTATTATTAACACAATTTTAAAATGTCAGATTTGGGGTGGGCATGGGATCTCAGAGATTATTAAATCTATCCTCCGTATTTTACAGATGAAAAAATTGTGGCTTTTACACTTATTCAGCCAAGATCACACAGCTAGTTAATGACAATAAAAACCTAGGTCTTCTGACTCCATTCTAACAACTGAAAATGTTTAATATGTAATTTACCCTTCTCCTAATTATCTGCCTATTAAATACTATTCTTTAAAAAAGAAAAATCTTAAAATAAAGAAGTAAAGTTCTAATGGTAAAATTTCAGGCCTTAAGAACTAGAGTAAGGAAGTTATTTTAAGGGGTTGGAACCCCTACAATCACATTCCTTAATAGACATGCTTTACCTACTGGCCTGTTTGGATGGCCATCTCTCGTCACCAATGAGATACAGAGGTATAGAAATATTCCTTTTAATGGCAACCTTGCTGTGCTCCCCGTCCCCTATCTTTGCAAAAATGAAATCCTCAAAATGAAAGAAGCACTAGGAATTCAAAGAAAAGCCAAAACTTGGTTCCCTGCTCTCGAGGGACTCACTTTCCAATGTAATAGACAACATACAAATAGCTATGTACATAAAAGATTAGATATGGAAGGGAAGACCTAAAAACTGGTTGGCGGGGATGTGGAGAGGAGAAAGGAAAGGGCCTTTGAAGGGGTGGGAATTACACTGAGTCTTGAAGGAAGTCAGAAATCACAGGTGGGAGCATTCCATTCATTCCATTCATGGAGGACAGCAAAGGGAAGAAAGACAGAATTGGGGTAGGGAACTTCAGGTCCAAAAAGGGCTATTGTCACTGGACTATATAGGGTACAAGTTGGTGGGAGTAAATTGTGAGAAGACTGGAAAAGGATTAAGAGATAAGGTTGTGAAGGGCTTTAAATGTCAAACAGAGGGTTTTTTATTTGGTCCTGAAGATAACAGGGAGCCATAAAAGTTTATTTGGGTAGGGGTTAGATGATGACATAACCAGATCTGTGCTTTAGGAAATTTCCTTTGGCAACTGAGTGGAGGATGAATTGAAGTGAGGCCAGACTTATGATCAGGAGACCAGCCAGAAAGTTATTGCAGGAATCCAGGCATGAGGTAAGGAGTACTTGCAATATGAAGGCAGTTGTGTGAGAGGAAAGAAGGGGACAAATCAGGGAAATGGGAAGGTAGATGCAATAAGATGACAACAATTTGATTATGTGAATTGAGTGTAAGTAATGAATCATGAATAACCACTTAATAGCAAAGTAATAAGAAAGTTGAGAAGAGGGGAAGGTTGGGTGGGTGTGGAGAGTTAATGAGTTCAATTTTGGGCATGTTGAGTCTAACATGTCTAAGTGCTATCGAGTTTGAGATGTCCAAGAGACAGTTAGTCATGTGGGACTAGGGTTCAGGGGATCATCTGCAAAGAGATGATAACTGAATTCATGGTAGTAGATAAGATTTCCAAGTGAGATAGTGCAGAGGGAAAAGAGATGAGGATTGAGGACAAACCATCGGAGGTACACCCACAGTTAGTGGGATTGAACTGGAAGTAGATTCAGCTAAGGAGAAAGTTAGTCAGACAGGTAAGAGGAGAACTAGCAGTGACATGAAAATCTGGAGGCGAGAGAATCCAGAAGATGGTTATCTAAAGTGAATATCTAAGGGTGCAGAGAGGTCAAAAAGAATGAAGATTGATAAAAGATATCTGGAAATTAAGAGATCACTGGCAGAGGAAGTGGAGGCAACAAGTGGGGATGGCTTTCTCAAGGAGTGAAGTCACAAAACAGAGAACATACCCAGGAATTGCAGAGTTCATGACCATGGAAGTGGAACACTTGTGGGTGATAATGAGATTCAATGTATGACCATCCCTGTATGTAGCCAAGGTAAAATAGAGGAGTAGGTCATGGCAAAGGTATAAATTGAGAAACTAGGAAGTTGGGGTGTTTCAGGAAATATCCATATGCATGTTAAAGTCTCAAAAAATGAGAGCAGGAGTTGGGATGGAGAGAAAAACTGAGCCATTCACTGAACTCTTTGAGGAAGGAATCAATAGGGTCAATAGATAACATCTACAAGAATTTCAATTAAATGATAAATGTAGATTGAGTGAACTTAAAGTAGAAATTACTGAACAATGATGATAGAGGGAGAATCTGGAAGTATAACAAAGAAAGAATATTCTGACTTCCCCACCTTGACCTATGCTAATTAGGAAGTATGAATGAAAGCATAATCAATACTGGAAAGGGTGGCCAGCTATATAGTTTTGTTAGAAAGAAGTCAGGTCTTAGTGAGAGCCAAAGATGGAAAGATTGAAAGGAAGTTTTAGGATGAAGGCAAGTTTGCAAATTGTGGTGTAGGAGCATAATGGAATAAGAGATTTTTTTTGGGGGGGGGTACATAGTAAGTGTGGAAATGGGATTGCCTTTCCCTTTCCTATTTTTGAATTAATCAACCAAAGCTTGAGTACCCCTACTTGGCACTAGGTGGGGGAGTTCACAAGCCACTTAGAGAGCTCTACTCTTTCAACTCAATCAGTCAGAAACTTGTGAATCTTTTGATAAGAGTTTATACTCTTATAGGACGAGAGGTGGAACCTACAAACAATGCCTCCCTGGACAGTGCTAAGCAAATGAAAGACTGCAATTGGTCCCTGTAAGGTGGAGGAAGGGACAGGAAGTGATGTAAAAAAAAAGGACTATAAAAGTTGATGAATTTCCTGTCCAAGAGGGGTTCATCCTGAATTTTTGGGTTGAAGGAGCTTGAACTGGGACCACAGCTCTTGGACTGCTTCTGGTAAGACTGCTCCTGGATCTTCTCCCTTTGGATCTTCTCCTCATGAGTGAAAAGCTGACCTTCCTTTCCTGGTTTCTGGAGAGATAGTTCCAGAGAGACCTCCCCTTCTTGGAGGAGGCAGCATGGGTTGAATCCTTGCTTAAGTCAACACCAAGCCCTCTGGCTGAGGGGTTAACAAGCCCTTCATGGATTAAGCCGGGGACCAGAGCAACATTTAGGGTGATAAGCTAGACTTCTTACTCTGCCCTCTCTTTCATTTCTCTACTTTCACTCTCTCCACCTTTTTTTGTAAATAAAAGCTGCTAAAAGTCATTTTGACTTGAGCTGTATTAATTTTAAAATTGGCGACCACAGTATTATCTTAAAATTCTTATATATTTTAGTCAACCCCCTTAATTTAAATCCTTACATAAGGAAGTAGGTAGTCTAGAATAGAGAATGGTTTTCTATAGCAAGACAAGAGGCTAGCATGTCAAGGTGGTTCTAGTTTGGGAACCAGAGAAAGCTCTTTGACAAAGATGACAGCCTGAATATGGGGCTAATGCAAACTTAGAATCCAGTGCTTGTTTGAAGACTTGGCTCAAGGACCACTTCCTATTTAAAGCTTTTCCTCAGTCCCCCTCACTGTTGTGAGTGATTTCACTTCAAATTACCTTAAATTTACTTTTCTACATATACATGTTATATTCTAAGAAGAAGGTAAATTCCTTGAGACACAAAACATTTATTAATTGCTTAAGTTCTAGTGATAAATATACAGGCAAACAAGATGGTCCATACCCTTAAGGAGCTTACATTCTAAATAGAGGAAAACAAAACATGAAGCAGAATTGGAAAGAGAATAGGGAGGGTGACTTTGCTATTATTGGTGAGGAGGTGAAGTATAGAAAGTAAATTGAGCTGGGAATGTTGACAGAAGGGGCTGTTTGACTTTGGTCTTCACCACTCCAGCATTTAGCACAGTTCCTTATATACAGTAGGTGCAAATGATTGCTTGTTGGATTTAATTGAATGACATTTCGAATCTGGAATATGGAAGTCAGCATAGATAAAATGCATCTTTTCTTTATTAGTTCTACTTTAGTAAATATAGGTAAAAGTAAAAAGTTATTTCTTAATTTGTAGGTTTATTTGACTTTTTTTTATCAAATGAGATATGTAAAGTG
The DNA here is from genome assembly GCF_016433145.1 of Gracilinanus agilis. Classification (NCBI taxonomy): domain Eukaryota; kingdom Metazoa; phylum Chordata; class Mammalia; order Didelphimorphia; family Didelphidae; genus Gracilinanus; species Gracilinanus agilis. Next base: position 205,463,882 of record NC_058134.1, on the reverse strand, counting down.
CTTTGTAAACCTCAAGATCCTGAATAAATGCTAGCTATTATCGATAATTCTTATTATTGATGGTTATTAAGCCTATCTATCCATCTTTCTCCTCTCCAATTCAAGTTGACAAGTTAGACTGCTCTTCTATCTATCCCATGACCTGCATACATTCACTCATGCTCTAGAATGGTCAAACTTCTCTGCCTTCCTGTGTCCTACCTATTCTTCAAGGTCCATCTGAAGTCCTACTATGAAGATAGAATGATCTCTCTTTGTCTATTTTAATGAAATCAATAAGAAACCTTTAACTCAATCAATCAAGAACTCAAAGCACCCCTACTTAACACTTAAGTAAGAGAGTTCACAAGTCAAAAACTCTCACCTCCAAAGGTGACTTTCCAGCCTGGGGTAGGACTAAGCAAATTGAAAGACTACAATTGGTTTCTGTGAAGAAGGGGGAGTGACAGGAAATGATGTGGAAAAGGAACACAAGAGAAAAGACCAGCAATAGCCTTCTACTATTTCTTTCCTGGCATTTGGAGTGATTGGTTCCTGAGATTCCTGCCTTAGGTTTGGAGGATACTCTTTCCTGGATCTTCCTTTGGTTTGCAAGCTTCCCGCTCTCCCTCTCTTTCTAATCTCATTCACTTCCATGACTTCATATATATTCTCACAGATGACTTTCTAAACAATAACTCTTGCCTGACATCTCCCAATATTTAGACCTACATTTCAAATTTCCAACAGGACATCTCTCTGTCTCTCTGTCTCTCTGAATATCTCATTCTTCCTTATGTCCTACAACCCATAAACATGCTTCCCTTATTTTAGGCTGGCGCATTACACTTCACCCAGTTACCGTTATTTGAAATTTTGCTTTAAAAAAGTTTTCCCCATCTTCATTACTTCTCATATCCAGTCTGTTAATAATAACCATTCACATTTGTAGCCAGGTAAGTTTGGCCTCAGAGTCAGGAAAACCTGGATTTTCAAGTGCTGCCAACTTTGACATATATTGACTATGTGACCTTGGGCAAGTCATTTGAACTCTTTCTCAGTAACAAAGCAGCTCTCTAAAGCTGCAAGTTACAGAAAAAATGACTGATCTGCATTGGTAGAAGGAATGTGAACACTAGGATTGCTCTGCATCAGTAAAATTCCACAATTGGATATATAGTTCTTTACATATGTCCAAATATAGGTTGATAGACATAATCAATTAATTAATCAACAAGCATTTATTGAATGCCTACAATGTGTCCAGCACTGTACTAGGTGCTAAGAATACAAATATTAAAAAGTCAAACAAATGTAAAGTAAAACAAATATAAAAAAGTCAATCTCTACTCTCAAAGAGCGAATGAAGAGATATATGGATAGATGGTGTTGAAATTTAAATTAAGGTAAACTGAGGCAACAAAGTTCTGAGCACCTTCAATTTGTTGATAAGGTTAGTGATTACCAGTATGAGGGGTCTTTAGCTCTTCAACAAGCCAAGAGATCTCAACTGAAAACTGGTGGATCATTTTTTCAGACAAAATGAAGAGAATCCCAAAAAATGGAAGTCAGTATCATAAATGGGGAAAGCAATTGATTGGTTACGAAGCTTAAAACATCATATGAATGGGAGACGATTTGCATGGATGGAAACGGGAGTGTGGGACTAGTAACTCCTTTCATCTTGTTGTCACTAGGAAATTCTGATTTAGTCCACCTGCAAGAATAACTAATGGCTTATACATGCCAGATTTCCTCTAATTGATCAAGGAAAGTTAGAGGTATAGAGATAACAGGTTTCTTTTCATTAAAGTGACTTATCGAGAAACTGAACTTTTAAACTTGGAAGACCAGACTTCAGCACCTATGAACTTTTGAAATTAACTCAAAAGACAAAGAAACGTGACTTTAGCAGTTACACAAAATATCGGTGGTGACATAGAATAGAATCAACTATAAAAATGGAGACAATATCAATTTGATCTTCTCAATAGGGAAGTAGATAGATCTTCTAGGTTTGTAAAGCATTTCCCTTTCAGTAGCCTTGTGATATGAACAGTACAAATATTATTATTCTACAGATGAAGTTTTTATTATTTCTATTTTACAGATGAGGAAACTGAGACTTTGAGAAGCATCTGAGGTAAGATTTAAACCCATGAATCCCCATGCCAACTCCAACATTTTGTCCAATATCCCATGTTGCTGTCAAGTCCTTTAGGTTCTTCCTACACATCTCTTACATACATCCCCTCTTCTATTTTATTGTTGTTACTCTAGTTCAACTCCTCACTATCACCAGTATATACTTTTACAAAACCTTTTTAATATGATATAATCAAAGTCATTCATTTTATATTTTTCAGTGTTCTCTGTCTCTTCTTTGGTCTTAAATTCCTTCCTTTCCCACAGAACTGATGAGTATACTATTCTAGGTTCACCGAATTTCTTTATGATTTCACTTTTTATATTTAAGTCATTTACTCATTTTGAATTTATTTTGGTATAGGGTGTGAGATGTGATCTAAACCTAGTTTCTCCCATACTGTTTTCCAGTTTTCCCAGCAGTTTTTTGTCAAGCAGTGGGTTCTTGTCCCCAAAGCTAGCATCTTTAGGTTTATCGTACACTCTTTGCTGAGGTCATTTACCCCAAGTCTATTCCATTGATCCTCCCTTCTGTCTCTTAGCCAGTACCATATTTTTTTGATGACTGCTGCTTTATAGTACAATTTAAGATCTTGTACTGTTAGGCCTCCATCCTTCACATTCTTTTTTCATTACTTCCCTTGGTATTCTTGATCTTTGGTTCTTCCAGATGAACTTTGTTATCATTTTTTCTAATTCTATAAAAAAAAGTTTTTTGGTCGGTTGATACCTGTATATACTTTTGCAAAAAGCTCCTAACTAGTCTTGCTGTTCCTCTTTCTGCCTCTTCTTCATCCATTCCATCATACTATTCCTTATACACATATCAAATCGTATAATTCTGCTCAAACTGTAAACATCCTAGTCTCTGGCCTTTATTATCCTTCCCACCTGGAAGCTGTGCTCACTCCCACTACTGCCTGCTGAAATTCTACCCATGCGTTAAGATTCAGCTCAAATGTCATCTCCTCCGTGGAGTCTTTCCTGACTCTCTCAAACATTAATATCTATTTCCCCCTTGGACATAATTTAGTTTTTACTTATCCTTCATCCTTCCTCCCACTAGTAGACAGTGAACAGCTTGAAGGCAGGGATAAGACCTTATCGATGTTTGGTATCTCCACTAATACCTAGAAAGCAGTCTTCGGGTGGTACATGCTTAATAAATATCTCTTGAATGAATTTTTCCATCGTTATTTCAAATACAAAATCACTAATCTTTCCTATCTCTCATCCTTTCACAACTATTGCTACCTCTAGGGAAATACCATATCCATATTTTGTAGCTCCAGATAGGGGTTTTGTACCAAAAACAGTTAATCCAGAAGCAGTTAATGTCAATAACTTTTATTAACTACCTACTGTATGCCAGACCCTGTACTAAGCACTGGAAACATCTAATATAGAAGCAGAATATTAGTGCTAAAAGGGAGTTAGAAGCATCTTACATCATTTAAGCTAGAGACTTACTCTGAGATCTTCTAATGCTATATTTCTCAAACTGCATCCTATGAAATCCTTGTGTTCTGTGCAATGTGATTAGGAGTTCCCATTATCATAGAGATTGGTGCTGGGAGGAGTCATAGAAATCATCTAGTCTGCATTTTATGAATGAAGAAACAAGACCCTTAAGGGATGCGACTTGCCCAGGGTCACCGAGTAGATGTTACCAGTGCAAGTCCCATAGTCTCTATTTAAGTGCTAGTCCTCAGTTCTTTCTCCACTATACCATGCTGTCTCCACATCAATACCAGTGATATCTTCCCTGCTAAATTTTATGTAGGGGCAGCTAGGTGGTATAGTGGATAGAGTGCTGGGTCTGGAACCAGGAAAACCTAAATTTAAATCCAACCTCAGACACTTACTTAGCTGCATGACATTAAGCAAATAACTTAACCTTATTTGCCTCAGTTTCCTCATTTTTAAAATGAGCTGGAGGAGGAAATGGCAAACCATTCTAGTATCTTTGCCAGGAAAACCCCAAATGGGTTCATGAAATCAGACAAGATTAACTCTGTAATCTCAAAATTTTATGTCTCAAATATTTACTACATATGATATTTGGAGTAGTATGAAAATAAGTTTATTTTCCTGTATTATACTCCCAAACTCCTCCTTTCCACTTTGTCCTGGAGTCATTCTCTCTCCTTAAATCCCCTAGACTAGCATATGACATAACCAAAAGTATTCCATCATCAAATTTGTTTTCTCAGAAAAGTAAAGTGATTTGCCTAGGCTCCCACAATTAGTGGAAGAATTAGGGTTAGAACTCAGGTCTTCTTATTCCTGTTCCAGTGCTTTCTACTACCCCAACCTATGCTTTCATGCCCAGTTCATTAGGTGCTACTAGAGATTCAGAGATGGGTATCTGGATCCATCTTGAATACAAGGTCTTCCATGGGTATTTGAACAAAAACTTTACAAACTCTTCCCGTACTCTCAACCTTTCACCCCCACTTTCCCTCCTTAGGGAATTCCATGTCTGTGTCTTATCAGGGCAATGAGGCACGAGAAGGAGGTACCAAGGAGAGAGCAGAGTCAGGGTGTCTTAGATGAAGGTCTTTCAATGAGATTCATTCCCTGGCACGAGAAGAGATACACAAGTCCATTATGCCAAAACGTTCATTCCAGGGAAAACAGACAATTTTATATACCAGGGTGTCAAGGAACTATAAAAGGCACAACAAAGTCCCAAAAAGGAGTCTTTGGAGGAGTAGCAACAGCATAGATGACGTCCGTTTGCCTGAGAGTCATTTGCTATTAGAGCCTGCCTTGCCCATCCAGGGTTCATAGACTTCAGTTGTCATTAATGTCTAATTACTCCTATGGAGTTTTTTCATGATTTTTAAGCTCAGCAGTTTCACTGATCTTTGCTTAATTCTAGGTCTATCCCACTTCTCTAGTAAGTAACCAAGAAACTTTATATGGGGACCGAGTTGTGGACCGAAAAGGTAGATTGGTGATGGAAGAGTGGGGTTAGAGCATCTCTTGCCTCCCACTAAGCCCCGTGCATCATTAGTAATTACTGCTTAGTCACTCCTCCCCAAACAGCTGTCTTCAGCTAACACCAGAGGCAAGGAGGACTTAGAACTGGGTTCCATTTCTCTAATGTGCCTCTTGATGTTAATTAGTAGGCTTCATTTTGATGGCTTGGGGCCATGGGGCTACACTAATTGAGATGGAAAGGAGATTGACAGGAGATTGATGCTAAATTGGGTTGGGGATAGAGTGAGAATGGCTCTCAGGACCTCCAAGTATGTATGGCTCCTATTGGGTTTGGGCTGGAGAAGTCAGAACTCTGATCTTAAAGGTTTCTTCTGAAATTTAAATCAGTGTTTCCAAGCCCAAATCATACTTCGGGTACATAAAATATCTAAATTCTCAGCTAAAATTGTTCTGTCCTCCATAGTCTCAGTAAAGTAAATAAGTGACTTGGTGACTCAGAGAGCAGAAAGAAGGAACAGGGGAGGAAAGGCAGCCAGATGTAGGTGGACCAAGATACAAGTCACAAGAAAGAGGAGAAATGGAAGCCAAGATTTTTTTAGACGCATAGATTCTAAAAAAGTAATTATATTTGGTAATAAAAGTTTTGCAGATCAGTAACAATTTGTTCCAGAGTGAAAGAAAACAAGAATAATTTTTTGAAATCTGTAAGGAACAACCAAAGTGTTAGCTATACCAAGCTGAAGTTATAACATTATGTTTAAGGTCACCCTCCTTGTGTCCTGGGGTAAGGAAGCTAATTAGGTACCAGAGAAGGAGCAATAAGAAGTAGGCATGTGGGAGGAGGACAAAAGTACCAGAGCTAGGATAGAGGTCACAGGGGATTTAGAATGTTTAGATCTGGTTCAATAACTGAAGAAGCATACAGAAGGTAGGTCTCTTCTAAATCTTAGGATTGACACAAAGAAAGAGGCAGGAATTCTCTTGGGACCCTTCACAGAACAGGCTATAAAGTCTCGTTTGTTAGATAGCTTTTAGTTAAAGGATAGGTACCCATTCTCCTATGAAGAAGAAATTTCATAAAAGATACCATCAGAGAAATGGATGGTAGGAAAAGAAGATACAACTGTTGCATAATAAGAGTCAGGGTTAGCCACTGGACATATCATCCTCTTCTCTGGTATCTCTTCAATGTCAGAACAAGAGGAAGGTTCTCACCACGTTGGTGGCTACTCCTTGGCAGATTTATTGTAGGACATAGACAAGAGTCACCCAAGATGGCCAGACACAAATAGACTGCTATTTGTATCACCAGACAGAGTACTCAACATTAGTGGGATAATTGATCTAATGGAGTTGAAGTGCCCATCCTTTTGGGAGAGTTTAGGGTTCCTCAATAAGTAGAGTCAGGGAAATGAATAAGAAGAGTCAAAGAGGATTCTATTTCCCCCAAATCCCAAGTGCCACTAACCATAGTTCAGCAGCTCTTTGTCATGTGCCAATGTATACAAATCCTTCTGTTTTCTATAGACTGATGCTTCTACCCACTTCCTTTTCCTTGACCCAATTGCCCCATTGCAATGACCACCATTTTACCCATGAGTGAAGTATAACCCTTGGTAAGACTGGATCTTTAGTCTGACTTTCTCAAAACCTGGGTCAGGGAAGTAGGAAGTATATGAGCATCATCATCTTTCAGATTTGGAATATTAATACCTCTAGCAACCCAGCACTATCCTCATTCTGTATATTTCATGGAATCAGAGCTAGAAGGGATGAGGACATTGGAGCCCAGAGAGATTATTTGCCCAAGGTTTAGAAGACAGTAGTACCTTGATTTTAAGCCTAGTGCTCTTCTCACTCTACCATATCACATCTTTGCCTGCCCTGATAGATCACATTTAGTGCTGCAGATGAAGCATTAAACTTGAACTCAGAGAACTGGATTCTAATCCTTGCCTCTTACCATTTGCATGACCTTGGGCAAATCACACAATTATTCTGGGTTTCGCTTTCCTTTCTGGCAAAATGGGAATAATAATACTTGCTTTGTCTGCCTCACCAAATTGTTTCTAGGATCAATCTATACTATACCAGTATAAGACATTATTTTTATTGGGCAGGTTTAGGGGAATAGAACTGAGAAGAGTTTCACAGGGAAGACGCACAGAGACTATGAGGGAAAAGGACAATTCCAGCCTAGCTAGAAGCAGAGGGACCACTTCTAACCTGAGAATTTATAATTCCATAGGGCCTGCAGGGAGTCCTAGATCCTAGATCCTAGTTGGAAAGAACCTCAGGGGATTATCCTTCCTGGCTCTTTGCTTTACCATTCAATTGATAAGGTGATTCTGACTCTGAAAAAGTAACTTGACTAAGATTGCAGAGTGAGTCAATGATGGAGGGGAAGCTAGAACTCAGGTTAAATGCCTCCTAGTACATCACTCTATCCATCACATCATATTATGTCCCTCAAATCCAGACTTGTTATCCTTTCTTGACTCCAGACTTTATACCATGGGCTTCCTTTTTCTCTCTCTCTTCTTCTCCATCAGTGAGATAATCTACTGCATAGTGTCATAACCAAGTAGTTAAATTAAGTGAGGGAGTGTGGAGGAGTCCAAAATTGTCATTAAGATTTTTAAAATGTTATGTGTTTTGTGGGTAACATACAGATATTACAGGGGATAGATAGAGTACTCAGTCTGGAGTCATGATGATCTGAATTTGAATCCTGTCTCAGACACTTAATAGCTATGTTTTCCTGGGCAAGTTACTTAACATCTATAAGCCCCAGTTTTCTCAACTGTAAAACGGGGTTAATAATTACACCTTCCTTGCCCTCTATCAAAGTTGTTGTGAGAATCAAATAAAATAATATTTGCAAAGTGCTGTGTAAACTTTAAATTGATATAGAAATGTTAGCTATTATTATTGTTGTTGCTATTATTATTAATTCTGTGTGCCTGTTTTATGAGGAAGGAGATGGGAAAAAAAACAGGTGAAGAGGCAGTGAGTGATACCTGGGGAATATGCGGGAAACATTAGGCTACAGATGTGGCCATTCTTGGGTGGGATAAGTACAGGAGACCTGAGTCTGAGCAGACCTTCCCTAAGCCAGCAGAGAGTTCTGGAAAAGAGTCCAGTTTGGCAGGAGATGGAAAGAAAAGAGGCCACACATTTCTTTCTCTCTGTATACCAAATGGCGCTCTATCTCATGATGCATCAGCCAACCTCTTCATGAGAATCAAATGGAAACCATCAGTAAATTTAAAGCTGGTCAGCAAGTCCACTGATCAAATTGTTTTTTTTTTTAATTTATTCTTTGGGTCTTTTGTATTGTTTATGGATTAATTCTTTCCTTGTGAATGAACTCTTAGCAAACTCATCTGGATTTTAGAATGTGCAACAGGGAAATATAGAAGAAAGGTTAGTGTTGAGCAAGAAGCATTCAATTATGAAAATATGTAAGAATGATTAACAAAGTCTGAATGGAGCGTTAGGCTTCAGACAAACAAGGGTTTGAGTTAGTAGTGAGCTTTTCATTCAGTACTTTACGATAGTCAGCATGATCCTAGCATCCATGTTTTCACAGAAAAGACCTCTCATGTAATCATCACAAAAGATTTTCAGGCTGTAAAGGACTTTAGCAGTCACCCAATCTGACTGATAACCAAAAGGAAACTCTACTAAAACTTACTCAAAAAATATTCATCCAGCCTCTTCTCAAAGACTTTCAAAGAAAGAGAACCCATCATCTCTTAAAGCAGTTCATTCCACTTTTGGAGAGCTCTCAGTGTTAGGATGTGTTTCCTGACATCAAGCCTAAAATTATCTCTTTACTATTTTCACCCATTTCTTCTGGTTCTGCCCTCTAGGTCCAAACAGAATAGATCTAATAGTTCCTCTACATGACAGCCCATTCAAATACTGGGATATGCCTGTCACGTACCCTTAAATTTTCTCTAGGCTAAACATCCCTGATTCCTTCCATCACTCCTCCTATGACATGGATTTGATTCCCTTTACTACATTGGTTGTCCTTTCCTCTATGCTCTCCAGCTTATGAATGTCCTTAAGCTAGGTACTCAGAAATGAACACAATATTCCAGATAAGGTCTGACCAGGACAGAGCACAGAGGAACTGCCCTCTTCTTTTTCCTGGAAGCGGGGACTCTCTTTAATGAAGCCTAAGATCACATTAGCATTTTTGGCTGCCACATCCCATTGCTGACTCATCTTGAGGTCACAGCCCACAGATACCTCTAGATCTATTATCTAGTCATGTATCCTTCATCCTGTACTTCTGAAGCTGACTTTCAAATCTAAGACTTTACATTGATCCTATTTCTCTTCTTAGGGGAGAAGCAATTAAATAAAGAGTCAGCTACAAAACCAGAAAGACCTGGGTCCAAGTCTCAGTTTTGATACATGCTGGCTGTGCAATCCTGAACAAGTCTACTAATCTCTCAGTCTTGAGAAAACACTCTAAAACAGGAAGTTTCAGAGAAGGAATCAACTTGATTAGCAGAAGTTTTTTCACCCAAATGCTAATGAAATCATAAATCTAGTCCTTATCCCTGCTGTCACAGGAGGCATGATAGAGATTGTTTAGTCCAATGCCTTCACTTTTCAAAAGAGAAAAGAACATTTCAGAGAAGTCAAAGGTCTTGTTTAACTCACCAGAAGTTACAAGAAGATCTAATATAGTTTTTAAAATCTATGATTTTCCATTCTCAGTTTTTTAAAATAGAGAAGAAATAGTAAAGATGGAAATTGAATCCAGGTTCTTTTTACTTCAAAACTGGTGTTCTTTCCACCAAATGAACTCCCATCCATTCTACCACCATCCCTTTGATTTTACAGATAAAGATACTGAAATTCAGAATAAGGTGAGTGACTTTCCCAAGGTTACACAATTCATGCTAGAAACAGAACTGGAATCCAAGTCGTCTAAGCCCCAATCCAGTGCTCTTTCTTCACACTATTTCTGTCCTAACTTCTTAATAAATATTTTAAAGTCTTAACTTAGACATAAAAAGAGCACTTCTATAGAATAGAATACAAGAAAGGGTTCACTGTGAATCTCCATTTCATACCATTTGTTTTCTTTAAAAATAGTATGTTTTAAATTCTCCACATTATTTTTAAAATTGTCCTCTTTTCTGTGCTTCCTACTGAAATTCTTTTTATTCTCTTTTGTGCATTTAAAAAAATATTAAAATGGCCCTTTTGGGGGCATCATTGTTACTAACTCCTCCTCTTCCCTAGTTAAAAGCTGAAAGAGAAAAAAACTTTGAACGAATAAGCATAGTCAAGCAAAATGAATCCACACACTGGCCGTGTCCAAAAAATGTATATTTCTGTACTTTATATTTATCACTTTTCAGGAAGTAACATGTTACATCACAGAGACCTAATTGGTCAGAGTTCTTAAGTTGTTCAAAATTATTTTTTTCAGTCATCCTTGTATAATTGCTCTTCTGTTTCTGCCTTTATAACCAAGATTCTCTGAGATCATATTTTTCATCATTTATGACTCAGTGATATTTTATCACTCATATACACAATTTCTTCAGCCATTCCACAATTGTCTAAGAGGAAATCTAAAACATGTCCTTGGATTCTAATTCTCCTTTCTCTTCTTTTCTCTTCTTTCTCTTCTTTTCTCTTCTCTTCTCCTCTCTTCTCTTCTCTTCTCTTCTCTTCTCTTCTCCTCTCCTCTCCTCTCCTCT
>NC_058134.1:205355860-205452699 GCF_016433145.1 Gracilinanus agilis | reverse complement strand
CGCCTCTCCTTCCCCCTCTTCCCCTCTTCTCCCCTCTTCTCCTTTCTCTTCCTCGCCTCCTCCTCTTCCTTCCCCTCTCCTTTTCTCTCCTCTTCCCCTCCCCTTTCCTCTCCTCTCTTCTTTCTCTTAATTCCCTCCAGGATCTGGAAATATACTGTGCTTGCTACTATTCCCTCCCAGTATTATCCTACTTTTTAACTACTTCCCTCCATTCCCACTGGTTTACCTGTGAGTTTGATGTAGTTCTACATCACACTGTGTATTCAACTCTCCTTTGTCCATTTCAGAGGAGCAAGGTTTATCTGATGCCCATTCTTTCTTCTATGTCTGTATATTCTTCTTCTCACATACCTCAATCATGAGAACCAGCACCCTCTTCTTCCTCTTTTTCTATACTAGTGTTTTTCTTTTATTCTCATTCCTCTTTTCAGACCTTTAGAACAGAACCAATCCACCCCCAGCACCTTCATTTATCTTATTTAACTCCCTCAAAACACTTTAAAAACATTAAGATTCCAAAGGGGATATTTGTTACTTTTCCCTTCACTAGAATGTTGTCATTAAATATTACATAGTTCCTTTTAATTGCCCTTCTAAATTTCTCTGGATTCGTGTATATTTCAGAAATTCTTACTCAATTCTAGTCTTTTGAAAGGAAATCTTTGAAAATCTTTTCTATTAAAGTTCCATCCCTCCAACTCCCTGGAGGATTATAACCAGCTTTGCAGAGTAAGATATTTTTGGTGATAAGCCTAAGTTTTTTGCCGTTTGGACTTTAGTATTCCAAGATTTCCTTTCATTTATAATAAAGCTACCTAATCTTGTGTTATTCTAGCTGTAGTTGTTACTTAGTACTTGAACTTTTTTTTCTTGATTCTAGAAGTGTTTTCATTTCTTTTCATTTCATTTTCTATGATGTAGGAGCTCTGGATTTTTGCTTTGATATTTCTGGGACTTTTCCTTTTGAAGTTCCTCTCAAGAGGTGAACGATGGATTTCTTTGTCTTCTATTTCTAATAGATGTGGGCAATTTTCATTTATTATTTCTTGAATATAGTAGCCAGGCTCTTTTTTTAATAAAGTTTTCAGAGGATCAGATGATTCTTATATTCTGTCTCCTCCTCCTTGTCTCAGTTTCCCCCTATTTTTAAAAATCTTTTGATTTTATTCTAACATTTCTTGTTATCTCATGAAGTCATTGATATAGCTGCATGGTTTATTCTAATTTTCAGATATTCCATTTCCTGTTTAAGGCCTTCCAGTTTCTCTCTTAAGCTGCTTATTCTACTTCCAATCCTTTCTTCCACAAATTTTATTTCATTTTTATTTATTGCTTCGTTTCTTCCAAGTATTCATTATCCTTACAGAAAATCATTTTTTGATCTTCTGCTTGTAATTGTTATGGAGTTTCTTACTCTTACTAGAGAATCTCTAGATTTAATACCATTTTTGTGTTTTCTTTGGTTTACTCTTCTCTCCAGCTTTAGTTTCTGAACTGAGACTTTGTGTTGAGACTAAGTCCTATCTCCTGGTTCTACCAGTTGGAGTCTCAGGAGTACTTGATCTCATCTTGACTTCTCTGGGTTCTTATGCTTCCCTCTATCTCCTAGGATTAGGACTCCCTGGATCTTCAGGTTCAGAATGCTGGATCTTCAAGGCCCTCTCTGGTGTCTCAGAAGTGTTAGGAACCCTGGTCCTGGGCTGTTGTGGTCGGAATGCTTTGCCATGCTGGTCACTGTCCTCTGCTACTCCCCCAGGTCCTTCTAGGTCCCCAATTCTGGGGCCCTGTGACAATCCTGTACCTTTTCCAGGGAGACCTCCATTCTTCATGCCTCTAGACACAGAGCCGTTTAGGTTACCTTTGTCCCATCTCTCATCATATGGGTGCACACTTTGTTAAAAGGACTTCCATTCCTATTGCCTTTAGGCTTCTGGCTAACCATATGTAAGAAATGACAATGTACATTTTCCTTGGGTTTCTGAATTGCTATTTGGCCTGGTGCAAACTTTAGGGCTTTGCTAGGACAGATATGTGAGAGTTGGGCAGTTTACTTCCCCGTTAGGCAATTTCCTTGGCAAGAAGGCTTCTCTTTAATTTCTTCTGCTAAAATACTAAAATATTGTTTTAAATCCTCTTATTCCCCACATCCCCTGGGCTCTTGATCCTCATAGTGAGTCAAAATCTGGAATTATCTTATTTTTTATGCCAAGTAAAGAACTTTTCCTATCTCTATCCCTCCCCCATCTCAATTTCACACCTTACAATCAGGGAAATGGGGGCTAAGAATAATAATGTAGGAACATCTCTTTGTGCTTGGGCTTTTACTGATGAATCTTATATTTGAGTGAGTGGGTGTGTATTTAACTCAATCTCCTTGTTTTTAAGTGAGGAAACTGAGTCCCCAAGAGTTAGCAAGGACTTAAACCACTATCTTCAAGTTCTAAATCTGGTGTTCTTGATGTCATATTGCCTTCTTGTGTCCAGTCCAAGATAAGAAATACTCAGGACTATATTCCCCTCGAGATATTTTCAAGATCCATCTAGACATTGGACAGGTTGCATATAGTAGTCAAGCTCTTTTTAAAATATAGTTTTCAAAGAATCAGATGATTCTTATATTCTATCTCCTTAATATTCTGTTTTCCAAGTTGTTATTTGTATATCAGTTATCTCAATTTCTCCCCATTTTTCAATCTTTTGATTTTGTTCTAACATTTCCCATTTTCTCATAGAGTCGCTCTCTTGACCATATATAGATTTTGTGGCACAATGTGAAAGAGCCAAGAATTTGGAGTTAGAAGGATCTGGACTCAAATTCTGACTCTATAACCTATGACTTTGGGTGAAGCATTTCCCTGGGCCTCAGTTTCTTCATATTTATAATGAGAAGATTGTACTAGATGTCACGAAGGTCCCTTCCACTGGACAGCAATGATGCATTTGCCCAGTTGCCAGATGATGTGAACTTTTCATGCTTTTCCTATAGGGACATAGGACAGAAGTTGCCAGAGGCCTCGGCCACTGCCCAGCTGTTAGAGGTGTTTTAGGGATCTGTTCAGCTTTCTGTGTGGAGGTCCTGGATGACAACGAATTAAAGGAGAGGCGACACTGGCTAGACTCTGCCCTGCATATCCAAGAGGGATGCAGGAAAGATTCTGTAAGGAGGATGAGCACATTGGTTGGCTCAACTGGGATACAATTAAAGAGATATCTCTTTGGAAGAGTTGGCCTCTGAGGTGGTGGGTGGGAGGGGCAGGGCACCTGGAACCATAGTGACAATCCCCAGAGACAGGGCCCCTTCTTGCCTCCCCTCCCCACCCTCCTCCCTCCCCTTGGAGGCCCTGGGTACCTGTTTATTCTTTAAGTCAAGGGAGAGCTCGTAATCAGAGGCAGTAGGAGCATGGGAGCAGAGCATCTTGGCATGCTGCTGCTGGCCAGGGGAGGCTGTGTGGTGGAGGCTGGCCTTCGTTGCCAGCACGGAGGTCCCCCCTGCCCCTAGCAGCTCCTCCTCCTCCTGCAGCTCCTGGGCGCCGGGTCTGCTGGCCGAAGGGTCCTCTGTGCCACCCCCGGCATGGATGTAGGAGTCGTCACTGTAAACAAAATGCAATGGTGCTCGGTTGGGGGAGTGGGTTAGGGGTGGGCGTGTACAGATGGAGTGCTTGGGCCCTCGTCCCCCACCCAGGCTGGAACTCTTTTTCTGGCAATGGGGCCTGAGTTCCAGAGAGGGGAAGTGATTTTTCACAAGTTCACACATCACCTCTAGAGACGGGAGGTGTCCCTTCAAGGAAGGTTGGCGTGGTCACACAACCTCCAGGGTAATCAGGTTTTTGCCCAATGACCTTAGGACCTACGCTTTGGTCCCTTTTCCCAATAAGGTAGAAGGAAATAGCCATGGTCTGAGCTCCTGGACAAGCTAATAGATCCTCAGGATTTACCTTTCCTGATGCCTCGAAGTTGTCCTACCCAGAATGGTCCAAGCTCTCTAGGACACTGAGACTGGGAATGGAGGGAGGAGGAGAAGGGAGTCAGAGAGATGAGTTTAACCTTCAGTGACCTTGAGAGGATGAGTGCAGGACTCAGGAAGGGAGGGGTCTGAAGGTCAGACTTAAAACATGGAAGAGGGCATAAGCCAGACTATACATAGAGGCTAGATGAATTCGTCTTAACATTGAAGAAATTGGCACAATGTGCTGGGCATTTTTCCACTGGCTTCAAACCCTGAAAACTCTGCCTGGTCTCTGAGGGATTTGCCCAGATTATTATGTGGTTCTCTCTCAGACAAGAACTCTCTGTCTCCCTTGATTGGGTGTATTCAAGTCACATTTAAATGACAGGATTTAGAACTGGAAGGAAATTTAAAGGTCATCTAAATTTAAAAACTGAGACCCACAGAGGTTAAGTTATTTTTCAAAGTAATACTGATAGTAAGTTGCAGAGCTGGGTTTCAAACCCATCCCTATTGGCTATTGCCATTTTAACTCATTGCCTGGGGAAGAAATACCCAGATCCACATTACCTTCACAGTTCTTTCCATTTCTTCTGGAGTCAGATGGCTGCCCCCTGGGATATAAGATAGCCCATAGGAAGTGGGCAGGCCCTACGGGAGATAGAGCTACCTGGTCCTTTTGGGTACTATAATAGAACTAAAACCTTCAACCATTTCCTCATAACATGTTAGACCTAGCCTTCTTCCTTCCCTCCCCAAACAGGGACTATTCATTTTACCTAAAAGGAGCTAAAACAATTCTGAGTCTTGATTGGCCCCTGCTTCCCTAATGCAACTTGCTGGTCACCTAAATGCATCAAAAAGTCCCACCTATGGCCAGTTGGGGCCCTCTTGTTGAGTGAGTTTTTGAAGACTGTGCAAGTAACCAGGTCCTTCATCATATCCTGCCTATCTTCCATATGGAAATCATATCCTGAGAAGCTATGTGCCATGATATCTTTGTATATCCTTGCTGTATCAAGGCAAAGTAAATCTCCTTTTGTTAATTGTTCAGTGGCTTGTTCACAGTTACCTTATTTTATCCTGACATCAAACCTGAACTAAAAGAGTCTTGGCATTAGAGAATTCTCCAATAGGTGCAATAAATTCTTGGGAAAGTGGAGATTGTGGTGGAGAATTGTAGGGTGTAATTAGACTCACATGTAGGTCTATAAACCTGGCAAGAGCATTTAAACAGTGCTCATGACTTGTCTGCTTGGGATTCTTCTGGTATGAATCTAAAGTCATTGGCTCAAAGTATATCTGTTCCTTGTCTGCTCAGCTTCTTCCCCACTTTTCCTGAAGTCACCACTGGGCTAAGCCAATGACCTCCCCTTCTTGCTCTGAGGCACCACCATGGAATGTAGAATTGCCATGAAACCTCCCTTGAGATCTCCAGCAGGAGGGACTCTCCTTAAATGTGCCACTGCACTTTATCTGGCCCTTTCCTATTCATTGAATAACATATTGTTTATTAGAGGAACTATTTGTCTCTCTGTCTTACTTCCTTGCTAGATCATGAGAGCAGGGACTATCTTTCATCTTTGCATGTAATCTGCACAAAGTGGATACTCTAGATTTCATATGACCAGGATAGAAATTGGTGGTACTGTCACCTCTCTATTTTTTGGATAATCTGCATTCATTTCTCCCCTCTCCATTCTTGACACTACAGTTAGCCCAACTCTATGCTGTTCTCTGCTCTTAAATCTTTTCTCCCCTATTGACAATTCTCTCTTGCAAAATCTCCACTCTGGCTTATTCTTACCATGTGCTTCTTCCATTGCTACTCATGTTTTGCTGAATGGAGCAGAAGTCACACAACTGGTACATTCATTCTAACTTCAATAATGAAGCACAGCCATCTTTTTATTTGTCTCTAATTTTTTTTGCTATATCACTTCCAAAAAGTCTTTTACACACTTTCTTTTCTCAAACTTTGATATCTTCCCTGCCTCACCTTTTTATCAGCTTAGGTCTTTGTCTCTCACTTTATTGAGAAAATTGAAGCTATTTGGCACAAGATCTCTATTTCTTCATCCCCAAAACAAACCCTTTATCTGTTTCTCCAGTCTCTGATAAGGAAGTGGTCTTGTCTTTGCCAAGGCTAACTCTTATCTACATGTGCTCTTGATTTGATTTTCTGCTGTCTTCTCCAGAAGAGTAAAATGTCATTCATTGTGTGTGTGTGTGTGTGTGTGTGTGTGTGTGTGTGTGTGTGTGTGTGTGTGTGTGTTTCTTTCTCTGTCTCTCATATCCAACCTTTATCTCTCTACTGGTTTCTTCCCTACATATCCAAGCAGTTCCCATCCAAAGAACTTTCAGTATACTCTACTATTCCCTCAATTATCATCCCATGTATTCCCTACCTTTCTCAAACTAGAAAAAGCCATCTGTATTTTCTGTATCCACTTCCTCTCCTCTCACTCACTGCTAAACCCTTTGCAATTTGGCTTCCCACTTCATCACTTGACTGAATTTGCTCTCTCCAGAGTTGTCCATGATCTCATTTGCCAAATCTGATTGTCTTTTTCAGTTGTTTTCCTTCTCAATCTATTTGCTTTATTTGATATAGCCATTCACTCTCTTCTCCCGGATACTCTCCTCTGTCAGCTTTCCTGACTCTATTCTCTGACTCTTGATTATGCTTCTGTCTAACTGATTCTTCTCAGTCTCATCATCTAGATAACACCCCTTCACTGTGAATGTTTCTCAAGTCTCTGTTCTAGGTCTTAGGCTGTCTCTAATTAAGTCAATTATTTTTTATCTCTAATTAGATTAAATCTAATGGATTTAATTATCATCTCTATGACTCTAATTTCTACATATCCAGCCTCAGCCTCTCCCCTGAGCTTCAGTCCCACATTACCATTTGCTTATTAGAGATTTCAAGCTAGACATTTCAAACTAATAGGAATGGAAGAAGATCATGGTAGGAATAATCCAGAACTAAGATTTGGCAAAAAATAATTGCCAATAGGACAAAGGGCAATCTAGATGTCTCAATATGTCCAAAAGAGAATCATTTTTCTTTTTTTCCCAAGGCATCCATTTTTTAAGCTTCTCTGTTTCTATGAAAGGCACCACTGTTTTCCCAGTCTTCCAGATTCATTACTTTGCCATTATCTTAATTTCCTCATTATAATTAACCCCACATATACAATCAATTGCCAAATCTTGCCATTTTTACTGTCATAATATCTCTTGCATCCAACCATCCAACCTCTTCTCTCTACTCACACAGCTACCCCACCACCACCACCTTAGCTCAGGCTCCCATCACCTCTGACCTAGATTATTTCTCACTTGATCTCTGATTCTTCTCTCCAAAATTCTGTTCACTGATGATAACATCATTTCCCTTAAATGTAGATCTGATCATATCAGCTCATTTTTTTCAACCAGCTTCAGTAGTGGCCTATTGCTTTATTAGGATCAAATGTAACCTATTTTATTTAGCTTTTAAAGTTCTTTACAACCTTGCCCCAACCTATCTTTCCAGCATAGTTTTGTATATCTCTCCTTCCTACTCCCTGTCATACTGCGAAAATAGTCTCTGTTTGCTTCATACGTTCAACATTAACCCCCATCTCTGGACATTTTCACTGCCTATCCTCCATGCCTGGAATGCATTCTTTATCTCTGCTTCCTAGAATACCTCTCAGACTTCATTTTCTTCATGAAGCCTTTCCTGATCCCTCTAACTGATAGTAGCCTCCCACCAAAAATAGCTTGTATTCAGCTATTTTGCATTCATTCTCTTTATAGTGATTCTGCTCCTGTTAGAATATAGACTAAACTCCTTGAAGGTATGGATTGGTTCATGCTTTGTACTTGTATCCCCAACACTCAGAGGATACAAGTGTTCAGCACATAGCAGGTGCTTAATAAATATTTGTTGATTGATTAATCTTGGCTACTGTGTGTGTCAAACTGTACATGTATGTTGATCAGACTTGATTACATCAAATTGTCTAATAGCCTTGGGGATCCTGAGGCTGGTGAGGACAGGTAGAGAACATTCAATCTTAGCCTCATCCAGCCAGGATTATGTTTTAATCATCTCAGAAAGAAAGGACTCCTATTGCTTCCAGTTCAGACAATAGTTCAGTGACTTGCTCAAGTTCACATAGCTAGTAAATGTTCATTCATTCAGTCAATGAACATTTATTTAGTATCTACTATATAGCACTGTGACAGGTGCTAGGGATGCTTTCATGGACCTATAATCTCATTAATGTGAATATTCCCTTTGGTAATGCACATGGGGAAGGGAAAGGGAAGGAAATAAGCATTTATATAGTGCCTACTATGTGCTAGGCACTGTGCTAAATGCTTTTTATAAATTGTATATTATTTTACCCTCACAGCAACCCTGAAGGGTAGGTATTATTATCACCATTTTATAGATGACCCTGTGCTACTATTACTTTCATTTTATATTTGAGGAAACTGAGGCAAACAGAGGCTAAACAATTTGCCCAGGGTCACATAGTTAAGTATCTGATTCAGAATTTGAACTCAGTTCTTCCTGACTCTAGTCAGTGCTTATCCATTGTATCACCTGCTACTTCCCAACCCATCCATGTCCTGTCATGCTGTGATGTCCATGCCCTCTCATACATTCTCTACCGAGGGTCCAGCCAATGTGCTGTGGACCTTCCTTAGATCTCTTGACATTTTGTAGTTATTAATGGAGGACCCATGCTGCAAATTAGAGATAACTGGTTCATGTCCTTTTCTGGTTGTACATTTTCCTGACATTATACTTTAATGCCACATCTCTTGTTCAATCTTCATTGATAATTTGCTTCAGACATGACCAGTACCGGCCATTGAGATGACCCATAACTTTAATTCTTTAGAGGCTGACTTTTGTTCCCCCACAGGATCACTGGATTAATATTGATGGTAAAAAGATGGATTATTGTTTCAGGGATAAGCTCAGAGACATTAAAAACAGTGCTGGCCATCCAAAGATTTTTCAGATGACACAGTTTCTCTCCTTAAGAAGTTTATATTCTATCAGTTCTAAAATCCTATAACCCTAACATAAGGAAGTTCTTCTGGAGTGCTCATTTCAAATATTTATTGCTTCAGCATAAGACCAAGTGATCTTTGGGGACCCTGAGGAAGACCATTCATTATCGCAATGAAATAGTTCTTCATGGACTTGAAATTGGCTATTCAGTCTCCTTCCTCCCACTCTTGGTCTTTTCTTCTCCAAATAGTACATGCTTCCAGTTTTTAGGACATCTTTCCCCCAAGGGCTTTTTGAGGCTCCATAATGAGCTTATGACCAATATGGAAAGTAAAGGCCCTTTTAATAAAAGCCATAGGATTATAGGACCATAGGACTTAGATCTGAAGGGACATAAAGAGAAGTGTTCTTTTCAAAGACAAAGATACTGAAGCCTAGAAAAGTGACATGACCTTCCTAAGGAAATGGAGATGATGAATAGCTAAAAAAGGAATCTCAAGTCCATTGGATCTTATTACTCCTTGCAACAATCTTGGCAAGGACTTATGAGTCAGAACAACAGATTCTAGTTCTGACTCTACCACTGACCATCTGTGGGATCTTGTGCAAGTCATTTTCCATCAGTCACTCCATTTGAAAAATAGACTAGATGATGGCAATGGTCCTTTCGGCCTCTGACATTCTGATTTATGTCCCCTTTCTAGTGGCCTGTTCCCTCCTTTTACTTGAAAGCCTCAAGTATCCAAACTCAGTGATTTTGGGGAAATGAGTACATGGAAATGCAATATCTAATTATAGGAAATGAAGAGCATTGGGGTAGGTCAGGGAGGCTGGGCATATGAACAGATGCATGCCATGTCTATGTGAACCCAGCATGTTCTTGGGGGGAAATCCCAAATAAGGAAATATAATATGGGAGCAAAAAGAATTTATGTTACTATTTAACAGTAACGACCCTTTCTTTTTTGCATTTGTGAATGACTAGAGGAGTGGCATATTAAATATACTATCTGACACCACTGATGTGTTGATTGTTTTTTCTAAACTCATATTTTTTCCCTCTTTAAAAAAATCTTTATTGTAAAATCTAGTCTCCCGGATGAGAGAAAACATATTAAGAAATGGAGGTAATGGGGGAAATCTAAGGCATTAGTAACATTTAAAAAAAAGATTCAGCATTGTACTTTTTAGTTTCATTTAATCAATTTACTTTATCACAAGAGAACTCTCATGAAGTAGAAATAATATGTTAATATAATGTAAAAACAAAATATTACTAATTTTTAAAAAATGTATTAAAGGAACTTGTTTGAAAGTGAAAAAAAAGATTCAGGGTTTCATGCCTCGTATGAGATGCAAGTAATTAATTAAAACACACATATGACTCTTTAGCATGTCACTGACCATGACTAGTTTTCAGGCAGATCCTTAGTTCACTTTAACCTCCTTTCCTTCCCCAAAGTCAGAATACTTTTACTTCCTTTTTTCATTTAGATCTCAGGGACTTTAATCATTGACCTCATGGCTACCAGGTGGGGCCACTGGTCACTTACTGGACCTGGCTTGGTGCAACCTCCAATGATTCTTTCTTCTCAATGAGGTAACCTTTTAAAGTCAGATCCCATCCTTTCCACGCAGAAGGAAAAGAACATGACCTTTCTAAAGAGAGCACGAATAGGGGGGGAAAAGAGAGCAGATGGCAGCTTGGATGAGCATCACCACTCACACAGACACCCTTAGGCAGGGAGAGGGGCCAATGGATCTTGGTAGGGGGTGGGGCAGGTGGGAAGCTGGATCTACATTAGTGCTATCTCTGGCTCTCCCTGCCACTTCTGCTCTTGTCTCCCAGGCTCCCTAGGCACCAACAGATTCACCGTCTCCAGCCAGACAAGAGTCGAGTTGCTGAGAGTTCAGAGAGGTAGTTCTGTCTCCTGTGAGGCAGAAGAGGTGGAGGAGAGTTAAGGGTTGGGGGAAAAGATTGCAGGAAGATGATAGTTTCAGAATTCTGAGTTCCCTTGATGGCACAGGGAAGTGCAGGGGGTTGGGTAGCAGCTATTGGTACCGAGCTGAGGGCAAGGGAAGAAAAGAAGGGTGAAGAATAAAAATCCTTGAATAAGACTCCTGGAGTGTGGAAGGTGGTGAGTAAGGGAGAAGGTTAAAGTGTGGTGTTGTGTGTGTGTGTGTGTGTGTGTGTGTGTGTGTGTGTGTGTGTGTGTAAATACAGAGATCAGGTAACTGGTTGGGATCAACGAGTAGGAGGGGATTTTAGAAAGAATGTGTCTAGTATGAATAAGTGACCAGTGCTTATAAGTGCCAGTTGTGTGCTAGACACTATGCTATGTGCTAGAATAGAAACACATGTGAAAAAGTCCCTGCCCTTGAGGAGGTTATATTTTAATGGAGGAAACAATTCTTATAGGGAAGTGTCCAGAATGGAAACTTTTAAGAGGAAAATCAGAGGAATGGTGAGCAGGTCCAAAGGATAGTTGATGGGTCTTTTCTAGAAGCAAGGGTTCATTGATTCAATGACTATTCTCAAAAAAGGTAGAAAGCAGGGGAAGGGAAGCAGCAGAATAGATGGCAATATAAGGTTGTGCCCCATTTAGAACTTCAGAAAAATTAAATGTTGAAAGGGGCAAAGATAGACACATTGAAATATAGGGAGGAAGTACTTTCGGGGGAAACATCCCATCTACAACTTGGAAAGAATCTGAGACTTCAATGACTAGACAACATATAAAAAGAGTCAACAAAGACAGTGAACTTTCCCCATCACAGATTGCCCCTATACTTCCCTGCAACCATTCATCTGCATGGGTCTCTAGGAGGAGTCTGATAAATGGAATTGATAGTGTGGCTTGGTGGAGCCCTGCTCTGAATCCTGAGGAACTGTCCAATAGGAGAAGCTAAATTTCTCTGCTCCTGCTTGATCTCAGGACCAAGGCATTGAATCAAAGAGGAGAGAGGTTTCTGCTAAGCCTAACTTGCTGCTATTGCTAAAAATAAAAATAAAAAAGCAGGACTCCAACTAAAAAGAAAATAGATGAGGCCAGAGGAGGGTGGAGGTGGTAGAGACTATACCTGCCCAGAAAACTCAGGTTGCCCAAGCAAAGCAAAGATACAACACCTTGTGAAAAATTCAGTGGCCCAGCCTAGTAGTAGATCAACAGGTTCAGATGAGTTGCCAGACCCTCTTGTCCCCCAAAATGTATTTATTCTATAGCCTGAATCACTCCTGCCCTGTTTTGTTCTACTTGTATATATAGTTTATCTCCCTATTAGACTGTGAGCTCCTTATGAGCAGGGATGCTGTTTTATTCATACACATTTCCCATAATGGCCAACACATAGCACTCCTTCAATAAATGTTATATTGAATTGACAATGAAAAAAAATCCCTTCTGGCAGTAGAGTGATTCCTTTGCTTCTGAAACAATGTCCTACTCTGCAGTGAACTTGGTAAAGACTAAGAAAGAGAGGACACCAAGGCCCTGATGCTTCAGAATTTTACGTTGCCTTGCCCATGGGCGTTCCCTATATATTTGCCAAGGTACCACATTTGTTCTTTTAAATCCTTACCTTAGAATCATACTTCGAATTACATTGTGTATTGGTTCCAAGGTAGAATACACAATCAATACACAATGCTTGATAAATGTTCTCTTCCTTTGTGCCTGTCTCTCTTTGATGCTGTCTCTTTGTATCTATCTGTGTCTTTTTCTATCTTTCTCTCTGTCTCTGTTTCTCTCAGTGCCTTTTCTAAAAGGTAATTGAATTTATTGGTTGAATGTTAAAAGGAAACATACCAGGGTGGTCATGAGTTATAATGTTATAATATTAAGAGAATAGCTACCAATGTGGTTACCCCTAGAAGCCAAGGTAGCAAATACCACTGTAGAGGACCCAGCCTGCTGGTTCCAGTGTGAGTTGGAGGAGTGATTGCAGAGGGGATGCTGTTACCTCAGTTTTCTGGGGAACCCTGTGGGTGGCTGTCTTCCTAATACCATAGTTTATGAGCCCACACTGGTATTTAGCTTTTGCCTTAATAATCCTCAGATTTTTATTGCTCCTCTATTAGTCACTATCATTGGTTGTCCACTTAGGGTACAAACATGAAGGACCTTGGTTAAGTAGTAGAATAAATGAACTAGGCATATGCTTGTTGTGTTCGCCTCCCTCCCCTATTGTTTTTCTTTTAATTTCCAGCATCCTTGCCATTTGATTTTAGGTTATGAAATCTTTTGGCTTTGAGAAATTCCAAAGTTTTTGCTTTTCTAGTGATCTACCTCTTTTTTCCCCAGTTCAAATGCCTGCTAGTGCTCCAGGACTTGTCACATTTCTGACCCAAATATCCCACATCTCTCCCCTAAGGGGACATAGATCCTTTCCTGAGAAAAGTCTTAACATCCCTGTGATCCAGCACTATATACTGTGATGTTTGAAGGCTTGTTTGCATTGGTAGCTGTAGCTGTAGGATTTGCCTTCAGATACTTTTTCATTGGCTAATGAAGATTTTACTCCAAATGATAACCTTTCATCCTCTGTGAGGAGATGATGATCAGTTTCCTATTAGGTTCTGAAAATCCCATCTAATCAGGAATTTTGGAAGGGTCCACATTCTTGGATAATTTAGAGAAAACAGAACATATTTTGTTATATTCCTTATATTGATTAAAGAACACATCTCCTCAAAGCTTCAATAGCATCTTGTAAAATGTTCTCAATATCCTTGCCTCCCAAGTCTTCTGTGTAGCTCTAGACTTGGTACTAGACCTCAGTGCTCCAGGAATAAAACATCCATATTGTTCATATCAGCCCCTGCACTATAATTTATGTACTATTTCAACAGCTAGAAGTACTTAAGCATTTAAATAAGCAGATGTTATCTCAGGTTTATAAAGGAAAAAAACTTGGAAACAGACTGTCCAAATACAATTTAAAACAAAAGAAAAAAAGTCCTTGCTTAAAATAAGGCGCCAAAGAGAAAGGGTGTAAGGTAGAATATTTCACTAGTGTGGTCTAGCGAATGTAAAAGGGACCCAAATATCGTGGAGGTGCCTGTATCATCCCCTCTGTACTCACTTCCCAAAGGTAGACTGGGGTCTTGAGACACATATGTAGAACTCACAATAGCCGAGGCAACACTAGGGCAGCTTTTTCTTTTTCTGTCTTTTTCTGGATAATTCTTATCAAGGGTATTACAGGTCAGTATAGGTCCTGGTGTTGGTGTTGGATAAGTTGCTAGGCTTGGTTTGTTCCTCATGGGGCATGATGTCTTCACCAGATGAGTGGCTCAGGTGGGCTTACTTCTCAAAGGACACGATATTTGGTTGTTAAGGCTGATCCATAACTGGGCTAATCTGGGCAGGTTGCTTAGCTATTGGACTAGAATGAGCCAGGCAGGTTGCTTGGCTGCTGGACAGCTACCACCAGACCATAACGCATAGCTGCAGTTGGATTGGACAGTCAAAAATGCTCAGTCAGTGGTCACTTCAAAGGTTGCGGCATCTCTGCTTGGAATGTTGATCTATCACATAATCAGAGTTCATGCTTTGATGAGCAGCTTCAGTCTTCACCACCTTTCGCCTCTGGATGAGCTAAAAATTATGGAGCTTTTTTAGCTATAGTGTTACTGTGTTCTTTCAGCAATGGCACCAAGCCTTAGCTCTGAGTTCTTTTACCTCAAGTGACAAGGTGGAAGAAGTGTAGCCTCTTCTATTTGACAGTTCCTCCTGGTTCAGGGCAGGATTTCATCCATTAGGGACTAAACCCCTATATATAGTAACCAGCCAGTTACATTTCCTGGACAGAATTCTATTGGGGTCACATGTAAATGAGTGGCTGGGGAAAGGGCACAAAGAAAGTTTGCATCATGGAGACATTTACTGTTTTTCATATGCACTTTAGCTATTCAATCCCAACCAAGGCACGAGATCTTCCTTTATACCCAAAAGGGCTTCTTTTACATTTTTCAGTGTTTTTGGTTTTGCTCCTTCCAATCTTCAATTTTGCTGAAATCTGAATGGGGGTACATCTTGTTGCAAGATGTCCCAAGATATCTGGGATGGATCAATGTGTTTTCCTATTTTTGCAGTTAGTTGTTTGTTCAATTTCCAGTCTTTTCCTTTTCTTTTAATTTTAAAAACTATAAAAGTTGGGCTTTGTAACTGTGGTGAAGCCCTGTTCCAAGCTTCAGGTTTTTTTTGTTGTTGGGTTTTTTTTGTGTGTGTGCAGTTGCCTTCAGAGCTGGCTCTGGGGATCTATCTGCTTTCAGTTCATGATAAAAGGAGACATGTTTAATACTCTTCTGGTCTGTGAGTAACTACAAACACTCTTTTACCCCTTGAAACTGTGACCAAGGTCCCCTGGTCCCCTGTGGCCACAAGCTCTGATATGTGCTAATGTTCCTCCTCATCCTGAAATCTTGTCCCAGGACTGCTACCTGAATCTGTGTATGTAATGCAACAAGAGTCTTGTACCCAGAGCCAGCAAATGGACCCCTGTCATCTCCTTCTGATTAGTTGTCTGATCTCCCTTACCATCTTTGGCTGAAAGGACCAGGAACCTTTGCTGCTACTTCAGCTGTGCCCAGGGCTCTTTGCTGCAATGGCATACTGCTTTGAGTGTCACCTCCACCCTGATGTACTGGATCCCTCATGACAGCCTTCTGAGTTGTTTTATGCTGAAAAATTATTGCACCCCATCTTTTTTGTTGATTATGCTGCTCCAGAATTCATTCTAAGGTGTTATATTATAGTTTTTTGGAGGATAATTTGGTAAAAATCAGATGGGTCCCTATACCTTCTTCACCTTTTAGTGTTTTTCTTCTTTCTCTTTTTGCAGTTTCTGTAATATTGGAATTAACTGTTCCTTGAATGTTTGATAGAATTCACTTGAAAATCCATCTGGTCTTGTTTTTTTTCCTTTGGGAGTAAATTTATGACTTGTTAAATTTCTTTTTTCTGAAGTTGGATTATTTAAACAATCTATTTATTGTTCTATTTCTCTAGATATTTTATATTTTTGGCAAATACTCACCCATCTCGTCTAAATTATCAATCTTGTTGGTATAAAAATGGGAAAAACAATTTATGATAGTTTTCTTTATTTCATTTTAAATTGTTATGAATTTTCCTTTTTCATTTTTAATACTAACAACTAGGTTTCCCTCTTTTTAAAAAAAAATCTGACTAGTTATTTTTTTTTCAAAACCCAACTCTTACTTTTTATCATTTTGATGTATTTTGATTGGGTTTGTTTTTTGCTTTTGCTAATCTCTTCTTTGATTTTTCAGAATTTCTAATTTTTATTTGTTTAGGGGGTTTTGACTTTATGCTTTTCTAGTTTTCTAAAAAATTTGTGCCCAATCTGATGAACAATTTTTTCCCCTCGCTTGTTGAGGAAAGTATTTATAGATACAAAATTTCCCCTAATGACTACTTGCATCTCAAAATTTTGGGTATGCTGTCTCATTTTTGTTATTCCTGTTTTCTCTACAATTTGTTCTTTGACCCAGTTTCTGTAGGATTAAATTAGTCTTTAAATTAATTTTAATCCATTTGTAAAAGGTTCCTTTACAAATATTATTGAAATAAATATTATTGAACTGTGGTCAGTTAATGAGGAGTTTAATATTTATACTTTTCTGCATTTTTGTGAGGCTTTTATATTCTTATGTATGATCAATTTTATTTATGTGCCAAGCATAACTGTAAATATACATACTCCTTTCTGTTCCCATTCAGTAATCACCAAAGATCTATCATATTTTTTTTTTAATTTTAAACCCTTAACTTCTGTGTATTGACTTATAGGTGGAAGAGTGGTAAGGGTAGGCAATGGGGGTCAAGTGACTTGCCCAGGGTCACACAGCTGGGAAGTGTCTGAGGCCAGATTTGAACCTAGGACCTCC
Organism: Gracilinanus agilis; assembly: GCF_016433145.1. Classification (NCBI taxonomy): domain Eukaryota; kingdom Metazoa; phylum Chordata; class Mammalia; order Didelphimorphia; family Didelphidae; genus Gracilinanus; species Gracilinanus agilis. Next base: position 205,435,821 of record NC_058134.1, on the reverse strand, counting down.
CGTCTCTAGGCCTGGCTCTCAATCCACTGAGCTACCCAGCTGCCCCCTGATCTATCATATTTAACTTTTCTAAATTCTTTCTTCTTTATCTTTTTGTTAGATATGTGTATATCTAAAATTGAGATCCTCCAGTATTATATTTTTATTGCCTGTTTTACCGTGTAGCTCAATTAGTTTTTTCTTTAAGTATTTAGATGCTATACTTTTAGCATATAAATAAAAAGTATTTGTGCTGATTCATTACATATGGGAACTGTAAGTTAAATGTAATTTCCATATTTATCTCTTTTAACCATTGCAAATTTTACTATCACCAAGGCTGAGATTATGATTGCTTTTTTGAGTTTATTTGAATCTTCAGCATTTTCTATTGCACTTACTTAGATACAGCCATATTTTATTCCCCTTCCATCAAGTAGAATGTAAGAGTCTTGAGGGCAGGGAACTATTTATCCTATATTCCCCAGAAAAATAAATATTCCTTATGTATAACAATCCTTTAATAAATGATTACTGAACTAAATGTGGCCCGAAATGGAAGATTCATTATTGATGGAAGGGAAAACTTTCCAACAATTAGAGTTATCTAAAAATCGAATGAATGGCATGTCTTCCAAGGTTCTTCCTCCATTAAAGTCTTTAAGCAAAAACCAAATGACCATTTGTTAGATATCTTGTGGAGGAAATTCTTTTTCAGGTATGACCTTTAATTGTATGACTTTTGGAATTTTTCCAAACTCTGAAATCTTGTGATTATGTGAAATTAGTTGTATCTAAATAGGTCTTAGGGATGCTAGGACAGGCCAAAGTAGAATGGGGTACTAAGGAATGTGAGGGCAAGTCCCAGAAAGAGAAAGGTACCTGGTAAGATTTCTTGCTACCATGCACCAGGACAGCCTCTGGGTTTAGGGGACTATCTCATGGAGATACGAGTGATAAAAAAGAAGAGATGTAAGAAGGGACCTCCTTTTCTGACTATGGGTATGGTAGATGACATTGCATATGATATTGCATGCTGAATTGATTTTCCCCCCCATTTATATTCTTTCAAGTGTAACCTGAGTTCCAAAGCTCATTGGTATGGGACTCTTTCCTCACTAGTGGAGATCAATGCCCTATACTTGTGGAGGGGTTGAGCCAAAGTTGGCAAGTGAAGGAAAGACTAATAATATTTAATGAAGCAGATAGATATCATTCTAGTCCAGCACCCACTCACTTGGAGCAGATCAGATTAGCCAAACACTATGCCCCAACCTTCTGTTTCTCCTCTTGGCAGGAATTAAAATCTCCTTTAGAGAAGAGTAGAGAGGAGGAGATACTAGAGAGGTTTCTTATTGACTCTTGTGAGTGACATATGACACATAATACTACATGTGGAGGCTTTGTCCATAGGAATATAATTCCTGGTCCCTTTCTTTCTCTAAAATATTGTGTTTTTTGTGAGTTTCTTCTAAAAGCCTTGGATATTCTACAGTATTTTGTCTTACACCGAGCTACTTCACTTTATATTTATATGATTTATTGAGAGATGTGATATGAACATAAAATAACGTAACAGTTTTAAAGGAATGATAATAGAAAAATGCAAACCAGCCCAGATTCGTAGACTGAAAGGAACAAGGACTAAAAAGAAAACGATCAAGATCCAGGCTAAAAAATAAAAGCTGAAAGTATGATCAGAGTTCTAGAGTGTCTATTGTCCTTTCTACCAGATGTATCATTGCCATACCACTAAGTCCCCAGCTCTCTTACCCACTTGTAGTGACCCAAGAATAAGGCCAAAGGCTTCCTTTCAACTTTGAAATCCTGTGGTAGGAAGCATTTTTCAAGGGAGATCCTTGATGAGCTAATAGGGCAGTAAGCCTCTGGGACTTTTAAAAGCTTCTCCCTATTGAGAGAGTGGCATACCCAGTGGCATCTTGTCGGGAGTACTAAAGACATCTAATTAAGTCTGAGTCATTGGAGCTGTCCTCAAGATTAACTGGCTCTGTTGTTGTAAGACAGACTGTTTTTGGAGGAGCCATCCCTTTTTGCTGATCTAGGAAGAAAGCATTTAAACTCTTTCCTTCCTTCTTCCCTTCTGTTTTTCTTCTGTAGGGATTCTCAAAGTAAAGCAGATGGGGAATGGAGGAACTCAAACCCTAGGAGCCATTAATGAATGGAGCAGAAGCACACAGCAAATGTAGGCATTGTCTCACCCACAAAGTCTGAGAAAAGGTCTTATACAAAGTTGAGTTCCTGGCATCAGCCTTGGAGAGGTTGTGATATAACATGGCAGCCATAAAAAGAGAAATTATATGGCCACGTGATAAGAATTCCTAAGGGTTGTCACTCTAACAATCCCAAGTCTGAGTATCCTAGAATCCAGGCTTTTAGCCTGAAAAATGGGAATTTCCTGAGCAGATCTAAACTTGGGAATTACCTCACAATGAATCATCAGCATGAGAATTCAAGCATCTGGACTTCCATCAAGACTGCTGGTTATTATAAGATATTGGCCATGAGAAAAGTTCTCTAAGGCTCCAGCCCAGGGTACCTGTCCAGAAAAAGGGCAGGGGTCATCTCTGTTCCCCAAATTTTCTAACTCTGAGATAAACTGTTATATAGCATAGAGCTTCCTCTCCCTCCTCCTCTCATTAGAGTTGCTGGTCTCACCTCCCTGTGGCAAGAAGATTTCACCCATAAAAATGGCCCTTCCTGCTTTTAATCCTTCTCTGTGAAGCCCAGTGCCAGGTGAAAAAATTTCTCTCTAGCTGCAATGGCTGGAAATCTTTTCTTCGAGTCTATTACACTCTGATAGGATGGCATTCATCTAGGCCTATCACTCCTTTGATATCTTCTCTAAATTAGTCCCTCTGTTCCCAGAATCTTTCTCTTTTGAATACTGGGCTTTTAAAACCAGTGTTCTTCTATGATATGAATGGAGTTTTTGAGCAGCTGAAAATCTGCCTTTTCTACTAGTCCCTCCCACCAAGAGAGACTGATGCCAAGGCAAACCCTAGGCAAGGTGTAAACAACTGGGTCCTTTCCTGTTTGCTGTGTCAGGGCTCCCAGATGAGCTCTGAAACCTTATTGTGTTCCATGGAGTTATATCTTCCCCTTAGCCCAAGTCTAAGCCTAGAAATCTTCTTCCCCTGTACTTAAATATACTTCAGAGGCCTCAGTCAGATTAGGCTGCTTTCAACTCTAATAATGTTGGCTTTAAAAATCTTTAGTTCCAGGGTTTAGAGCTCATACTTAGCCCTCACATCTGATCATGTCATAGTTGATACTCCTATGGCCCAGAGATTAGCTCCACCAGAAATTTAGTTCACACAGACTGTTTACACTGGAGGATGACTCCTTCCCCAGGAGTCTCTCCTTGGCTCTCTCTTGCTTCCCTACCAACCTTGGAATACTCTAGCAGAAACCTCCTGACCAGAGCTTGTGTCTAAGTTTCCCCAAATGTAAGGAACTGGATCCCCAACTTCCTTCCTCACAGGCATAGATGTGGGAATGCCTTTATTTCACATAACATAGGAAAGGTAGAAGATGGAAATAACTTGTCCATGAACAAATATGGAAACAAAGTGTTCATTAGACTCCCCCCGCCCACAGTAAAGTCACTTTGGGGGACTGCTGAAGAAATGCTTTGCATTAGCCTTGGACCTGAACTGTCTGAGCAACTCATAGCAATAACATGGTTGGCAAGGTCCAGATCTCTTGTCCCCTCTCTCCCCATATGGCATAGCTTTAGTCTTTCAACTGCAAGAAAGTTCTTTGAGGTTCCCTTTCCTCCTCTAAGGAGTACATTGTTAAAGAAACCTTCTAGAAAGTCAGTGTTCAACTCTCCAACTCAAGAACTTTCAGAATCTTGGGAATTCTTAAACCCAGCCCCTTAGAGAGATTACCCTCAAGGTAACCCCCATAGGATGAAAGTCCTTTCAAGAGCTCACTTGTTTTACCCGTGTTTCAAAAGACTGAAACAGGAACCAGAAACTGGAAAGTCCAAGAACTCCTCTCTCAGGCTCACCTTGGCAAATAGTGGACACTTGCCATGTGCTTCTCATTCAAGTTACTAGTTTCTGCTCTTGGATGGGGATGGGGAGGGGTCATCCTGCCCCTAAAAGTCCCTGAGGCTAGCGGGATTCTTACCAGGCCAATTCCATTAATTTCACTTTGACCTAATTTGGTCCCTTGACATTTAATCTATTCTTGTCTGCTCTAGGTCTGTGGTGTTTCGGTTCTCTCTACAGTCACTCTAATTGTCTTGGGTTTGGACCAAACTCTTTCTTGGCATCTGTCACTAGGGAGTTTGCCCCCTTCAGGTACTTAGGGAGAATAAGATAGAATGGCCAACCAGGTGTCTTTTCTCTGGGAACAGCTGACCTGTTCCAGTGGCCTTATGCTTTCCTGAAAGCTTGTGAGAGTAAGAGGAGGGCGAATGATACCTCCATTCTAGCAATGACCTTCTAGTCTCCCTCCTTTGGATATAACTGCCATTTTCCTGTCTGTTTCATTCCCACAACCTCCAGTCACCCAACTTAACTCTAATGTTCTAGTGCTGTCATTTCTCATTACCTTGCACACCCCCAATTCCATGTTGGCATGAATGCCCCTAGTTAGAGCCATCATTCCTTCTTCTCCCAATGAAGATCATTCAGAATAACACAAGGGACAAGGGTACAAATGTAGGAAATGGGCAAAAATATGCAAAACTCATGAAAACACAGAACTATCGAGGTAATTTAGTCCATTCTCCTCACTACAAAGATGTACTATGCTCCAAGTCATTCTAGACAGTTACTTTTTTACCTTATTTTTTAAAATCACCACACAAAAAGGCTAATGGACCTCAGTGGGCAACACATCCAAAGCTTCTAAATCCTGAAACAGATATTTTTGTGTCTAAATCCCTCTTTCTGACACATAAAACTATATTTTCTATTTCCAATGAAGTAAGTTAAAACTTCTTTTTGTGGTTGTTGTTACTGGTATGTCTCTAGGCAATAGTCTTTTCAGCCCATACTTCCCAGAAAATAAACAAACCAAAAAAAACCCTTGTCAAATGGAGTACATCTGCCAATGCCCTACCTTGAGACAAAAGCCAAGGGTGAAATGGTGAGGAAATCACATCTCAGAAAATCCAAACATGCATTTTCCTTCCCTTGACCTTGTTACCCAAAGTCTATCATCTCCCAATTTCTTTCAGCACTAAGGAGGCACGGATCAGTATTCACTTCGAGTTCAGTGATACACCATGCATTGTACCCCTGAGGTGCTAACCAGAATTTTGTAAGTAATCATTACAAGCTGTAAAAAAAAATATGTCTTTCTTGTGTTCTTTGCCTCCTAAAGTAATTTAAATTAAATAATGTCAAAGTCTTCAAAGCCACCTTGTTGGGGTCTTTTTCATCAACATGCCAGCAAACTATTTGTCTTAAAATATTGCCTATATGTGTTGAAACTGTAAACAGCAGAGCAGCTTTGTTAAAAGCTAGAAGGATCTTCATCACTGTTCATGGGGTGAGAATGAAGATGTCCTTAAGCAAGGATTGGTAAAGGGAGAGAAGTCACTAGAATTGAAGTAAAACAAAACAAAACAAAACAACCTTCTCTCACTTACACAATGGCCGGAAACACTGGTGGGATTAAACGATTGTGGCAAAAAGACTGAGAAAAGAAACGAGTTCTAAAAAAAGATGAATATATATGAATGGATATATTTTTTTCCAAAGTAGGCAAACAAGGTGTTACGTGACCTAGGTTTGTATTGAGCACTGGGCTTTAGTGAAGAAGCACTCCTGAATATTACCTCAGACACTAGCTAAAATGGGACTCCAAGCAAATCACATATCCAGCACCATTTTCCTCATCGAAAAAGTTAAGAGACTTACATCACTCTTCTCCTAGCTTAGTTGTGAAGCTCAAATGAAATTATATGTATAGCGTTTTACAAGCTTTAAAGAATTCTATAAACCTTAGCTATTATTATTCCCTACTTACTTAATAGCTATTTGTCCTGGATTTTAAGATACAGAGTCCCACCAATGGGAATAAGAAAATATTCCCTTTGACCAACCTCATCCCTTCATTCCTTGGTCCTTGCATGCGGACTCTTCCCAGGGACAGTGGCACGAGAAGCCAAGAAATGAAGTGGGATGGAATGGGACAAATTTCCGTGGACTATAGGGAAACCAGAGCTGCATGGGCCTGAGCCCCTGTAATTTGCCCAGTAGAATCTTGGGAATTTATCCAACCTGCTTCATAGAAAGGCCCCTCCATGCTAAGCATTGAACAGCAGGGAAGGATGAGAAGAAAGAGAACTGCCATACATGCCCAGCTCCAAGCCAGAGGCTCCCAGCAGCTGGTAAGCCAGAGCTGTGACTAATGGAGCAGGCACAGGAGGCCTGGAGAACTCGGCTGCTTGAAGTTTAAACTGTATTGATTGAAAATTTAATTGCTCCATAATCGCTGAGTAAACACTGGCCAGGCTGTATTGATCATACCTCAGTCCTGATATCAACCACCCCACTCAGGGACAAACAGAAAAGGGGAAGCATTTGCTCTGCCCAAACCTAGCCAGGAGCTCATTCCTGGTTCCCCCTGACCCAGCACTAACACCGTGACCCAGGAGCCCTAGTCCAGCTGCCTCTGTGGGATAGTAGTCCCTCCCACATATATTCATCTCCATCTTCTCTGGCCATAGTAGGACAAAGAGCAAGTGATAGCTAAAGATGAAGTGGCTCCAGACGCCAAATGAAGTATCATAAACTAAACACCAGTGGTTCCCTATTGACTCTAAGAGAATATAATAATAATAAGCAACTCCTCAGACTGGCATTTAAAGTCTTTCACAATATGGTTCCAGCCTACCATTTTAGACTTGTTTTGAGTTACTTTGATTTACATTAAAAAAACAAAACTTTACCTCCATCTTAGACTCAATACTGTGTATTGGTGCCATGGTAGAAGAGCAGTAAGGGTTAAGCAGTGAGGGTTAAATGATTTGCCCAGGGTCACTCAGCTAGAAAGTGTCTGAGGACACATTTGAACCCAGAACCTCCCATCTCTAGACCTGGCTCTCTAGCCACAGAGTCACCAACTGCCCCCTGCCATTTACATTTGGAGACAACTTCAAAAGCCAGGAAGACCTGAGATCAAGTCCCAACCTGGATACAAACTGGCTGTGTGACTTTGGGTAAGTCACTTCTCAGTGCTCTAGGCTGCTCTCTAAGTCTTGAAGACGCAGAAAAGATGTTGATCATTACGGCTTCGAAGAGAGAGATTCTTCCCCTGGGAATTCCTCATGTTGATGTGGAATCTAGAAGCCCCCAAATTTGTAGCCTAGAAAGATTTGATGAACTCGTGTTTAGTTAGCTCAAAGGTGAAAGTCCTGGGTTTGACCTTGTGAGTGATGGTTCTTCCTTAAGGGAAAGTCCAACTTCACTAGTCTCAAACTAACAAAAGGCCTTATTTGAGCTTGAGTGGGGATGACCATTCCCATCAGGGCTAAGCCCAAGCCAAGGGACTCTTCTTTGTCTTTAGAAGCCTTTCCCACTGTATCATACCCTCCTTTCTAGGATCGAATTCAGGACCTTCAGCTTACCAGACTGATGTGTTGCCTACTACACTAAAGAGTCACTGGGCTTGGGCTTGGCTCTGATGGGAATGGTCATCCCCATTCAAGCTCAAAAAAGGTCTTTTGTTAGATTGAGACTAGTGACATTGGACTTTCCCTTAGGGAAGAACCATCACTCACAAGGTCAAACCCAGGACATTCATCTTCAAGCTAACTAAACAAGGATCCATCAAATCTTTCTAGGCTACAAATTTGAGGGCTTCTAGATTCCACATCAACACCCACACTCACAAAATCACAGCTCTAGTCCCTATCCCTTTAGATACTCATAGTCCGGTCAAATTGTCCTGCTTGTAGTTCCCTGAACTCTGGCTTCTATCTCCCATCTTCAGAGCTTTGCATGATCTTTCCCCAGTGTCTGGTGCACTCAGTCCCTCAACACCCATGCCTCTAAGAATCTTAGATTCCTTTCAGGGCTTCTCTTTTGTGGAGCTTCTTCTTGTTTGGCATGAAACTTCTTGTTTAGCATTCTTTTTCTTCTCAAATCATCTTGTATTTGCTCATCTGTTTCCATATAGAATGTGAGTTCCTTGAGAGTTAGGGACTGTTCATTAGCTTTGGATTCGCAGTACCTAGCATAGTACTCTGATAGCACAGGACCCTGAATTATATATATAAATACTTTACACACACACACACACACACACACACACACACACACACACACACACACACACACATCCCTTATTTATTTAAATGATTGGAACTTAAATGTGTTGCTAGGTTTGGGGAGAATAGAAAGATTGGCCAAGGTTGGAAAATGACTAAATGGATGCAGAGATTTCTCTTGAACCCTCCAGAGCACATTTTTCCAGCTTCTAGGATATGGATGTGGGGGATTGATGGGAAGGAAGTGTTCTGGAGAATGAAGGTCAAGGAGAAATGTGTTGCCTCTGGGGCTGTAGGTATCCGACTGGCTCCTGGCCCTGAGCTTCAAGTACTGCACGACCTTCCCAAGCCTTGCTCCAAATTCCCCAGGGGGCCTCTCTTAGCAGCACCTTTCCTTTCCTGGCTCGGAAGCCCCTCTCAGGAAGCTGGAGAGACCCCCTGAAGCATGGAGCCTCCCTCTCCAGAAAAGCAGCTGCTGCCGCTGGCTTCATCCCAGCAGCAGCTCTCCTCTCATTACTCTAATAGAAACCAATCTCCCTCATCAGGGGCCCCATTGCCACCCACGGAGACAAATGGACTGCAATTCTGTTCGCTGCTGAGAGGCACCTGGCCAGCTCCTGGGTCATTGTTTGACATGTCACGGAGAAATAGGGAATGAGGAGTGGGGAGGGGAGCCAGAGGGATGGAAAGTAGGACTGCAATTACTGGCCTATTCAGCTCCCCAGAATATAGTCCTTCCATTAGCTGGGGCAAAGGAGATGGGGAGGGACGAGTCGGGCTTGGGTCAGCCCATCTAGAGGCAGACTTCTTTCTACCTCTCTCTGAGTCCAGATAATAGGATAGTGGATATAGTGCCATTATCAGAGCCCTAGCCCCACTCAACCCCACTATGAGATGCTGCTGTGACTAAATTACCCACTGAGATCCTGGCCAAGTGGTCTACCTTTCTGCATTTTTCCAAGGGGCAGAGAGAACAGAAGTGGTTGCTCCCCCCCCCCCACCGCCCCTGGAAATTCTCCCTAGTGGTCTGACACAGGAGGGATTGGCCTCACATGTTCTGAGGATGCTAGCCTATGCCTGTAAACTGTTTCCCATTGCCCTGGGCCCTGATGCTCAACCTATATGATTTCTTTCCCTTCCCACTCATTTGAGTTCTTTCTCTGCTTACTGACTCTACCAGAAAAGAACCAATGTTATTCCCTTCTAGCTCCTCATTGTGCCCTGTGGAGAAAAATATTTCCTTTTTCCCAGGCTCTCCTTCACAAACATCAAACTTTTCTCCTATCAGCTGGTCTGGAAAGGTTTCTCCTGGAACCTCCTAAAGAATGGCAGCTGGACCACCAGGGCCGAGTCATCAGCTGGCTAAAACATGAGTTGTTCCTCCTTTTACACATTTGATTAATCCCAGGACCAAGTAATCGGCTTAGGGTGACAAGCAGTACCCAGATAGCTTAATTAAAGATACTCTGCTTAGCCCCACATTTTAGGGGGTGGGATGGAAGAGATAATACAAGCCGGCTCTGACAGCTTTCCCCCAGACTGTCCAATTGGTTAAAACCAGTCACACAGGATAAAGTCACAGTATTCATGAAGGCTGCCCTCATTAAAAACAGAGAGCCAAGCACAGGATGGCAAATAGAGCTGGGAGATTGGATCTACTCCTATTCTCCCTTCTTCCAGGGAGCATAAGCTGGGAGAAATGTCATTATCTTTTTCTATAATCTGATCAGGCCAAGAGATCTGACTGGCCCAAAGCTGAGACCCAATTACCTTATCCTACCTAGAACCATCAAGGAGACCATGTTGAGATCCGATTAATTTATTCTGGACTCCTTACTGAGTCACTAGGATGCCCAAGTGGCTTATCCTAGAGACAGCAATGGGAGGCTTTACTGTGCCCGAAGCCTGATTAATGTAGAAGGAATCAGATAGCTTTCCAAAGAGACTTTACTCTGAGAAGCCATTAGGAGTTTTATGTCCAACCCACTTGATGTTAGTTAGCTCTTGTGCTAGGTTTCTGGCCTTGCGTCCTTCCCTGATGCCAAACACAAGGTACTGAGAAGGGAAGGGTTAAGAGAAGCTAATAGCCTGTCATTTCTTGGACTTTCCCCAAGGATAGCCTCCTCTGGTTGAAGAGGAGACTTAAGGGCATCCCATACCCCACTCCAGGGACATGGGATTTAAGGGGTAGAGGAGGATACAAATCTTATGGAAGACATTATCATTATTACTAAAGTAGAATCTCTCTGAGAAGTCAAGAAGCAAACAGACTAATACAGATTCTCTGAGGCAACAAGACAAGGTAACAAAGAGACAGGATCCTCCCAGAGAATCAGCGTGCCTGACAACACATATAGACAGAGACAGACACTGTGGAAAATCACAAGCCAGACAAACACACAGACAAGACAACGGGATCTAGGAGAAGCCTGGAAACAGAAATGGATAGAGAGTCAGAGCCCTGGACCAACCTGGGGACAAGTCATAGCACCCCTCACTGGGTTAGGGAGGAGAAAGGAGGGAAGGGAGGGCTTTTAGGCCCCTGACAAAACCAACGCCAAACCAAAGAAAAACACTTCCCTCTCAAGAGGCCCCGAACCTAGCTTATATCCCCTCAAGGTGAAAAGCAAATGGCAGTCTTCATGGGAACCAAGATGGTAGATTTCTCACTAACACATCCCAAATCATGGAGCAAGGATCTCCTAATATACTGAAGACCCCAGATCCCATGAAAAAGCCCCACCTCCAAGAAAAAAAGCCTCATTCCAGAGCCTCCCCAACCCAAATCGGTTCCCTGTATATTCTGGAGTTTGAAGTCAATCACATTCCCACCTCTGGCCAAAAGTACCACCGGGATGACCCGCTCTTTACCCAACAAATCTAGGCTAGGGAGGAACAGGAAGAGGCTTTCAGGGATGGGATAGTGGGACAGTATGAGACTGAAGGAGTGTCAGAAGGTTATGTGATACAGGAGTGGGACAGAGGGAAGCAATATGGAAAAAGCAAAATACAGTAGTGGAAAGAGCATAGAATTTTGAATCAAAGGATATGAGTTCAAATCCCAGCTCTATTTGCTAATTGTGTGATCATGGGCAAATCACTTCATTCTCTGGGCCTCGACTCCTCATCTGTAAAATGAAGGGTTCAGACTGGATTCTCCCTTCACATTCTAAGTCCCAAGAATTGAGACAGAAACACCAAAGGTGCTATAGGATGAGAGCTTAGAGTAGTGTTCCTTACCAGTCTTCTATTCTTTCTTCAAGGAAAGGAAAAATTAGGGAAGAAGGAATAGAATGATGAGTGGTATATGTGTTTATGTTGAGGGAACAAAAGGAGAAGATGTCAGGACCTCTTGGAATAAGGATCATAGGTATACATTCTTCCTTAAGGAAGAAGGCCCAATTCAGACTTTATGAATTCTCCTCCAAGATCTTGCTGCTTCCCCTCTTTGGGAGCAAAGGTAGAGGACCACAATTCCCTACACTTGGTTTTTCAAAACCCTCCAGGACATTTCCAATTCTCTGAATAGGTACAAAATTCTTCACAACCAAATAAAATTAGTTTTCAATGAATTCAAATTTGAAAAATTATTGCATTCTATATGGCATTTTTAGAATGAAGAGGGGTAAGATGCTCCACTCCCCCAAGGGTCTAGGAAGAGAGGAAAGGAACAGGCATTTATAAAGCACAGTGCTAAGAGCTTTACAGATATTATCTCATTTGATTCTCACGACAACCTCATGAGGTAGATGCTGTTAATATCCCTCATTTGAGGAACTGAGGCAGACAGAGGCTAAGTGACTTGGAAAAAGAGGAAAGAAAAGAGGGAAAAAATAAGAAATTTGATGAAGATTGACCAGAAGGAAGGAATACAAGTGTGAAATGAAAGGTTCAATCAGGTAGGAAAGAAAACAGGAAAGTCCCAAAGAAATCCCCAAACATGGCCAAAGAAAGAGTCAACTATCCAAATTCCCACCTTTGGGAGGCCAGGTCTGAAGATGCAGGCTTTTGTTCGGCATCAGCAGCTGGGCAGCAGAATTGGTGTAGTACAGTCTCATTCCTGCAGATAGGAGAAAGAGGCCAGTCAGAGCTCTTGTTTGCACTGGAGGACCCCACAAATCCCACCAATACCATCATTTTGCACAGGCATCTTTGTATACAGTCGCTGTCACTGGTCTAGGACAGAGTGAGACTTGAGAATCCCTGCTGACCTCAGCCTCTAGTGGCCTTCCCATCTACTTAGTCTTTCCCATAAAGCATGCAATAACTTGCATACAATGGAGCCTTCATTAGTAGACTTGGATTTCAATTTCTTTCTGCCAGTTCCTAGCTGTGAGACCCTAGAAAAGTCATTAACATCTCTGAAAGCCAGTTACCTCATCTGTAAAATACAGATATAATACTTGTATGAGTCACTACACAGGTAGTTTGTAAGGACAGTATTTTGCAAGCCTTAAATTGATCATGAAATGTGACTTATCATCACCCAGACACTGTCTCCAATGCACAGTCTGTAATACTCTAGGAATTAAAGAGTATTCCCAACGGTGGACCTATAATCCCATCTACATATAATCATAGACACATATGCATTCCTGGAATTTTGCATTGCAAGTTCAAAATCCAGATATAAATAATGGTGAGACATGACCACCCTTGGGATGGTCAGAAGTAGAATGAATTCTCCACATGAGGAAAGGGGTGAGGTGATAGAGTAAATGGCAGAATGGATTGAGAGGAAGGAGCCCTGGGTAAGTGACTAAGGCCACCAGTGGCAACACTGAGATTTGCTGTTGTTCAGTTGTGTCTGACTTCATGACCCCATTTTTTTGGCCATTTTTTGGTTGTCATTTCCTTCTCCAGCTCAGTTACAGATGAGGAAAATGAGGCAAATAGGGTTAAGTAGCTTGCCTAGGACCATAAAGCTAATAAGAGTGTGAAGTCAGATTTGAACTCAGGAAGATGTCTTCCTGACTCCAGGCTTGGCACTCTATCCACTACACCACGTAGTTGCTCAGCTGAGATAGAAGGCAGTTCTTTTTCATTCTAGAACCTTGTCCTCTCTCAGTCAAATGGACCCTCCCCTTGCCCTGGGTCATATTTTTCCTTTCTTCACTAACCAAAGGGAGAAGCCCCAAAATATTGTGAAAAATCATCCTAATAACCAATCATATAACGCTTTAAGATTTCCCAGTGTTTTCTTCACACCAATGGTATAGGATAGGTAGTACATTTATTGTTATGCCCACTTTAGGGAGGAAGAAAAAAGTTTATACAGATTAAGCAATTTATCTGCAGCTAGCAAGAGCTGAAGTTGGGATTCAAACCCAGATCTCTTCACTCAAAGTCCAGGGTTCCTGCCTTGTTGGGAGGGAACTTAGAATTCTTCTAGTCCAATACCCCTATTTTAAGGGAAGAACACATAGCCCAAGGGGAAATGCCTTGTCTAAGGCATTTGCAGAGCAGAAACAAGAACCAATGTTTCATGACTCTACCACAACAACCTTAAGTTTTCAGGGCACTTTGTGAATCCCCATATGCTTTGTCAGTGTCTGGGGAGAAGTACAAGGAGTGAGACTGAGAAGGAGAAGGTTTCAGAAGCCAAAACATGGAAGAGAAAGAGGCAAGGTAAACACAAGTAAATGAAAAACTGCCAGTAGAAGGAACAGATCTGTTCCCACAGAGCCTAGGGGACTAAGTAGCAATCCCCTAGTAGCTGAGGTAGCAATGTATCTCCATTTACATTTAGGCAAAGGAAGAACAGGAACTGAATTTCCTATAAATACCATAATTGACTTCTAATTAAACCAGCAAAAACTTGTACTTTACCCAAGATCCTCAGAATTATAGAAAGAGGACCATCTACTCAGATAAAATCCCACTACCTTAAAACTCATTTGAAATTCTACATTTTCTTGCCAGAAAACACATTCCCCATATAGCAGTTACTACTACTTTGCTTTTCATTTAGGGCCAGACATCCATTTAACCTTTCCTAGGAAATATATCTATTTTACACAGAACTATGGTTTTCTTACTCCTTCCTCAATCAGGCATATAGAGTTCTCATGTTCCCTCTCAATTTCTCTCTGGCACAGAGGATGCTAGCATTTGTAGCCTGAGTGAGGAAGGCAAGCCTATAAGGGTTCCACATCAGACTTGTTCTACACTGTCTTCCTTGGTGATCTATTCCACTCCTGTGGCTTCAATTATTGCTTTGCACAGATGACTCCCAAGTTTACATCCCTACCTCCAATTGCTCCTTAGAGCTAAAGTCCTCCACCATAAACTGCCTACCCAAATGTCCCAGCAGCACCTCAAACTCAGCATGTCTGAAATTGAACTCATCTTCCCCCCTCCAACACCCATAGGTTTATTTCTATTAACGGCATCACCATTCTGCCATTCCAGATTTGTAGCCCCAGACTCATTTTTGATTCTTTCCTTCAATTCAATCAATTGCCACATCTGGTCCATTTCTTCTACATAATATTGTTCACATCCAATCCTTTCTCTAAATTCCTACTGCAACCACCTTGTTCTCCTTTTTCTTTTCATATTGTTTGTTGAGATAATCTTCCTAACATGCCACTGTGATCATATCACTCCCCCATTCTAGATAGGCAGCTAGATGGCATAGTGGATAGAGCTATGGTCCTGGAGTAAGGAAGACCTAAAGTCAAATTCCAGCCTCAATCAGATGCTTATTAGTTATGTGACCCCAGGCCAGTCATTTAACCTCTCTTTGCCTCAGTTTCTTCAACTGCAACATGAAAATAATAATAGTTACTACCTAACAGGGTAAGCACTTAGCACAGTACACATAGTAGGTGCTATAGAAATGCTTATTCTCTTCCTTTTCCCTTCCTAATATCCATTCAAAAACCTTTAGTGCTTTTCCATTCCCTAGCAAATAAAGTAACATTCTAGGATTTCCATAATCTAGCTTCAACCTGCCCCAGCAGATCTATCTTCTAGATGCCATTCTCTTTCTGCTCTTTCTCATTCCTTATGATCCCCATAATTAGAATGTATTCTCTTTTCATTCTTTTTTATTTAAATATTTCCCTTCTTTCAAAGTTACTCCCTCGAGTTTGGGAGGAATTCTGGGAAGATGGTGGCATAGAAGCAGCAAGGCTCCAGACCTCCATAAAGCTCTTCACCACCAATCAAGGACAAATGGCTCTGAGGTAACGGAAAACTAAATCTGACAACACAACAGAGCTGGGGGATCCTCCAGCTGAACCCAACTTAAAAGGTATGTGGGGAAAAAAGAGAAAAAAAAAAGCCTGAATTCTTGGAACTCTCAGGTGGGAGGGGAAAGAAAGGAGGAAGATCCCAGATCCCCTCCTCTACCTAATTTTCAGAGTCTCTAGTGAATCCTGGAATCTCTGGGTGGGCTGGGGTGCTAGTCTGAGAGAGTGCCTCACTGACACTGCTGTGCCAAACTCAAGGCTTTGAACACAGACAGCAGGGAAGCTGCTGGGCAAGAAACCCAGAGAGGATGAACATACCCTCCAACTTGTGCTGCCCCCCCTTTTTCTTGAGGCTTTGACCTCAGGGCACTCAGAGCCCTGTAGATCAACCACACCCTGGCTTAATCCTATCAATACAGCAGCCAAGAAGTCTTCAGAGGGCAGGAAAGCTCCAACACTCCTCCCCCACAGACTACAAGGAAAGTAGCCTAATTTACTTCTTTAGCTTTTACCACCAGCTGGGGAAAATCTGGCTTCAGGTTCCACTAACCTAATTAGTCAACAAAATAGAGAAGAAGCTCTCCCAGGGCTGAATAGCCCAAATCCACAGATAAAAAAAATATGATCAGAGGATTAATATTACAGCCAATTACAGGGGAGAAAGAAGGAAAAAACATGAGTAAACAACAGAAAAAGAAAAAAGAAACCACAATCAACAGCTTCTGTCCAGAAATTGAACAAAAAGCAAATGGATCAGAAGAAGATAAAGAAACACCAAGAAAAAACATAGAAACTTCAGTGAAATTGACATAGGCTTTGGAAGAACTTAAAATTCAATTAACTCAAGAACTCAGAAAACAATCAACAGAGGCTGAAGACAATTGAGAAAAGGAAATACATGATCTAAAACAAGAAAATAATGTCTTAAAAGCCCAAATTGACCAGCTGAAAAATGAAGCAAAGAAGGTGAAAGATGATCTACAAAGAAAAGCAGACCAGAAGGAAAAAGATGAGCAAAAAGCCAGGAATGAAATTCAGTCTCTAAAAATTAGAATTCAACAACTAGAAGCAAGTGACTTCACAAGGCAGCAAGAAAATATAAAACAAAATGAAAAAATGAAAAATTTGAGGAAAATATGAAACACCTCATTGACACAACCACAGATTTGGAAAACAGATCTCAAAGAGACAACTTAAGAATTATTGGTCTGCCGGAACATCATGACAAAAGAAAAAGTTTGGACATCATCCTACAGGAAATTATACAAGAGAACTGTCCTGACATTCTTGAACAAGGGGGGAAAGTGGAAATAAAAAGAATCCACAAATTACCTCCTACATTTAATCCACAACTGACAACTTCCAGAAATATTATAGCCAAATTCAAAGTTGCTCCCTCCATGAAGCCTTTCTCCAAGCCCCCACACCACTTTGCAAGAATTCTTTTCACTAATCTTATTCCCTCAGTATCACAGTTATCATCTGCTTTTTCCATCTTCATATTATATGTGCCTTACACATCCTAAGTATTCAAGAAGAATTTGTTGAATGACTATCTGAGGGTAGAAATGGATTGGCTAGGCAATGTCTACTCCTCTTGCCCAGCCAACTTCAGTGCAATCTCATTCCTTCATTTAGCCTTGACCTACCATGCTAGGGCTCTGTCAGTAAGGACCCCACTTCCCATGGAAAGCCCATTCTCTCTACTACTGCTATGCATGACTAACCCACCCATCACCTGCCTACCTCTGAATTCTCCACTATTTTTATTATGGATTAAATAATTCCTTGGTGATGCTTGGTTTTGTTTATACTGAATTAACTCTTCTTCTCCTTCCTTCTCTTTCTTTCTCCAGATACACATTCTGAGCTGTGTCTCTTGGGTAGGAGATGCCTCAGGCAAAACTGTGATATATGAGAAGTTCACTTTTGGTCCTAAAGTCATCTGCTCCCTCAGTGAGAGAATCTTGATATGAGGCAGTGACATATAGTAGATAAACAACTAACTGGTGAGTCAGAAGTCAGGGTTTCTTAGCACTTATTGTCTGTGCTACTTCAGGTAAGTCATTTGTCCTATCCAGAATTGTTTCCTTTTCTAAAAAAATGACTAGATGATGTCTGAAGTGTCTTCTAGTTCTAAAATATCCTGATTCTGGGTCATAATAAAATTTATTTATACAAAGGTATAAGTAATTGATAGCAGGGACTCTTAATTTGGGGTTTATGGACTTGAGGGTACAAATTCAGGGAATTTGTCAACTTGGGTGGAAAAAACTTACACCTTCTTCTTGATCTTCTGTTTACTTTGAAACCTATGTATTTAATTTTACTTAAAACATAATTCTGGGAAGTGTTCCAGAGGCTTCACTAGCTAGCCAAAGAGGTCCATGATCTAAAAAAGGTTAAGAACTCTAGCCTTATAAGTTAGCTTCCCAAGGAATCTTTGTATTTTGAGAATAGGACAAAAAGCTTTTTAAACTAAAACTGGAGGATTGCAATCATATGTTGTATGGTGCGTGGGTGAGAATAGAATCATTCCTGAAATTATACCACTTAGAAGAATGTTACACTACCAGGAAGAAGCCAGAGACAGACCAATCTACCTATTGCTAAGGTAAACTATGTTGTTGAATGTACTTTGAGCCAGAATTTCTGTCCATTTCTGAATGACTCCTCAGCTTTCTACTGGACCCTATATTTTTGTGGTCTTCTCAAGCAGCACAGTCCCCTCTTCTCTTCTTCTCTTCTCTTCTCTTCTCTTCTCTTCTCTTCTCTTCTCTTCTCTTCTCTTCTCTTCTCTTCTCTTCTCTCTCCCTGAGAGGACAGTTTTAGAGTCAATAAGCCTGTAAGATGCCACATCCCTGAAAGGAAGAAGACTGTTGGAGAGAGGTAGTGCAATAAGCCATCACCAAACCAAGATGAACTCATCAGACTCAAGTGTGTCCTTCAAGAGAGGCAATCCTTGGATCTTCAAGTTGGGAAATTAAATTTGCTCCATTCTTATTTTGCCTCTGATTTCTCTGCCATGTAAAATGAACTTTAGATTGGAGAGAATAGAATAGAAGTGGCTAATAGGGAGCTGATATGTGAGATAACTATAGAATGTAGTATTAGTTCAAGTTACTGGATCAAGAAGAGCCACATAGTCCAATATAAGAAGATCATGCTTCTTTGATTCCTGAGCTATTGTCAGGAAACTTTGAAAGATTATAAAGAATTGTAGAGGTCCCAAAAAACTGCAAAAGGGCAAATGTTGATCTAGTTTTCAAAGAAAAGAAAGAGAATGGAATCGACAAACTATAGGTCAATGATTATGACTTAGATTCTTGGCAAAATTCTAAAACCCATTATTAAGGAACAATTAGTGGACCTCTAGAAAAGGAAATGGTGGTCAGACAAAATACTTTATCAAGAATTGATAATGCCAAACTATCTTTATTTGCTTTTGTGGATATAATTACTAGATTGCTAGGGGAAGGGAATGCTGTAGATTTAGTTTGCCTAGATCTTAGTAATGCATTTGACAAAGACAAAATGTCTCAAACCACCTATTCTTGCAGAAAAGATGGAGAGGTTTGATTTGGATAACATAAGAACAGGGTTAAATGATGACAGGTTGACTGGCAAGACCCAAAGAGTTATCATTTATGGTTCCACATAACTTGGAAAGAGGTGTATGTTCAGTGAAAGTTTTTAGGAGTCTTATCTTGGTCTTCTGCTGGTTAATTTTTTATAAATCAGTGACTTAGGACAAAGACACAGATGGTGTAAGAGAACATTATCTACAGCAACAGAAATATTGTCTGAAAAATAACTTGTGTATGCACACCTCTGGAGAAAGAACTTATAAATAGAAATAAGTAATATATAATTTGATGTATACATATATCTTTTTGTCAAATGATGCCTCTCTAGTGTGAGGAGGGGAGAGAGGGAGAAAGATACCTAGGAATTGTAATGTAACAAAAAAATTAATTCATTAATTTTAAAATTCTGGATGATACAAAGTTGATATGGATAGTTAACCATGTTAGATGTCAAAGTCAGAATCACCAAAAGATTGAAATAGACTATAATATTGAGCTGTATCTAATAATACGAAATTTATCATTATGGAGCCTTAAACTCAGATTCAAAGATTAACTTTGCTTATATCAGATGGGAAATGCATTACTAGACAGAGTTTGTCTGAAAAAGATCTAGGGGTTCAGTGGACTGCAAACTCAATGAGTCAACTGTATGATATAGCAGCCAAAAATACTTATACAGTTTGAAACTACATCAGTACTAGTGTACTCTTTCATGATTAGACTATATTTGGAATATTGTGTTCAGTTCTGAGTAATATAGCCTAGAAAGTATTGATAAGCTGATGAGTGTCTGGGGGGATTAGGGGGAGTTGTGACTGGGATAGTGAAAGGCCACAAGATCCTCCCATACAAAGATTAATTGAAGGAAGTAAGGCTGTATAACCTAGAGAAAACTTGAGAAGGGAAAGCAGAGATAATAGCTCTCACCAAGTACTTCTGATAGCATTTAAAAGAAGTGTTAGGCTTTTTCTGCTGGACTGTAGAGGGCAGAACTAATTGCAATTTGTGAGGGGCAAGGAGTTGCTGAGGAGAAGGTTTTGGTTTGATGAAAGAAAAAATGAACTCAAGGCTGTCCAGAATGAAATGGGTCCCTTTGGAAATTAGTTGATGAATGGTCTTCAAGAAAAACTGAAGGACCACTTGGTGGCTAGGCTATGGAGGAAATTCTTGTTCATATTTAGCTTGGATTAAATCAGTGATTCCCAAAGTGGGTGCTACCACCCCCTGGTGGGTGCTGCAGCAGTCCAGGGAGGCGGTGATGGCCACAGGTACATTTATCTTTCCTATTAATTGCTATTAAAATTTTTAAAAATTTAATTTCCAGGGGGCTAAGTAATATTTTTTCTGGAAAGGGGGCGGTAGGCCAAAAAAGTTTGGGAACCACTGAATTAAAAGGTCTCCTTTCCAACTCTCAGACCCTCTAATATTGTGAGTTGGGAGCAACCAGAAATTGCAAACAGATGAACCCCCATTACAACATGAATAGCAAGTAGCCACACACCTTCTTCTTCAACACTTCCATTGACAAGAAATAATTAGCACCAACCCTGCTGGGTCCCAGTGATTTCCTTTTAACATATGACCCAGATAGGAGGAAGCCCTCTTTTGAATCTATTGAACAGGGCTTAATGCTGGACTCTACTCCAGTGGATGCTCACAAGG
Organism: Gracilinanus agilis; assembly: GCF_016433145.1. Lineage (NCBI taxonomy): Eukaryota > Metazoa > Chordata > Mammalia > Didelphimorphia > Didelphidae > Gracilinanus > Gracilinanus agilis. Next base: position 205,415,143 of record NC_058134.1, on the reverse strand, counting down.
TGCTGCCAGGTTGACCAACATTCCATTTTACACTATTCAGAATTCTAGAGCAAACTTTCAGCTTTGTAGGATTCTGAGTATGTATAGACTAAAACAGTCCTGGGAGATCAGTCATTTCAATGACAACCTATTCAAATGGCAGAAAGGAAGGAAGAGTTCTACAATCAACTAATGAATAAGATATTTTAGGCCCCCAACATGATTTCCTTAGCTCTATAACTAAAGTTATCTCTCTCACTCTTTTTTTTTTAGCAAGTGCTCACAAATTACCTCTATTAGTAATGTCCTTATCAGGCAGCAATAATAGTAGTAATAATAATAGCTAACTTTATAAAGTACTTACTCATGTTCCAGGCACTACGCTAAGCAATTTTTATTTGATTTCATTTGATCTTCACAAATAATCCTGGGAGGCAGGTACTATTATTATCCCCATTTAACAGAGGAGAAAATGGAGACAAATAGGGATTAAGTGACTTGCCAAGGGCCACACAGGTAGGAAGAGTGTAAGAGCAGATTTGAAATTAGGTCTTCCTGACTCCAGGATCTGTCCATTGTACCACCTTGTTGCTTGTCAAAAATCAGAAGACCTGGTCTTACTCTTCACTTATTTCTCTGAACCTTTATTTCCTTGTATGTAATTGGATTAACCTTCCTTGGAATTATCTAAATATGAGCTGCTATTATTTCCCTACATCTTCTCCCCAAGAGTTTTTATTCATATTCTTTGTTTTCCCAATATACCTTGTCATGACAGGGCAGAAGTTATATGGCCAACATTACTTTTGCTCTTTTATTAAAATGGGAAGTGAGGTTTAGAGCAGCAATGAAACCAGAGCAGCAACACCAAGCAGATGAAGCATGTTTCCATGATGCTTTCGCCATGTGGCAATGTTTTGGGGCCCCTGTAGAAAAGTAGAGATAGTTCTGGAATCCCAGTCTATATCAATGTTCAGACACCCTTTTTGTCATGGCACAAGCTATGTTAAATCAGAAACATTACTAATACTTCTCCTGAGTTCAATTCACCCAAATTCTGGCAAGGCTCCTCCAGACATCAAGGGGAAAGGAATCACAGAATCACAGAAGAGATTTTTGTTTCTGAAGAATACTAAACTCTACCTAGCGTTGTCTTTTAAACCAGTGGATGAAAATGATTGCAGGACAGTATTCAGCTCTTAGGAGTCGTAGAATGTCAGAGAAGAAAAAAACTCAGAATTCATCCTGCCTGACATTTTACAGATTAGGAAAGTCAGACATACAGTGATGGAATAGTTTGTCCAAGGTCATGCAACTAGTTTGCAGAATCACAAAATTTCAGAGCTGAAGAGGGCCTTATAGATCATATTCATAGATGAGAATAAAAGAGTTAGAGAGTTTTTCTAAGGTTATACAGAAGTGAGAATCAACCTGAGGCTGATGGTGCTTTTCCCACTAAATGGAAGAACCAAGATCAGAACCCAAGGGCCCTGGCTCCTAGTCCAGCGGTCTTTTCACCATATATATTACTCCTCACCCAAAGGTTATCAATGTCCTTTCTGCCCTTCTAAAACAAAACCCTAACCAAAGCTCAACGAATTGATAAAGAACACCGAGAGTGTTTAGCCCAGGGTAGACATGATAATAAATCATTGGGGGGTGATTTAGTATAGTAATGTAGATGAGACAACACCTAGGGAAGTTGAGGATTGAAAGAACGTGTAGAGAGAATAGTAAGTTGGGGTTCACAAGAATTCAGGAGAAAGACCTCCAGTACTACTCCTTGACTTTTCCAGTCTGGCTATGAGTTAAACATACAAAAAATGAAAATGACCTCCTTGCTATGGAGAAAAGGCTGCATAGTAACTAGAGTATAGAAGAGAATCAACAGAAATCGTTAATTCAGCTACAAGGCAATTTACATGGCTCTCATGGGAGTTCCTGATTTCAACTCAAAAAGCAGGCAGGACTGAGGGGATTGCTGGAAAGATATAAATCAGTTGACAAAATGAACAGTGGATGGGCTCTGGGGGTGACTTGCAGGATATGTTAAAGCCTGCCCTAGCCATCTAGAAGAAGGCTGCTGGTCCTTCGAATAGATCCAAGACATTCTACATTAACTCCAATATTGTAATGTCATCTTGGTTCTCTTGGAGTACAAAGACAACAAGCAACCAAGGGCCTGCTGGCCAATCCCATAGATCCAAGACATACTAATATATAAAATACTGAGTGGAAAGTTAACCTGTACACTGTGCCTTAGCATGCTTTAGCATCTGCAGTGCAGGGTAATGAAGAGTTAAATCAAAACTTGACCCATGAATAAACTTTGGCATCCTTTTTCTTTGTATGATCCCATGCAGGAAAAAGTTTCTTAAGATCCAGGCAAGACCTTGAAAGTCAAGGCTCCTATTTCCATGAGATTAAGTATAATGTTGGGGGCACCCAGGTTGGTACAATGGATAGAGTACCAGGCCTGAAGTTAGGAAGATTCAACTACCTGAATTCAAATCTGGCTTTAGGCACTTATTAGCTATGTGACACTGGACAGGTCACTTAGCACTGTTTGCCTCAGTTTCCTCATTTGTGAAATGAGCTGGAGAAAGAAATAGCAAATGATTCCAATAGCTTTGCCAAGAAAAGCCCCAAAAGGGGGCACAAAGAGTTAGATATGACTTGAAAAGACTCAATAACAAATATAAAGTTAGTGTTGGGTAAGTCAGATGTTCTCCCTGTATCTCCTCCTTCTTTCCCCACCAACATATTACAATTCCCCAAGCTCCCAAATTGTGGATATGATAGCAAAGGTAACATATAATAATTTGTTCCCCCCTCTAAATGCTTTCCTGGATCTCTGCAAAGTGAAATGAACTGATTAATTCATGTCAGAGATGGGACTTTTCCTGTACAAAAGGAGAAAGTTGTAGGAATACTTATAGTGGCTACTCTCTCCCCTACAAGTTCCACTGGATACAATTTTCGAGATTTGAAGCATCATCCCCTATACTCCCATCTCTGATCCTCTGGAAGCTTCTGCCAGTTATAAAGAATACCTTTAATAAATCTCATTTGAATATATAAGTTATGAGTGGATTTTCTCTCCCATTCCAGTATGGACACTGATTTGCCACACTAATTGAGGAGAACTTGATCCATTTGGTTCAATTAAAAGAAAAATCCTAGCACTCTTCTAGTAGAGCTGTGGGGCTGATTCACAAAAGGACTGGAATAGCCTTAAGGCTATGGGTGAGGCACAGGAAAAAAAAAGTGGGACCACTCTTGTTGGAGGGAGAGACTGCATAACCACTGCAGTTCAGTCACACACACACACAGCAAATAGCTTTTACTCAGTGGAGAGTCATATATAAAGAGCCAGCAGTTGGCAGCATACCAAAGAAAATAGCCGAGCAATTGAACAAGTAGCTTGTAAGCTAAGCAGAGGGAATGACCCAAGCAGATGACATTTTGGAGCAGCAACTCTGCAAGGAAGCATCATTGGCAGCTTCAGAGGCAGAGGAGGGTTTCAGCTGAGATGCAGTCCCTTCTAAGTCTAGATCTATGTCCTTGTGACTCCTTCCACTACCCTAAAAGAATGGGGAATAGAGGAGAGTGCAGTAAGTGCTAATCCATACCTGAGGCTCAGGTTTAGTGAGCTGAGCAGAATATAGAGTGTCTAGACTGAAAGAAAAAGGCTAGTACGTTGGGCGGGGTTCAGAGAACATTAAGTAGGGACTCAAGTGACCTTGAGAAGAGTAGTTTTGACTTGAAGTAGGGAGTTGAACGAAACAAGAAAGGATGAGGATTCCCTAAGGACCAAAGGACTTGAGGAAGCTAGAGGATGGAAGTGAGGTGAAGCATTAAGAAAAGGATTGTGACTCCAAGGGGTAGAGCTAAAACAGGAACCTTCTCCCTTATCAAGACTGAAACAGGAAGTACCTAAAAGAGAATGATTAATGCTTTTAACCTGTGTCAAGCTAATTGAGTCAAGGAAGACTATCCCACTTGAAACTTAATTGATCTATATTTAGTTTCTGCCCCCAAGCATCTCTCAGCACTGTGGTAAAAATAGTTGCACATTTGACAAGAGGTGACCATGTGTGCCCTGATGCACTGCAGTGGACAAGATGAACAAGGATTACCATAATAAAAATTAAAATAGTCAAAATAGGAAATATCAGGAAGAAGAAAACCATCCTTTTCCTTCAAACAGAAGGAAGCCCAAGTCAGTTCACTGTCAAAGTTAGAACCTTGGAGGTCATTATCTAGAACAATCTCTTCATTTTGTAGATAAAGAAATGAGAACCAGAGAAGCTATAATTTATTCAAGGTCACGTAGCACTTGTCCATAATTATGGTTGATCATGTTTACATGGTATTTTTTGGTTTATGAAGCACTTCATGCAATCTTAAATGATCCTCTCAGCAACTCTGCAAGGTAGGTGCTATTATTCCTCCCATTTTACAGATAGGGAAGTAGAGACAGAGGTAAAGTGACTTGTCTATCATCAAATTGCAAGTGAGTTTCTGAGGCTAGATTTGAATTTAGGTTTTCCTGACTCCAGATCCAGCATTCTATCTATTGCACCACCTAGCTGCATCATTACCAATAGGGAAACTAAAGTTCAGAGATTGAGTGATTTGCCCACAATTATTCAAGAAGTAGCAAAATCAGAATTTGAACTCCAATCTTTAAGTCCAATGTACTCTTCAAATGTGCTGTCAGACAGCTTACAAGAAGAACATGGGAAGGATACTCATTTTTTTTTCAGCTTCTTCCTTGCTTTTTTTGTCTGTCTGTCTACCTGTCTGCTGTCTTAGTCTTTTTTTTTCCCAAACCACCCACATACATATGTGCGCCCACACCTTAGTTTCTCTCATTTCACTTTCAATTCACTCATTTAAGGTAAAAGACAATTATTCAAACTTCCTTTAATTTATTTCACCTCCTCCAAGAAACCTTTCCTGATTTACCCCACTTATCTATGATCACACAGGATTATGGATTTAGAGTTGGAAGGTCATCTTTATTTTATGGAAGAGACTGAGGGCCACAGAGGTTAAGGCACACTTTGCTTCACATCCCATTTAGCTATCTTGCTACATGCCCTGCTGCCCTGGGTATCCACTATCCCTTTCCACCTCTTACCATTAACCCAGTAACTGAATAGTAACATTTTCTCTGGAAAAGGACATGTAATTAACTGCCCTTTGGATTCATTCACCATCCCTTTGACTTCGCTGACCAAATTGCACCTTGATCATCGTTTCTCTAAATATATCATCCCTCTCTATTTGAATATAATCTCTTTAACACTAGGAGGCCACAGCATGTCGATTGACACAAAAATCTTAATACACTTTTACTTTGGAATTAAAATATTCATCCTATTTCTATTTTCTTTGCCTTATGAATAAAAATAAAAATGCACCATGTAAATTGGCAGAGCTTGGTCCTTAAAGACATTCTTGACATCTGGTCCTGCTTTTAAAAGTAGAGAATCCCTCACTTTTTGCATTTGTCCACCTAATACTTCACACAGCGCCTAGCACATAAATAATATTCAAATCCTCAAATAGTTCTGTGATCTTATCAATCCAGGAATTCTCCTCAATGATTCAGATCATGCTCAGTGCCTCATGACCATGTTTTTCCAAAAGCTTGTCTCAAGGGACATATCCTCCCTTGATTTCTCTTAACATCTCCCAGCATCTGATCATGTAGTCCATCTTCTCTTCCCATCATACAATTCCTTGATAAGATCCTTTAGTCTTCTTCTTTTGAGTTCCTTATTGGTTATATGTTGCAACCTCTTCACATCCATGGTGGGCCTTTCCTTTACCCTCTGTGTTGTGTTCATTTTTAGTTTTTTGGAGGCAACGATGTTCCATGTTTCACTGCTCTAGAAAGTTTATGTTGAAAAATGGGCTTTTTCTTTCATAAGAAACTTAGTCAATAAAAGAGCATCAAAATTTCTTCAAGTCTATCCTGTCCACTCTCCTCTTTTTCAACTCTGGACCTAATTCACTGCCATATGTATTATTTGTCTCAGCACACATGTTACAGACAGTGAACAAAGTACTGAGATTTATCTTCCTGAATTCAGGTCCAGCCTCAGACATTCACTAGCTGTGTGACCCTGGGCAAACCATTTAACCCTCTTCGCCCTGGTTTCCTCATCTGTAAAATGAGCTGGAGAAGGAAATGGCAAGCTACTCCAGTATCTTTGCCAAGAAAACTCTAAATAGGACAATGAAGAGTTGGACACAACTGAAAATGATTGAACAACTGTACTCCTTTGAGTGTCCGTCCAAATGTATGCTGAAATCTGGACAATACTTTGTGTCAATTTGGTCTTTTCTGTGTATTCATATGGGTCAAACTATTTTGAATGATTATAGATCTCTTCCAGGAGGTTCTGCGATGTCTTGGTGATTGATATAGTTGACAAAATGTCATACACAAATAGGATCATCTAGAAGAACATGTCATTTATAGGCAATTCCTCTTTGACCCAGACTCTGTGCTAGACCTGATCATAATGGTGGATAAATTTGGCAAGTCTACATCTCCCATTTTTATTCCTCACCTGATGTTAATTATAAGAGGATCATTAAAAAGGGCTATTTCTAATGTAATATCTTCTAAGGATTCCTGGATGATCTAGATGTATAGACTGGAGACATCTTGCTGTAAAAGAGCCATTTTGTTCCAACGAACAATAAGGAAAAACGAATACATTGAGGATAAGAAGAGAAGTGGTAGAATGGGATAAAAATCTTTGTACTAAATTTATTAGATAAGGGTTTGGTATCCAAGACATACAGACATACAGCTAACAGAAAAATATAAGGCCAAAAGCCATTTGCCAGTGGTGAGAAACAATTCTCAAAAGAACAGAATATTATTAGAAACCATATGAAGGAATACTTCAAATTATTAATAAGAGAAATGCACAACAAAACAGCTTTGAAGTTTTACTTCATACAGAGAAAATTGTCAAAGATGACAAAGTATAGGATGAGGCAGTATTGAAGAGATAATGAAAGAAAGATACACTAATACATTTTTGGTTGGATTGTAAATTAGTACAACCATTCTGGAAGGCAATTTGGAATTATTCAAATAAAGTGGCTAAAAGGCTCATATCCTTTGACTTAGAGATTCTATTGTAGGCATATACAATAAGGATCTTAACCATTATGAAAAAGAAATATTCCAAATGTATCAAAATGTTTATAGAATATTTTGTGGTAAAAAAGAATTATAAATAAAATAGATTTTTTTACTTGTAGAATGGCTAGACAAATTACAGTACATGAATTTAATGGAATATATTTTGCTATAAGAAACAGCAAATATGACAAATACAGAGAAGCATGGAAATACTTACATGAACTAATGCAGTATGAAGTAAGCATCATCAAGAAACAATATACATAATGACTATAACAATGCAAATGGATAGAAAACCACAAAATAATTGAAAATGAATGTTGCAAAACTACAAAAAGTAAGTTTAGCTCCAAAGAAGACATCTTTCCTCATTCCTTTGGAAGTTCATGAATATGGAACATTGACTATATTGCTGGATTTATTTTAATGCATTCATCAGTTTCACTTCTTTTTCCTTTTCTCCTCTTTCTCTTTTTTTTTTAAAGAAAATTTTTGTATAAGGAATGACTCTCTAGAGGAGGGGTACAATTTTCTCTTCCTTAAAGTGTTTGGTCCAAATGACCTTTAAGATCCCTTCCAACTCTAAATCTATGATCCTGAGGGGATCATAAGTAAGTAGGGTTAAATAGGAATGGTTTCTTGGGAAAAGTAAAAAAAATTAAAGGAAGTTAGAAGCCTCCATCTGCCCTAGAAGAGTGAGAAATTAGAGTGTGTGTGCTTATATGCATGTGTATGGTTTGGAAAGAAAAAAACCAAGAAAAAGACATCAATAAAAACATTTTTTTAAAGAAATGACAAGCACAATTGGACATTACATTCTCTCCAACACTCAGTTATTTATAAGTTGGTAAAGATGTAGTTCACTGTAGAATAACACTTGCACAAGCTGAATTGTTTTCTACTAATACCCTCTTTAAGGATTCTTTCAATTGATGTATAGAAGACTCTCAAGAAGTTTTCAAATAGATGGTAGACATAAAGGCAATAGTTATAGATGTTCTCTTGGTCACCTTTTAAAGGAATTAATAAGGCTTTTAATTTCTTTTTCAGAATCTTCCCCCCTTCAGACACCTTGTATTGTATTATCAGTCTATCAATGCACTCATAGCTACATTCCTCTAGAATGGATCTCCTTTTTACATATTTAGTCTAATTCAATTGTTTGTTTGTTTTTTTATATTTTTTCTCTTAAGTTTTGGATCTCAGTTTCTTCTCCTGGACAATAGGTATAGCAATACACCAGCCTATCTGGTATGATTGTTATATGGGTCAAATGAAATAATATGCATGAAAGTTCCTTGGAAAAAATAATGAAGTGCTACAATTAATATCATAATTATTCTCTACCACATAGGAGCAATATCCCTCAGGAATAAACTAGCTGCTGTAGTTAAGCAAATGGCTATCAGAAGTAATTAATTCCCTTCTCTACACTTCCATCAATATTCCCAATGTAGGGTAGAAGTTCGAGTGAGAGAGGGGCTCTCCTTCTAAACAAATGAAACTTCTCTATTCCTTGGTGCAATACGATACAGCACAGAATTAATGGAGTTATAGAGTAATAAATTGTTAAAGATATGGAGGACCATAGAGATCATCTAGCCCACCTATTCCCCCAGACACACTAATTTTACAAATGAGGAAACGAAGGCCAACAGAAATGAAGTGATTTGTCCACAGCCATATAACCAATAAATGACAGCACCAGAATTTGGATTCGGGTCCCCCAACTACAAATCCAATTGTTTAAAACAGTATAAAACATGATTCCTTCCACAGCATGCCCTGAATAAGAATTTTAATGGGTCTGTAACAAAAGATGTCCTCATATGGAAGAGTGAAATTCTTTAAAGAACAAGATTGAAATAGACCCAGAATCTCAAAATTAGAAGGTATCTTAGAGATAATCTAGCCAATATATTCTTTTTTTTTAACCCTTAACTTCTGTGCATTGACTTATAGGTGGGAAGTGTCTGAGGCTGGATTTGAACCTAGGACCTCCTGTCTCTAGGCCTGGCTCTCAATCCACTGAGCTACCCAGCTGCCCCTAGCCAATATATTCTTGATTGAGAAACCTCTCTAATATATGCCTACTATAAGACAATAACCAAAAAAAAACCATAATTTTATGTCCATTTTATAATTAGGGAAGCCAAGGCAGGCAGTGGTTAAATAACTTGTCTAGAGCCACACAGCTAATAAGTGTTTGAGACTATATTTAAGCTCAAGGCTTGACATTCCACTATGCCACTCAGATGTTCTAGGCATTATGAGTTTCATTTAATACAACCCAAGATTACATAAATTTTTTTTGATCATCATATTCTATTTTTGACTCTTATTAAATTTGAAATGCACTAAAAATCTCTGATCTTTTTAAGAAAATAAATTTCTGTTTAGTCATTCCATCCAGATATCATTCTTGTAAATTTCATCTTCTTAGCCCAAGTGAAGGATCCTACATTTATCACTATCAAACCTACTTTTATTATATTGGCATAATATTCTAATCTGCTGAAACTTTTTTTTATAACCTTCCAGTTTCACAAAATCTATAAAATTGATAAGCATACCATTTGTGTCACTACCCAAATAATTAACAACCATGCTGAATAGCATAGAACCCTTTCCTGGGGTCAAGTGATTTGCCCAAGGACACACAGCTTGGTAGTTTCTGAGTCCAGATTTGAATGCAGGATCTTCTGTCTCTAGGCCTATCCACTGAACCACCCAGCTGCCTTAGTCATAAGATTTTATAAACAAATTTAAAATCTAAATCAGTGTTACTCTTAGCTGCCATATTTATCCACTAGGCAAGTAAGTATTTTCTGGCTAAGGTGGTTTCTAGGCTCTTTTTACCTCATCATTGTGCTGATTGATTTCTATCCATTAAATTTCCATAGTAAATGGTAATAGTCTGTGTCGATGTCTGTTATTTTATCCATTTCCCATTTTAAGATAGGTTAGGTTGTACCTGTCCCAACTGCATACATATCTTGGCAGTTTGTTGTTGTTTTTTTTAATTTGATACTGATTTTGATATTTGCACTAACAAAATAGTGGCCTAACTTCATAGACATCAGATTCATAAATGACTTTTAGTTGTTTTCTGTCAGAATATTATGTTTCATTTATTAAAATTGCTCTTTATATTTGCCACATTCAATGCCTCTTGACTTCAGTTTTTTTAAGTTTTATGACTGTCTTTTGCATGATTTTCATTACAATCATTTTCCAATATACACTCTACCATAAAGAAAAATGTTAAGTAAAACTATCACGGTGATTATGTCCAGCAGCATCTATGACACTTCTAGGTCCACCCCCTCCACCACTTCTCTACTGTTTGTCTATAGGGTATAGTTAGGGTATATTGCCTGAGGCCATGCAGGTAAAAGGTAGTAAAATCAAGTTTCAAACCCATGTCCTCTATGGCCAAGGAACTTATTTGAATTGTCATCTGGCTCATCCCCCTATTAGAGGAGAATACAATAAAAATATCACTGAAAAAACCCTGTTTATCATATTCCTAAAGGCTCCCTTAAAAAGGAGATATCTGGCCTAATTCTAAAAACACATTTTTCTGTATAAGCTCAATAAGAAGTAGTCTTTCTATATGTCAGTTTGGGCAGCAAAATGGTAAAATGAAAAGAACATAGATTTGGGAAACTGAAAAACTGAATTTATAAGTTTTAGGGTTAAAGGTTATCTAATCAAAGACCCTTCTATTCTCAGCTCCTTTACCATGCATGTGACTTTAGACAACTCAGTTCTCTTCACTAAGCTATAACTTCATGGAATTATAGAATTTACAGTTAGAAAAAGTCTGGGAGCTAACTTAATTTAACTTCCTAATTAAATAGATGGTGAAACTTAAATTAGAGAGTATAAGAACTTGCTCAAAGTCACATAGGTAAAAGGCATTAGAACCAGCTTTCAAACCTAGGTCCTCTGACTCCAAATCCAATTTTTCTGTCTTATATGTCTGTTTTTTTATCATTAGCACCAAACATACTATCTGGTATACAACAAGAACTTAATAAATATTTGAGGAATCTAATTTAATTGACTGTTCAACCACATCAGTAATAAACATTAAATGCCTACTATGTGCAAGGAGCCATGATAAATTCTACCACATGAAGAGAAAAAAAAAGAAATATCCCCTGCCTTCAAGAAGCTTATATTCTACTTGGCAACATGTATACAGATTGGGAAATAGGAACTACATGAGAGGAGAAGAAGATGGAGGAGGAGGAGAAGGAGGAAGAGGAGGAGCAGGAAGAGAGAGAAAGAGAGAGAGAGAACAGCACTAATGACCACAGAAGATATATCAGGGAAGATTTCAAAGAGGGGACAGTATTTGAGCTGAGAGAAAGAGGAAAATAACAACAACAACAATAAGGGAGCAGGAAGAAGAGAAAAGGGAAGAAGGGAAAGAGGAGGTAGAAGAAGAAAAGGAGGAGGAAGAAGAGGGAAAAATGATTCTCAAAGAAAAAGATAAGAGGGAGTATATTTCAGATACGATGAATGACCTTTTCAAATGTACATAGGCAAGAGATGGAATACTGAGTTCAGGGAATAGCTTATAAACCATGTTAACTGAAAGTAAGTAGAACATGGTCTCAAGAGTCAATCTGACTGTTGGATGGAGCTGTGAACTGGTCCAACCATTTTGGAGAACAATTTTTTTTTGGATGGACAGATTGAAATATTTCCACTTTTTCAATAATATTTTATTTTCCCCCAATTATATATAAAAATAATTTTTAACATTCATTTTTAAAAATTCTGAGTTCCAAATTCTCTACTTCCTTTCCTTCCTTCTCTCATCCCTGAGATGACAAGCAATGTGACATAGGTTATATATGTGCAATCATTCAAAACATATTCTGGGGAGCAATTTGGAACTAACCCCAAAGAGCTATAAAATTGCTTATTCTTTGATCCAATAATGCCACTACTAGGCTTATATCCCAAAGAAATCAAAAGAAAAGGAAAGAGTACAAAAATGTTCATAGCAGCTCTTTTTTGTGGAAACTGAGTGAATGCCCATCAATTGAAGAATGGCTAAGCAAATTATGATATATAATTGTGATGGAATGTTATTGTGCTTTAAGAAATTAGAAAATTGATAGTTTCAGAAAAACCTGGGGAGATTTACATGAATTGATGCAAAGTGAAGTGAGCAAAACCAAGAGAATATTGAACACAGTAATAGCCATATTGATATGATAATCAACTATGAAAGATGTAGCAATTCTCTGATCAAAACAACTATCCACAATTCCAAAGGATTAATGATTTAAAAAAAATATCATCTGCCTCTAGATAGAGAACTGATGAACTCTGGATGCAGATTGAACCTTTCTTTTCTTTTCTTTTTCTTTCTCCTCAGCCCCACACCCTTACAAATACACTACGACTAATGTGGAAATACATTTTGCATGACCTCATTTGTATAAAGGATGTTGTATTTATTGCCTTCTCAATAGGTGGGGTATGAGGGCAGAAAGAGATAGAAAACTTAGAACTGAAACAATTTTTAAAGAGAGAGATTTTGAACTTAGGTTCAGGTACTGCCTCTACTACCTGTGTGACCATAGGCAACTTGCCTAAAGAATGGGGGAGCTGGACTAAAAGGGCTTGAGGTTCCTCTAGATCTAAGTTTATGAACCTAAGATCCTATGGGAAATAAGCAAGTTGGGGGGGCTGAGAAAAGACAAAAACAGCTGATAGATCTATGAATAATAATTTTATAAAGTGACTTGGAATAATGCAAAGAAAATTAATAAAATATAGTCTTTAACCCATATAGCCCATTGCTAGGTTATAGGGATCAAAGATTGGGGAGGGGGATATGATCTTATATACACCAAAATGTTCATAGTAATACTTTTTTGTTAAAAAACTGGAAACAAAAGAGACAGCCATTGATTGGGAATGGCAAAATTGGAATTCATTTATGTAATGAATATTACTCTGGTATAAGAAATTAATAAGAGGAGTTCAGGGAAATATAGGAAGATTTATATGAATTGATGCAAAAGGAAGTAGAAATTATAAAGCAATATACATGACAACAATGGAAATGGAAAGAACTATAAAAGGGGTGAATAATATATAATTATGATAACTATCAAAATGCCAGAGTTGAGAAAATGCACTGCTCTTTCTTCCTTATAGAGATGGGAGGCTAAGAGTGAAGAACATTATATACTTTCAAGACTCAGGATGTCTTGGTTTGTATTATTAAGCTTAAAACATTTTTTTATCATTGGGAGGAGAGTAAGGGATATTTCTTGAAGCAAAAGTGACATAAAAAACAAAGATAGCAATAAAAATGAAAAAAAAACCCGAGCAGTTTGGTAGAGGGATAGATTTAAGGGGGAAGAAGACAAGTTCCAGTAGGGATATATTAAATTTGACATTCTTATGGGATATCCTTTAGAGAAGTCTAGCAGTTACTTGGCAATTCAGGACTAGAATTCAGGAAAGTAGGTACAGTTGTATACATTTAAAGGACATCTACATACAGTCGATAATTACATTAATGGGAGCTGATGAGACCACCAAGGGAGAAAGTACAGAAAGAGAAGAGACAATATTCCCAGGCAGATACTTTGAGGAACTTGTTCAAGAGGCAGAAGATGGATAATGAATGAGCAAAGGAGATTATAAATGTAGGTGATCTGGGAGAGGGCAATTAATAAGTTAAATCAATAATCATTTATTAAGTTTCTACTACCCCCAAGAAGCTTACATTATTTCAAAGGAGAAGGTGCACACAGAAGTATATGTAAGGTGTTTTCAGGATAGGAAAAGGTACTAGGGGCTACGTGGCAATTGTTGGGGAGTGGTGAAGGGAATACAGGTAAAAAAAAGGAAAAGTCAGGGCAGTCTAATAGAATCTAGAAAGAAGAGAATATTCCAAAGCAACTAATGGTTATCTGTTTCAAAAGCTACAAAGAGGTCAAATAGGATAAGAAATGAGAAAAAGACATAATTGAGATGATCAGAGATTGTTGATAACTTTTGAGAATGCAATTTCAGTAGTTCTGTGGGAGTGTCTAAAGTATAGTTTAAAGAGATTAAAAAGTAAATGGTGAGGAGAAGTGGTGAACATAAGAGAATACTTTCTTTGAGTTTTCAGTGAAAAGAAATAGAAAAATAGGATGATAATTTGAGGGCATGTCAGGGTCAAGTGAGAGTTGATTAAGGATAGAAGAGACTTCATAATGTTTACAGGAAGTGAAGAAGGAACCAACAGAAAGAAAGAGATTAAAGAGTACAGAGAGAGAGAATGATTGATGCCATAAGGGTGAATGTCACAAAGCAGGAACCACAGGAAGAATAGGCTCTTGTCACTTCTACTGTTGGGAAATTATAAGAGAAGGATAAAGCTATAAGATATGTAGATAGTCCATGAAGCAGAATGTTATGAAGTTATGAAGTCTAGAGTTGATGGTCCTGTCTAAAAACCTTAGTGGAAATGACCTATAGTTCATCTAAACTGCTAATCCCTAGACTATCCTCCTTTCCATTGTGAAGTTGACCTTAGTTCCATCAAATGTAGCTGCCATCTTTGACCATGAGAAGTGGAGAAGCATTCCCTTTCTTTTTAAGACCAACACTACTTTCTGACATCTTCTTTGAGGGATTCCCTCTTCAAATTCTGGTTCTGCCATATATTCATCATCATGTGATTGCATCATTTCCTAATCATCAGTACCATCCCTTACCTAGAGAGGCATTATAGAAACCAAAGGTGCAAAGTACACAGAGGGTACCAAACAGAAAAAGTAACTATTCATATTCCTTTAAATCTTTGCAAAGCACTCTCCTCACAAAAACCTTGAGATAAATACTGATATTGTTATTACTCCCATTTTACAGATACAGAAACTGACACTCAAAGGTAAAGTGATTTCCTCAAGACCACATTGATAATAATCAGAACTTGGACCCAAATTTTCTGGCTCCAAGTCCAGTGATCTTTCTGCTTCATTACCTTCAATACCTAATAATTAGAGAAATGCAAATCAAAACAATATTGAGATATTACCTCACAACCATTAGAATGGCTAAGATTATATAAGTGACAAATGATAGAAAAGATGTGGGAAAATCAGTGCACTAGTTCACCATTAGTGGACTTGTTCACAGTCTAGATAGCAATTTGGAATGATGCCTAAAAGATCTATTACACTGTGCATATCCTTTGACCCAAATACCAATACTAGACCTATACCCTACTGAAATCAAAGAGGAAAAGGATCCACATATACAAAAATATTTATAGCAGCTTTTTTTTTGGTGTTGACATAGAATTGGAATCTGAGGGGATACTCATCACTCATTCCCTTGTGGAATGGTTAGATAAGTTATGGTAAATGAATATGATGGAATACTACTATGTAATAAGAACTGATGGAAAAGATGGTTTCAGAGAAGCCTAGGAAGACTTGTATGCCCTGATGCAGAATGAATTGAACAGAACACAGTAATAATAATACTTTAAACATGGTGGTCAACTGCAAAAGACTTAGTGACTCTGATCAATACAATGGCCCAACACAGTTTCAAAGGACTCATGAGGAAAAAATGCTTTCTCCAGATACAGAACTGATGAATTCAGAGTACAGATTGAAGTATATTTTTTCCTCTGAAACATAGCTAATGGAGAAATGCTTTTCATGACTTCATATTTGTGATGAGGTTTTTTTTTTTATTTCCTTCCTTATCAAGGAGGATGGAGTGGGGAGAAGGAGAGAATTTGGATCTGAAAATCAAAAGAAATCATTCACATTTCTTTACACAAACAAAAAAAAACAGATTAAGAACTACAGAAATCTTAGTGAATAGGAAACTTAATGTCTTTGGAAAAACCAAAATCTCCCTAAATCTGCTTTGAGCAGCTTTCATTCAATCTATAGAATTTCTGTTCTTCCTTCTTCCTTCTCTCCTTCTCTTTTCCTCTCTTTCCTTAGGAAACCCAGTAGCTTCCCAGTCCTGAAGCTGTTTGTTTATTTGAATTCATACCACATTTCTAGGGAGAGAGAAAGCAAGCCAGCCCTGGTCTGGCCTGAAAGGCACCTCTCCAGGAAGTCCCAGCATTAATCACAGCACCACAGGCCCAGTCAGCATCGTCTGTCTTGATGGCTCCACCTTCAGTCAGAGATGCCTTTATTATCAGACTGTAGCTTGGCCACAGGCAGAAACTCTCCTTCCAGCTTCTGAAGGCCAGGGAGAGAGGCAGAATCTGTGTCAGAAACCTGCATTTATTAATTTGCACAAATACCAAATCAAAAGCTCTCTTCTTTCAATAAAATGGTGGCTTTAATGATATTATAATGATAATAATGTACATAGGCTAAGAGGGTTTTGGGTTTGTTTTTTTTTTAAGAAGTGGTGATGACAGCTGCTGACTGCCTAAACATTCATGTTGAATCCACTAGCCCTTTGTAATCAAAAGAACAGATTTCCTGTATGGCCCACTGGGGTTGAGGAGGAAGCCCAGTTCAATAAAGATCCAGATCTAGATCAGAAGGTCCCTATGAAGAAGAGAAACCGTCAGTATTTCTATAAAACGCACATAGACTCTCATATATATTTGCATGGCCAAACATATATACCATCATCACAGGTTTATCATAAGGCTTAGAGCTGGAAAGGAAATTAAAAACTCAAGTCCAGAAATAAGTAGAACCAAAAAACCCCAAACAACCCAATGTATACAAAGAGTATAAAGGTGTAAAGAAAAATAACAACAAAAATCAATCCTGGATGGTGGGTAATATAAAGAGTGAGCTGAATAAAAATATGTGAATGCACCTTCCTCCCTTCTTAGTATAGAGGGAAGACTATGAATATGGAATATTTTCTATATTGTTAAAATCAGTTGATGTATTACTTCTACCTAGCTGCTTCCCTCCACCTCTTTTTCTTTGTAATGCTTTGTTATAAGGGATGGTTCTCTGAGTGAGGAGGGGAGAAAATTGAGAAATGAGGGTTACATTAAAAATATATTAATAAAGTTACTTATTAAAAAATCATAATCTGACTCCTTCATTTTACAGATGATGAAACAAAGGTCCCATGACTTGCCCAAGTTCACATGAAAAAATGCTCTGCCATTACTCATTAGAGAAATGAAAATTAAAACAACTCTCAAGATACCACTTCACAACTATTAGATTGGCCAAGATGACAGAAAAGGGAAATGACAAATTTAAGTAGGAGAGTTGCTTAAACTAATACATACCTAGGATCTGAGTGATAATACATGTATAATCCAGTGGAATTGCTTGTCAACTTTGGGAGGGGAAGGGAAGATGGGAGGGAGACAAGAATCATGCAATCATTGGAAAACAAATATTAAAAATAAAGGAAAAAATAAACTAATACACACATGTGTGCATATAGATAAAAATATGTACAGTATACAACCTACATCTTCATGCAAACACGCCAGCACAACTGTGGATATATTCCCACAAGCACTCCACTCATTCACACATATCCCCACATACGTACACAAACACTTTCAAATGTACACACATACACATGCACCTATACACACTCACATATGTATTAATTTAAATAAACAGAACACCCTTTGTTAGAATACAAGGAAATCCTCTGAACAGAATTCTTACACATTTCTATGCTACTCATGTAGCTCCCATGGCAAAGCTACTTGTGCCAGAAAGGGAGAGACACCATGCATGACAGGTCAACTGGCCTGAAGGTCTTCATAAGACCCAAGTGACACTCATGAGTCTTGCTGTCATGTGTTACTCATAATATAGCCACTTATGGCATATCACCAGTCCTGTAGCCTTGTACTATCATATCATGAAAGGGTAGGCTATGGGCCAATCCTATTTTGCTAAAACAATACAAGCTACCTCCAAGTTAGCATGGTGCCACTCCAGTTTGCTCAGCTCCTTGTGAATAGACTATATAGTACACCATAGCTTATTGGGTATGGAGGGCTCCTCTAGACAAGTTGAGAAGAATAGAACAGCTCCACCATGAAGTTCTCCAACTGGTATCCTTATCACTAAGCAATATCTGGTCAGCAGTTGTTTTGACACTGAGGCATGAACTGCAAAGAGAATTCCTCAGACACATTCTCTGACCAGGAAGAACTTGAGACACCAAATAAATCCTCTTCAGGAAGCCTTTTCTGATTAACAACTCAACTTGGATGACTCCATCCACATCCTCTCAACATTTATGTTCATTATGCTAGTTACTTTATCTCTCTCAGCCTTAGTTTCTTCAACTTTAAAATGAGGGGCCAGACAAAAGACTTCTGAGATTCCTTCCCAGGTCTAGCCCTATAAGTCTATGAGAAGCTAATGACAGCTTCCACATTGAATTCAGTCCTTGAACTATAGAGATTATAACTTTCCCTCTTTCCTCACTGTCTCTGGTCTATTGTTCTACCTACAGAGGGTATTTGATCACATAGTTGTCTGTCTTACTGACTAGTTGTTGCTGGGTTCTTTCCCATTTGGGGTTTTCCTGGCAAAAATGCTATTTTCTTTTGCAGCTCATTTTACAGATGAGGAAACTGAGGCAAAGAGGGTTAAGTTACTTGCCCATGCTAATAAGTGTTTGAGGTCAGATTTGTTCTTAAGTCTTCCTAACTCCAAGCCCAGCACCTATATTCACTGTGTCATCTAGCTGCCATCTTATTGACTAGATTGCAAGCTGTAAACAAGGGGAGGTACTATGACTTACCTACACACTGTGTAAGATGGTTCCACTTTCTAATTTGGATAATTTTGTTAATAGAAAGTGGCAAAAAGAAGAAAGTAGCCCACAGAGAAAAGATACTCAAAGCAAAGATGGCTAAAGCATCCTGTTTCTTAGCATCCAATTTGTATACAACTGATATGACAAATTAGAGGTTGATAACTGGGGTTCCTTGATACCTAGACTTGCTTGTTGACTATGAAAATAATATATACTAAAATTATAAATGTTGGAAGGAATGTGGAAAAATCAAGACACTAATGCCCTGTTGGTCAATTTGTGAACTGAATCAACCATTCCAGAGAGCAATCTGGAACTTTGCCCAATGAGCCATAAAACATAAAAATGTGTATTTGACCCAGCAATATCACTACTAGGTCTATATACCAAAGGGATTAAAGAAAAAGGAAAAGAGCATACTGTAAAAAGATATTTATAATAGCTCTTTTTCTGGTGGCAAAGAACTAGAAACTGAAGGGATGTCCATCAATTGAGGAATGGTTGAACAAACTGTATGCTTGTGGAATACAAACAAGATCACAAAAAAACCTGGACTTAAATGAAGTGATGGAAAGTGAAGTGAGCAGAAAAAGGGGAATGTTGTACACAGTAACGATAATAATATATACTGATCAACTGGAAAGACGACCATTATTAACAAAGCAAAGATCTAGCATAATTCCAAGGAATTCATGACAAGAAAAGATATCCACCTCCATAGAAGGAACAGATGGAGCTTGAATATGGATTGAAATATATCAATCTTTATTTCCTACAAGAATTTTCCTCTACCATGTCTTATTTCACAATATGATGAATATGGAAATATATATTATATGATTATATATATTATATGTTTAACCTATATCATTAGCTGCCTTCTTGGGGATAGGGGAGAGGTAGGAAGGAGACAGAGAATATGGATTTCAAAATGTCAGAAAACAAATATTTAAAACTGTATTGACATGTAATTTGGAAAAAATATAAATTTTTAAAAAGAAATATGTATATTGCCTAGTTGTTGCTTGGATGATAGAAATGTGAATTTGAGTTTCTCCCTTTGAGTTAAGAGGTCAATCATTTTGCTCAAGCGACTCTACAATGGAGCAATAGGATTGGTCAAGACCAGATGGGTCAGAATAGACCTTAGATAATTTCTAGAACAGGGAGGTCTGGCAGCAGAACTCAGAACTTCCAGTGCCACCTGATACCTAAGAGATGGAAACCTGTCAGTACTCAACCAGATGACCTGGAAAAGCTCTGTAGATGCTAGACTTAAAATTATAGTTTTTGCAAAAAGAATATAGAACTGTTTTGGTAACCCAGGAGAAGAAAATCTAGTAAAGAAGCAGTTCCACTCAGGAGAAGAATAGAGAGTTCTAGAAGAAAATTGACCCACAAGTGAATTGTTATACAGATTGTCCCTGAATTACTTAAAGGACATCCAGGTCCACATTACAGAGTTGAGTTGCTTTAAGCATATATGTTCCCTGTTATGACTCCTTCATATGGTTCCATAATTTTGTGGCTGCGTTTCCCCCCACTGTACTTTGGTGGGATTTACAGGGGGAAATTTTATCTTTTAATTAGTCTTTTCTTCTGTTTAGTAAATGTTTCTGATTAAGGATTAATGGTGTCATCTCAACTGATTTTCAAAATGGGAAGTGTACATACTACAGTTGTTAGTGGTCGAAGTATATTCTCCCTACCAGAGTTACCTCTAGAACCATATGAATAAGAAGCTTGGCTGCCTCAATCTAGGAATCTTGACTTGCCAATAAGATCAAACAAGCCCACAAAGAGAAAATAAAGAAGAGTGAAGGATTAGGTACTCATGCCTATGCCATATTTATCTCTGATAGTGCCCCCCCAAACA
The DNA here is from genome assembly GCF_016433145.1 of Gracilinanus agilis. Lineage (NCBI taxonomy): Eukaryota > Metazoa > Chordata > Mammalia > Didelphimorphia > Didelphidae > Gracilinanus > Gracilinanus agilis. Next base: position 205,394,348 of record NC_058134.1, on the reverse strand, counting down.
GCTTTAAAATTATCTGATTCAATCCAAAATCTTCTTTTTACACACAAGAGACAAACCTAGATATGTAGATTAAACAGTCCAAGGTCACACCATTAATGGCAGAATCAAAACTAGTAACTAGATAGTCTTGATCCTCATTTCCAGTCTTTCATTATAATATGGCTCAGTCTACCTTCCTGCTTCAATGCAAATGTGTACCGGAAGCTGCCTTCAGAATGTGAAAGGCTCTAATACAGAAGGATTTTATTTTTGTGAGGCGATTCAAAAGTCACAACTAGAAGCAAGAGTCAAAGATATTTGGGGGCAGATTTCATCTGGGTTTCAGAGAAAATCTTCTTTATGGGCTGTGAGAAAATTAAACGGGCTGCCTAATGACTTGGTAGTTCCCCTTCACTGAAGGCGTTCAAGCAGAGACTGAATTACAGCATGATGTAATGGACTGAGCACTGGTTTGGGAGCTAGAAGGACTTGTGTTCAGATCTTAGCTCTGCCATGGGTGGCCATGGGTGACTGTGAGTGAGTCACTTAATCTCCTCCATCTTCATTTTCTTATCTGTAAAAGGAGGGGATTGAGTTAGATAATCTCTAAAATCCTTTGGGTCGTTGGGTTTGTACTTGTTACCTCTGTGTGATTCGAAAAATAGAAGAAAGAAGCTGGTGTTATTTAACTGAGAAAGAGGAAAACCCGGATGACTTAATAGCTGACTCTTATACATACAAATACGACATTGTGAAGAGGATGCTGAGTAGCAGGCAGGGAGATTAGGACTGCTTCCTCACTTCCAACTCATTTTCCCCCTATGATCTTCCAGTACTCTGCTTTTCCCTATGGAGAGAACAACTTCTAAATCCGAAGTCAGAAAAAACCGAGTTACAAGTCTTAGTCTCACCCGCTGTGTGCATTCACCTCCGTGAGCCTCAGTTTCCTCGTTTGTTAACTAGAAACGATACTCCTTGCAGTACCTCCTCCCACAGAGTTGCTGTGAGAAATAAATGAGATGGCACTCTAGACAGCATCCGCTATTATTATTACCTCCCAGCAAAGGCTGGTTAGTGGGGGAATTCATTCACAACTCTTCTTGCTGAATTTTGGGAGCATGGGGAATCCTGGGGAAGGGGAGGCAGAAAGAGGCAACAGGGTGGTAGGAGACTAGCCTCCAAGCTGGAAGTCGTCCATGAGGTGGGCTTCCTGTCTGGCTCTGAGCAGCAGCAACAGTAAGGTCGTGAGTCTGGGTGGAAGCCCCCGCAGAATCCCTCTAAGCAGAGCGTGGGAGGAGCCGGCAGAGCAGAGCGGATCTCCCAGAAGCTGTGCTTAGAAGACCGGGGGAGGGGGTGGGGGGGGGGGAAGAGCGGCCAATGCGAGTGGGGGTGGAAGAAGACAGAGACAGAGAACACGAAAGAGAATGAGAGAAAGGGAGACAGACAGACAGACAGACAGACAGACACGGAGACGCCAAGAAAGAAAAAGGAGGTGGAATGATAGACGGGCTGCTTTGAGGAGAACCAGGGAGAGAGCGTGACACACAGGCAGAAAGGAACTAGAAGCTAGAGGGAGGGAAAAAGGATAACGGAATGGCTTTATTCATTTAGTATTGGGATTGTATGTTTGTAAGCTCCAGTGTGCATACATGTGCATATGTGTGCGTGTGTGAGACAGAGGAAAAGACTAAGCATTTTGTGTAGGGCTTAGTGTGACTCAGCACCTTGACATTCCGTGTGAGTGTGTGTGTGTGTCTTGTGTGTGTGTCTGTGTGTGCGTGTGCGTGTGTGCGTGCGCGCGCGCGCGCTCGAGGATGGTGGTGCGTGAGCACCGAGGAGAGGGAATTGCAGTGTGGGTTCGCTCGGCATCCCTGCTCTGGGTGTTTGCCTGCCCCTGCCCACGCAAATCAGGGATCTTGGGGAGAGAGCCGAGAGGGGAGGGGAGTGAGTGGGCTGGGGAGAATCCATGCAGTCTGTCAGCAGCTTTGCCCAGAACAGCTTTCCTTTCCCTCCTTGTAAAGCCTCCAGGGCTAGGCTGAAGTCCAGAGGAGAGAGGCTCAAATAGAAATGTGTTTTTCTGAGTCATAAGCTAGGTCACGGAAAGAGAAGAGGAGGAGAAGAGGAAGGGGGAAAGGAGAGCCTGGACAGGTGGGGAGCCCTGTCTTGGGCTAGGATAGGGAAAGGAATCAAATAATCCTTTCCTCTTCCCACTCTCCGAGCTTAATCCATTAATGACTAAATTGGATAAAGGGCAGTTTACCTCTGTAACTGATACACAATCCATAAAATCAGAAATACCTGGGATGGAAAGGGTACTGAAGCATTCCACTGATCTAGCTCTCCTTCCATTCCCCTTTCTAGGGCAGAGTTGGATGCTGGTTCATTCATCCCAGACAAACTCTCCTCAATTCAATAAATTCAGTTCATTCAATAAACTACCTATGATCTTAATAAGTGCAAGGAAGGTGTGGTGCTAGCATCTAGATATTCAAAAATGAAATAAAGGCAGGCTCTGTCTTCAAGGAACTCACAACTTAATAGGGTACTTATAAAGGGAGACAAAAAGGAATTATTGGCTAGAAAGCCACTCACAGCTTCAGGATGACCAAGGTTCAAGGGCCATTTCAAACATATACTGGCATTGTGATTCTGGGTTTCAGTGTTCCTCAACAAAATTTGAAGAGTGTATGTTGCAGAAAAGTTGCCAGTCTACATTTGTAGAGAGGATTTCCTCATCGATAGTTTCTACATCAATGAAATCTCATCTGAACAAAATCATAAGCATGATAGAAGCTGTCATATGATCAGTACAAAAAAATTCAGGCAATATGCTATGAGAAATTAAAGGAGGGAGAAAGATGCCCCCTGAATTGGGATTTGAAGGAAAGCAGGAAATTTAACAGAAATGGAGAGTAGTCTCTCCCAGAGAGGTAATTTGAGAAAAAGGCACAGAGACTAGAAAGGTTGGGGGGGAGGGGGGGAAACAGGAATAGAAAAACAAGTTGATGGGTGTATAAAGGTAGGGGGGATGTGAGATAAGGCTGGAACTGTAGGCTAAAACTAAATTACAAAGGGCTAGAATGTCAATATAAGAAATATAAAGGAGATAATTCCTACAGTAATGAAAGATGAATGAAAGAAAGGGGAGACTGGTGGCAGAGAGATTAGTTAAAAAGTTATCTCAATAACCCAATTGACAGTCAGTGATGATTTAGAGAGAAGAAAGGAAGGAAGAGATGCCAGAGATAGAATTAACAAGATTTGGCAATTGAGTGGAAATTTGGAGACAAGGAAAGAGATGAGTGAAAATTTACTCTAAGTTTTCTAAGCTGAATTACTGGTAGAATGGCACTATCCTCAGAAATAGAAAAGCTAGGGGGGAGGTGCAAGTTAGAGGGAGGTACAAGTTTTAAGGGAAGATGATGCTTTCAATTTTAGATTTACCATAGAACCACAAGCCATCTTATCTAGTCAATAGATGAACAAAAATCTCCTCTGTTATACTTGTCATCCATCCATTTCTTCAGGACCTTTGGTGAGGGCCATCCTTCCTGAGGCAGCTCATACCTCTTCTGAATAGCTCTAAGTATTAGGATATGTTTCCTTACCTCATTCTTCTCTTCAGCTTTTACCCAATGTTCTTTCTTCTGCTCCCTGAGGCCAAGCAAAGCAAACCTAATCCCTCTTCAATCTGCAAGCCTTTCATACCTTACCTCCTTCAAGTCTGGTCTTCACCAGATTTCCCCAGTTCCCTTTGATAAATTTTCAAAATGGCATGGACTTATGGCTCTTTGCTATCATGGTCATTCCTACGTTGGACATTTTTCATCTTATGAATAAACTTCCTAAAGTATGGCATCATAACTGAAAAGAGTCCTCTACATATTGTCTGACCAGGGCTCTTTGAAATGCATTTACTTTGAAGGTCTAGTGGGACACCCAAGTAGAAGATCCCAGTAAGCAACTGGTGACAATTCAGTTCAACAACTTTTAAGAGCCTACTATTTATAAGGCATTTTGCTAGGTAAAAATAACATGGTTACTGCTCTCAAGGATCTTGTGATCATCTGGCAGGAGTGAAAATATGACATGTACAAAGATAAACATAATACAAGCTAGATAATAATGGAAAGTGGCAAAGAGGGATGCCAGACAAAGAGGTCTGGGAAAATTAGAAAGAAAGAATATTCTAAGATAAGGAGATCAAGGGAGGCTACATGGAAGAGGTAAGATCTAAGTTGACCCTTAAAGGAAGATAAGAATTCTGGGAGACAGAGATGAGGAAGGAGCACATTCCAGAAAATCATGGAGACTGAAACCCAGCCTACATAAATGCAGGGAAGAAGGAAATCTCAGATCAAAATTGGGGGGGGGGGACCGCTAATAGCCTATTTTAGTTGTAATGTGGAGTTCATGAATGGATGTAATAGAAAATGAAACTAAAAGGGCAGTCGGAAACATTGTGGAGGGCTTTGAATTCTAGGTTGAGTGACTCCATACCCTAGGGCATGAGTTCTTTTTTGGGTCATGTGTACTTTGGACAATCTGGTATAGCCTGTGGACCCTTTCTTAGAATACTGTTTTAAATGCACAAAATAAAATACATAGGATTACAAAGTAAACTATTATAATGGAATACAGTTTTCAAAGAAAATTTAAGTTCACAGACTTCAGGTTAAGAAGGGCTGTAATGAAGGGGATAGGAAAGCACTGAAAGTTTTTGAGTAGGAATGAAGGAGATGACATTTATTAAGCACTTACTGCATGCAAAGCACTGTGTACTTTAAATTATCTCATTTCGACCTTGGGATATTTAACTATACAAATGTCTTCCTTTTATATATTTAAGTATTTCTATTTATTTATTTGTATCTTTAAATATCTTCTTTTTACAGTTAAGGCAACTGAGGGAGACAGAGGTTAAGTGTCTTGTCCAGCATCACACAGCTGGTAAATGTTTGATGCACATTTGAATTTAAGTCTTCTGACTCAAGGCTCAGTACTTTATCAATTACATCACCTAGCTGCCTTGGGAGTAATCTGGTTAGACCTGCTGCCTTAGGAAGACTTATTTTGACGTTGGTATGAAGGATGGATTGGACACAAGTTGAATTTTTTTTAAAAAAGGGAAGGGAACAGGCATTTTTATACAACACCTACAATGTTCCAGGCACTGTGCTAAGTGCTTTTACAAATATGATTTCATTTGATCCTCACAACAGCCCTGTGAGGTAGGTCTCTCTTATTATCCCCATTTTATAGTTTGGATGCTGAGGCAAACAGAGGTTAAGCAATTTATCTAGGATCACACAACTAGCAAATGCCCCTGGATTGGATCTCAGATTTTCCTGACTTCAGGTCTAATGCTCTATTTATTGGACCTCTAAAAGAGATAGAGGCCTGAACAAGGATAGTGGCAATGTGAATGGAGGGAAGGTAATAGATAGAAAAGATGTGGTGAAGATATAATTGACAAGTCTTGTCAAATGATAGTATGTATTGGGAAGAGTAAAGAAGAGGGATGAAGCAAAGATGACTGAGTTTTCAAGCTTGGATAGCTAGGGAAATGGTGGTGCTCTGGATAGAAATAGGATAGTTTGTAAGATAAGTGGGCTTAAGGGGGGAAATGATGAGTTCAGCTTGGGAAATCTTGAGTATGAAGTTCTGAAGAGATTTCCTAGTGAAGATATCCATCAGGCATTTGGAAATGTGAACCTGGAGCTCAAAAAAAGGATGGGAATCACAAATCACCACCATAGGGCAATAGGGACCAGAACTGTGATTTCACCAATATAGGGAACTCTTGGATGAAGAAACCCTTCCTATTACAGGTCCAAACCTTCTCTTCAAGTTGGAGCCTTAGAGAGTTGCCTAGATTCCGGGTTCACACAGCAACTATGTGTCAGAGGCAAGATTTGATTTTTCCAGGTTTTCCAACCAGTTCTCTATCCATTATGCCATACTGCCTCTGACCATCACTGAACTGGTAATTAACCTTATGGAAGCAAATGAGGCCATCAAGAAAAAAAGGATAGTGAGAGAAGATAAGAGAGTCTGGAACAGAGCCCTGGACATTATTCATGTTTAGCAGATGAGAGGAGCCTAAGAGACCTCAAGAAGCAATGAGACAGGTAGGAGAGGATCCAGGAAGGAGGAGTATCATGAAAATCAAGGGAGGAGATAATATCCAGGTTGATGATAGTGGCTGCCAGCAGTGTCTGAAATGAAGGTCAAGGAGGATAAGACCTGAGAAAAGGCTGGGAAAATATTGAGCAACCTTTGAAAGAGAAGTTTCTGTAGTTGTGAGGTCAGGAGCCCAAAGTAGAGACGTAAATGTGAAACTCCTCTCTTTCTATAAATTCAGCACTTAAAAAAAGATATATGGGATAATGATTCGAGACGCTGATAGAGTCAAGGGAAAAAATTTAAGGAAGTGAAAGACATGAGTATATTTTTAGGCAAAAGGGAAAAGGCCAATAAATAGGAAGAGGCTATTGCAGGTAAGTGAGGACTGGGGTTTTGGAAAAAGGTTGAGAGCCATCTGAAAGAGTCAATCATTAAAGCCATTAGATTGGATGAACTTTGCAATGGAGAATGAGATAAGATAATATAGCCAAGGACAGAAACTTGGGGCATAGGTGTTTAATAATCAGATGATAGCTGAACAGCCAGCAAAGACAGAAAAGGAGAATTTAGGGAGGAAGGACCATATAAATACAGTATCATGGAAAACAAGTTGGCAGGTGGTAGAGGAGAATATTAAGAAAGAGACCAATACTGCCAACTACTACAGAAATATAAAAGAAGGTGAGCAAAGTTCATTAATTTGGTTTATTATTTGGGGATAAGGTCATATTATTTGGATAAAGAGAATGATGAGGAAACAGATTACAAAAGAGATGAGGTATGAGTGGTAAGGAAGTAGATGGTTCAAGTGTAGACTCTTCTTTTTATGATTTTGGAAGTGTAGGAATGGAGAAAGATAGGATAATAGCTATAGCAAATTGCATGGTCAAGGGAAGATATTTTTTAGAATAGAGATGACCCAAATAAGTTTGTGGACCAAGATTAGAGAGGAAAGACTGACAATTCAAATAAAGAAGGTGACTGATAGAGCAAGGTTGCAGAGGAGGCAGGAGGAGACATAATAAAAAGTACAAGTGGATGGGTTAATCATGGCAAGAAAGTGGTCACTTCTGGGAATGGAGGAAATGAGGTTTTATAGGAGTGAAGGAATTAAGTTGAAGTTGAATCTAGGTGGTTTCAATCTTCTTAATAGAGAAGAGAGTTCAGAGACTCCCTTAGTCATCAATTCTGGGTATCTCATAGTTCTGGCTGTTTAAGAGTTCTTCTGGGTTTTTTTTTTCTATTTTCTCCCCCAGGCTGTCCTTATAATACCTCTTTTCACATTTTTCAATTAATAAGCACTTATTTTCTCTCTCATACAACTTAAAATAAAAACAAAACAGGTAACATATGCATGTAAAATATGCCCGATCAATTGAAACCAATTCTCACATTGTCCATGTCCAAAAATCTATGCTTCATTATGCATCTTGAGGTATTACTTCTCTGCCAAAAGGTAGTATAGATCATCATCAGCCCTCTGGAATCATTGTTAGTCATTGTATTGATCAAAGATTTCAAGTTTTTCAAAATCATCTTTGATCCCCAAGTTTCTCAAATTTAATACTTCTTTTATTTGTCAGATCCAGACTCTGCTTCCTAGCATTTTAGATTTAAAATGTACTTGCTTAGAATTACTTAGTAAGTCAGGGACAGAGAACAGATGAAAACCCAGGAATCTTGAACCCCAGAGAGCACAAAATAAAAAGGGAGATACTATTAGTCTACATAGTAGTATTCATGTTATAATCTTACATTCTACTTAAAACAGTTAATTAGGAATAATAGCACCCTCCTAGAACAATATCTCTGCTTCTCACTTGGCCCTGGAAAGCCATAATCTAGAAAACCAATCTTATGGAGTAGAAACCCATCATCCCTACCACCACCGATTGCAGATCAACCGTTACCAATGGTGCCCCCAATCTAGCCTAGCTGAAAAAAAGCAAGGCTTCTGAGGGAGAGATTGAAGGCTGTCCATGCCACATAGATCAGACAACCATTCAACCATTACGTTCTTTTGGACCTTGGTGAAGTAACTCAGGATTCAGAGTCCAAGAACCCCAGGAATTTTATTCCAGATTATCCATCCTGTGTCCATCTGCCTCCCCCAGCCCCACCCTGGCCCCAGTCATCACCAAAAGAAGTAATGCAGTGGAAATGTACCCTGTCAACCTCATCTCCAGGTGCTGTAGCCCCAACCTCCTCTGCAAGCGACTAGAGACCCAGAAAAGAAAGTTCTCACCCAAAGTACTTGGTATTGTCTAATTCAATATCAGAAATAGATAGTTTATCATTGGAAATTATACTGCTGCTGCACCCTCAGGACCTCTCAGCCTTTCCCTCTGACTTGCAGTGGAAACCTGCATTATGGTTATCTCTCCCTATCAGATTGTGAGCTCCTGGAGAGGAAGGACTGCCTTTCTATTTCTATTTGTCATCCCCAGGGCCAAGCATAGTGCTTTGTATAGAATAAGGGCTTGATCAAAGATTTTTCATTCTTTCACTTATTTGTTCATTCATTTTCATTGCTCAAGCATAATCCTGCCTGCTCAAGCCAGATTTAAACTAGCCTTCCTGACTCAGGCTTAGTGCTTGAGCTGAGTTTGGAGGAAAATCAAGCATTCCAAGAGGCAGAGGTAGGAGGCATAACAAAGAGGCCAGTTTGCCAGGACGGTGGAGTACATGGAAGGGAGTAATGTGTAAGAATACTGGGGAAGGGGTCAAAGTTATAAGAAACTTGAAGTAAAGCTCCAAGAAGCTTCTATTTTATCCTAGCAGTAAGAGAGAGCCACTGAAACTTTTTGAGAGGGAGAAGTTAGTACCGTCAGACTCATTCTTCTGAGACTATAGAGGATGAATTGAAGAAAGGGGAGATGAGTCAAGAAGAAAAACCGGAAGGCTATTGCGAGACCCCAGCCAAAGATGATGAAGGTTTGTGTCACACAATGTCTAGGGCAATGAATCGAAGGGACAAGAGATTTTGTGGTAATATAAATGATAAGATTTGGTAATTGACTATTTATGTGAGATGAGTGAGAGGGTCTGAACAAGCGAAGATGATATTGAAGCTGTGAACCTGGACAATTGAAAGGATGGTGACACCCTTGTGAAAAACAGGAAGTCTGTCTAGAAGAGGGATGGGTTTGGGGAGAAATAAAATGAGTTCAGTTTGGGGACATATTGAGGTTGAGGATGCCTAGGGGATATCCAGTTTGTAGTAGGATAATGCTACTAGACTGTCACTCAAGAAAATATTTATATATCACTCTCATATCTATTAAAAATGAATGAATATATAGAGAGAATAAAAATTCTAGAAAGGAGGCAGTGTTTATCTCATTCCTAGGCCTTTTACTCAATTTCTTTTTCTTCCTAGAATTATGGAAGAATATGCCCTTTTGCATAGATACTCCAAAGAATAGCCTCTACAAATCTATACTGCTTTCTTCTACATCCCAACCCCATAAGTCTGTCTTTGAAAGAAACTTTAATGGTGGAACTAGAGGCATCAATGAGCCAGTGGGAAAAATATTTGTGGAAGTAAAGGATCTTCTAGATTTCTTTTCTTTCCTCACCTCTCCCCCAAAAATACGTACTACAAGTATATAAAATCGATCCTGCTTACATATTAAGAAAGCCCTGGGCTGTTTTTTATTTGATAGAAAGTAGTAGAAAGAACATTAGATTAGGAATCATTAACTAACTGGGTGAAGTTAGATAAATTAATTCCTTCTTCTGGGCTTCAATTTTGCCAGTCTATTCAATGAAAGGGTTATGAAGAGATCAAAAAAAGATGAAAAGGTCTTATATGTACAAAAATATTTATGGCTGCTCTTCCTGTGACAGGAAAGAACTGGAAACTAAGGGGGATACCCCTCAATTGGGGAATGGCTGAACAAATCATGCTATATGTATGTAACAGGATACTATTAGGCTGTAAGAAATCATCAAAGGGATAATTTCAGAGAATACTAGAGAGATTTGTTTGGAGAGATACAAAATGAAATGACCTCAACTGAGAGAACAACTGATACTATATCATTGTAAAAACAAACAATTTTGAAAGACTTAAGAAATCTGATCAATTAAATTATTAACCATGATTCCAGAGTATCATAATAAAGGATGTTATCCACCTCCTAGCCAAGAAATGATGGACTAACATGTAGAATGATACACATTTTTGGACAAGACCAATATTGGGCAGCTAGGTGGCTCACTCAGTGGTAGCGTGCCAAGACTGGAGTTAGGAAGACCTAAGTTCAAGTCAGAGCCACAGACATTTACCAGCAATGTCACCCTGGGCAAGTCACTTCAACTCAGTTCCTCATCTGTAAAATGAACTAGAGAAGGAAATGGGAAACTACTCCAGTACCTTTGTCAACGAACTCCAAACAGGGTCACAAAGAATCAGACATGACTGAAACAACTGAAAAACAAATATGATAATAAGGGAGTAGAGGCAAAACTAGATAGAACCAGTTCTATTCTGCATCCCTAAATCTATTATCTTCTTGTCCTATCATTGTTCTTGCTCTACAAAACCTCAATACTAGATTACACTGTCTAGCATTCTTCTCACATACAACTGAATGGAACAAAAGAAGTCATCCAACAGAGTTGACTGGGCCCTCACTGAAGCAATGCAAACATTTTACTCATTCTTTTTATTTTTTTAATCTTTACTTTCCATCTTAAAATCAATACTGTGTATAGGTTCCTAGGTAGATGAGTAGTAAGGACTAGGCAATGGAGGGGTTAGTAACTTCCCCAGGATCACACAATTAGGAAGCCATATTTGAACCCAGGTTCTCTTGCTCTAAGCCTAGCTCTCAATCCACTGAGCCACCTAGCTGCCTCACTTTTACTTGTTCTTAAATGATTCTCTACCACACTGTTCATAGAGGCTGTTCCAAACCTTTTTAAGCCTCTTCCTCCTTCTCAGTTAAAGGCCTCATCTCAGACTTTACTGAGAAAATACAAGCCATTCATTCATCTTGGGTTCTCCCTTCTCTCCAACGTTCATCTCAAAATTCTTTGTCATCATTGTTTACTCTTTCCTCCTTTATTCTAGTATACAAAAGAGTAAGTCTTTCTCCTTTTTCAGGCTAACCCTTCAACCAGTGCTCTTGATCTCTTCCCTTTCTAACTTCTCCAGAAGTTTGTCCTTTCAATCATTCCCATCTCTTTCTAATCTTTAATTTCTCCTTATATACTAGTCTATTTACTGCTACCTACAAATATGTCTACATTTCCCCCATTGTTAAAAAAAAATCTTCACTCTATTCCCTACCTTACTCTTCCCTCTCCCAAACTCCTAGAAAAAAGCTACCCAAACACCCATTACCTCCATTTCCTTTCTTTTCACTTACTTCTCAACCTTTAGTGCCTTCTGAGCTCATTATTTAAACAAAAACTACTCTCTCTGAAATTACTAGTGATCTCCCAAATGTCAAGTTTCCTGACATTTTATTAGTCTCTCCTCTTCTTGGCCCCTGCAGCATTTGTACCCTTTCTTCCATATTCTTTCTTCTCAGGGTTTTTATAACACTATTTCCTCTTGCTTATCTAGCCCCTTCCTTCTCAGTCTCTTTTGCTAGTTTTACATCCATATCCCACTCCCTAACAGTAGGTATACCACAAGGTTCCCTCTGGGCATTCTCTATTCTCTTTCATTTAATGACCTCATCAGCTCCCATGGATTTAAGTGTCATCTTTCTATAGATGATTCCTAGATCTATTCATCTAGCTCCAGGCTCTCTCCGGAATTCCAGACCCTTATTGCCAACTACCTATTGGACATTTCAAAATGGATAACTCACAGACAATTCAAACACAACATGTACAAAATAGAAATAATTTCTTTCTTTAAAAAAAACATGTCCTGTCCTGTCCTGGCAAAGAATTGGAAATTGAGGGGATGTCCATCAATTGGGGAATGATTGAACAAATTGTGGTACCTGTCGGTAATGGAATACTATTATGCTATAAGAAATGATAAGCAGGATGATTTCAGAAAAAGTTGGAAAGATCTACCTGAACTGATGCCGAGCAAAATAAGCAGAACCAGGAGAACATTATACAACTGTATGATGATCAACTGTGAAAGATTTGACTACTCTCAGCAATTCAGTGATGGGGGGCATTTCTGAAGGACTTATGGCAAAGAACGTTACTTACCTCCAGAGAAAGAACTGTTGAAATCAGATGCAGATCCAAGTATACTGTCTTACATATTAGCTTATTTACAGTTTTATTGGGGTTTTTGGTTTTATGTAAGAATTCTCTTATAGCAATGACCAATGTGTAAGTATGTTTTGCATGATAATACACATACAATCCAGAATTGCTTGCTATCTTCAAGGAGGGGGAGGAAAGAGAAGGGTAGGAAGAGAAACAAGTTGGAGCTTATAATTTCAGAAAATGTATGTTGAAAATTGTTATTACATGTAATTGGGAAAATAAAATATCATGAATAAAACATTTTAAATCAACTGTTCTTCTAAACTCTATTTTTTCAAAAGTATTATCCTTCCAGTCTCCCAGTTTTACAAACTCAGCATTACTCTTGACTCTTCACTCTCCCAAATCCCATCTATCTAATTAGTTACAAAATCTTGCCATTTCTACTTCTATAACTAACCTTGGAATTTGAGAGTTATAGAAATGGCAATGGAGCAATAGATAGAGTGCTAGTTCTCAAGTCAGGAAGACCTTAGTTCAAATTCAATCTTAGATACTTACTAGCTGTGTAACCCTGAAAAAGCTGCTTACCTTCTATTTTCCGCTATTCTATAATGGGCATAATAATAGCACCTACTTCACAGGATTGTGAGGATTCAATGAGATAGTATTCATCTTAGCCCAATGCCTGGCACATGAGAGGTGCTATATGAATACCCATTTCCTTTTCCTTCTCCCTCAATCCCCTCTTTCTGTTCATAAAGCCAAGATCTTAATTTAGGCTCTCATCACTTCTCTCCTGAAAGATTGAAATAACCTCCTAATTTCTTTCCCTACCTCAAGTCTCTCCCCACCCTAATATCCCCACACAAGCCACAAAAATAATTTTCCTTAAGTTCAAGCCTGATCATATTAGACTCTCCTACTTAATAAATTCCAATGGCTACCTATTTCTTCTAAGATAAAAGAAGCTCTCCTCTGTTTGACTTTTAAAGCCCTTTACAATCTGGCTCCAAACTGGTTATAGCCTCATTATGCATTTCTTTTCTACCTTCTCTTATTATTTAGCCCTATTTACTGTTCCTCCATCTTCCCTCTCTGGGCCTTTGCCCAGCTGTCCCTCATGCCTGGAGTATTTTCTCCCCCTAACATTTGCTTCATTTATGGAGGACTTACTAAATGTTGGGCACTGGGAATGCAAATCAAAGAAAGAAACAATCCTTAGTGTCAAGTAGCTTACATTTTAACAGAGAAAACCTAAGTACATATATACAAATGTGTATATATATATATAAATATTTATGTCTATTTATACACATATTTCTATATATATGTATATGTAACTCAATATAAAAAGGGGAGGACAATAACAGTTGTGAGGGATTAAGAAAATTTTCTTGTAGAAGATGGTATTTAAAGGAAGAGAGAGATTTTATGAGGTAGAGATGAGGAGGTATTATATTCCTAGTATTGGGACATTGAAAAGACAAAGAGAGGGGCAGTTAGATGGCTCAGTGAATAGAGAACCAGGCCTAGAGACAGGAGGTCCTGGGTTCAAATCTAGTTTCAGACATTTCCTACCTCTGTAACCCTGGGTACATCACAGCCCAAATTGCCTGGCCCATCCTGCTTTTATGCCTTGGAACCAATATTTAGTATTGATTCTAAGATAGAAGATACTTATTTTTTAAGTAAAGAAAGGGGAGATAAAGTATAGTATATGAGGAATAAAATGAAAGCTAATTTGACTGGATCACAGAGTCTTGAAAGGGAAATAATGTACGATGAGGCTGGAAAGATGTGTTGGTACTAAGTTTTGTAGGATTAAATAATTCCTTAACTCTTCTAAGATAATTCAAGAGCCAGCTTCTACCCAACGTCTTTTTTTCTCTTCACAACTATTTGTGCCCTCATTCTTTCAAATATCCTGTACTTATTTTGTATTTCTTGTGTGTGTGCACACACCTACTGCCTCCTCTAATATAAAATCAGCTTCTTGATAGAGCATAAGAACTACTAAATTTTTGTCTTTGCACATAGTAGGTCTAGTAAATATTTGTTGATTAATTTTTTGATCAGGAATGGATATGGCTAAAAAAAGTCAAATTTGTGAGGATTACTATGTTGTTTGATGACACTGTCTCTAGGGTCTATACATCTAAATTGGGGCAGTGGGCCCTGTCTTCTATTCTTATCTACTTAAACTCTTGTTCTTGATTCACTAGATCAGACCTGTTGCCTTAGAGGAGATCTTAGCTCCTGCGCAATTTTCATTGTTCTTTGAGATTTTGGCAAGTAAGCATGCTATAGAGCAATTGGTGTCTGTGATGAACTCATACTTGTTTATATGTTTCTTTAGGGCATAACCTACTTCTCTCATATATCACTACATGTGCCCATTCTGTTTTCTCCAGTAATCATGAACTCTCTGGGATCAGGGACTCTGCTGTTACCTATATCTCCCTGCAATATCCAGTACAGATTCTTGCACATAATGGGCACTCAAAAATTAAGATTGACTGACAATGACTTGCATATACCTAAATGAGCCTGAGTCTACCTGCAATACCTTGTTTGAATCACTTTGCATCCATACTCAATCAATATTAATTCAGCACAGATAGAAGCATTTATTGCATCAAGAATCTTGAATTCCTTAGACTCCAAAAAGAGATTTAGCTCATCTCTAATACACTTAATCAAGTGAAAAAATATTTGTAAAAAGCACATAGTACAGTGACCAGCACAAAGTAGACACTATATAAATGCTTGATTCTTTCTTCCCTTTTCCCTTTCCTCCTTCTTTCTCTATTCAGAATTGGACAAAGGAGTTAAAACAACTATTGAAAGTTATTCTTAAAGGATTAGGGAAATTAAGAGGAGAACTATTTTACCTTTGTAGAACAAATAGAAGGGGGCAGAAAGTGAAAGTAGTAAGTGAAGAGAAGAAAAAAGAAGAGAGAAAAAAGAGAAGGAAAAAAGAAAGGAAGAAAGAGGGGAAATAAAGAAAAACACAGATGAGAGGGGTGGGGATGGGCAGAAAAAGAAGAAACAGAGATAAAAGGAGAAAGGAATAAAGAAGAGAGGAAAAGAAGAAATGGAAAGAGACTAAAAGGAGAAATGAGACGAAATGGGGATATTAGGGAAAGAAGAACATAAAAAGAAAAGGGAAAGGAGAGAATGAAAGGGATAAAGGAATATAAGAAAAAGAGGAGAAATGAAATGGAAAGTGAAAAATAGATTGAAAGTTTAAAGGATACGTCTTTCATATATTCGATGTTAATAAATGCGAGACTTGTATATTTAAGAAAACAGCCCATAGAGATCCCAAGGTAAAGCTGGTCACAGTGTCCTGTTACTTAGCATCTAACTTGTATACAACATTGGAGGACTTTGGTATTGATAATTATAAAATCATGAATCTTAAAATGGTTTCTGTGATTACTACACAAATATACATTACCTGGTCATGGTTAAATTAGCAGAAATGAGAATTTGATTGGTCTCTATGAGTAAGAAATAAGATCTCTCATGGAAGGAACTTACATTTGGATCAGTAAAGAGGGGCCAAGAAAAGACCTCAGAGTCTTGTAAAAGAGCCACTTGCTGCCTGGTAGTATGAACCACTGACCCCAACCAAAGGAGCAGAACTGGAAAAGGTCAACACAAGTGAGGCTAAAGGTCTCCTCTGTCCTTTCTGAAAGAGCACTCCAGCTAAAAGAACTGTAAGCACATAGTAATACTTTTTAGCTGACAGGAGTACTATAACACTGTAGCTGGAAATAGCCCTGGAACACTCAGCCAAGTCAGAGGACTCTATAATCCTTTCACTCCACTTTCGCAGCAAAGAGAAGTATTCCTATCCATCAGAGAAGTAGCCATTTTAGTGGTAGAGTAGTCCAGCCATGAGGCAGTCCGGATTAGCTGTGGAGGTGGCTGTGTGTAAAGCAACCTAGCTTAGAAGCATAGTGGCACCAAAGCCACACCGATCAATGTAGAGACATAAGAAAGGACATAAGTGCCTGCAGCTCCAGAGATGTAACTTGCTCTGGGCATATGTGCTGCCTACAACTTTGTCTCATTTTCATGATACTTTTAAGTTTATGATCACTCTCCCCAGCAGGCACTGTGTGCATTGGTAGGAGAGTATGTGCTGGTTTTATGGGTGAAATGTTATATTGTAAGTAGCTAGATGGCACAGTGGATAGAGTACTGGGCCTGGAGTCAGGAAAACTCATCTACCCGAGTTCAAATCCAGCCTCAGAAACTTACTAGCTATGTGACCCTGGACAAGTCATATAACTGTTTACCTCAGTTTCCTCATTTGTAAAATGAGCTAGAGAAGGACATGGCAAACCATTCTAGAATCCCTGCCCAAAAAAAATCAAAATGGGGTCTTGAAGGATTGGACACAACTGAAGGACTAAACAACACATTACATTTAAATTATTTTTACCCTGCCTTTCTGTTTGTTTAGTGAGAATTTTGATGAAGATTTAATGATGTCATCTGACTGATTTGTTCAATGGGAAACATACTACAATATAGCTCAGGGAAGACAGTATAGAGTAGTAGGATCATAGTCACTTAAAAATACTAACCCTAGAACTCTGGGAGAGCTAGTTGCAACAGTCACCAGCTTCTTTTTGGAAACCCTGACCTGCCAGGATTGTAGCAAATTGGGTTCAGTGGACTGACCCAGAAAGAACAGAAAAACAACAAAGGGGAAGAAGAGTTTTCACTATAAACGAATAGATAATGAATATAAAATAGAGGGAGATGGAGAAAGGAAGAAAAAGTAAATGGAAAAGAGAAAGAGGGAGTAATTTAAGAATTGGAAAACAGATAAAGAGGAAGGAAAAGAGGAAAAGGCTAGGCGCCATCTACCCAAAAGCTAAATGGTGAAGTATATGAACAGTTTTCAAAAGAATTCAATAGAAAAATGTAACATCATCTCCCAGTTCACTCTTTCACTTATGAGTTGTCGTTGTCAGATTCAATCTCTAGAAAAGCAGCTCTTACTTCAAGTCCTAATAATTAGACAGCAGGTTCATTTAGTTTTTAGAAAAACCACATACTCTAATAGCATAGCAAGAATAGTAAATGTAAATCATGTTCCCCCCAAACCTAGGGTTCACAAATACACATAGGGTCTCTGGGAAGAAATAAGGGGGGGGAGGAGGAAGAGATAAATAGGTAACATGCATTGACAATCCAACTCCCACCTCTGAAATATGAGAGCCTCAATGGCTTCTCTCTACATTCACTGTGCTTCCTGTACTCACTCATTGCTGCAGTCTTCCCTACCTCCAGTCTCTAGTTTGGCTGAGTGTTATAGTACTATTTTCAGTCATAATGTTACCTTCCTCTTAACAGAAAGGGCAATAACACTTAACCTAGGTTTGGCATAAGCCTCTCTTCTTTGATTCTCTCAACTCTTTTGCTCTAAGGTTTATTACCTTCAGACAGAAAGTGGAAATCTAGCCTTTCCTGTTTAATAATCCTTCTGCATCAGATTTTAGTGGTAGAGTAGATCAAGGTTTTCTCAGAGGAGGACACCATCTTTATTTATAACGAACAGTTTAGTTACATTTACTTGGTTCTTGTTGGGTTTTATGCAGATAACCAGCTGGAAAGAGAGGGATTTTGTTGTTCAGTTGGCTCTTCATGACTCCATTTGGAGTTTTCTTGGCAAAGATACTGGAGTGGTTTGCATTTTCTTCTCCAGTTCATTTTATAGATGAAGGACTGAGGCAAATAGGGTTAAGTGACTTGCCCAGGATCAAAGAGTTAGTAAGTGTCTAAGACCAGCTTTTAACTTAGCAAGATGAGTCTTCCTGACTTCAGACCTAGCACTCTATCCATGGAACCACCTAATTGATGTAGAGAGAAGAATAGTCAGCCAGTATCCTGAGAGGCAAGTTCATTGTCCCTGCTTGCTTTCCATGTGTAATTGTGCTATCTTATCCTCACATCCCTTCTGATTAGGGAGTACTTTTACATCTAAAAGTATCTCCTTTTTACATTTTATTACCCCCTATCTTTTGCCCCTTCTATCATCTTCAGCTTTGCTGAAGTCCAAACAAGCTTCTACTTGAATAAACTATTGTAGCAGAATCTACAATGACCACACCAGTGTGAATTAAGACCTGGGATGGGCGATTTATGACAAACCCAAATATCTGGAGATAATTTTCTTGTCAATATGCAACTCAGCTTCCCTCTTTCAAATGTTTTGAGATATTGCTCTGGAGACTGGCCCACCATTCCAGGTCATGCTATTCTTTTCATGCAGCCAGAGGCAGTGAGGCTTGTTATTGCTTGATTCAGGTCCAATGTAACTGTAGCCCCATCTGGGTGTAGTGTAGAGTAAGCTGGGCCAAATCCTGGAGCACTGCAGTGGCAAAGATGGAAAGATGGAATGGAGATAGGACCAGGACACTGTTGTTACAAGAGAGCAATAGAGGACCAGTCTGAACATTAGTAGGAGAAAGAACAGTGTTAATGTGAAAACTCGGGCATTAGTAGATTGGTCTAGCAAAGGAATTCGAACTACCAAAAATTCCCAAATGTTTTCTTCAATTGTTTGCAGGGCTAATCTGGATGAGTCCCCACCAGATAATTTCTCCTCTAGTCCTTCTCCTTGTTCCCCTGGAGAAAGGAAAGTTCTAAAGAAGATTGTTGGAAAGGTGAACAAATTTCTTTATGATATTATGTACAATTCTTTTACAGTTACTCACTTTACTATGTTTTCACAAATCATTTGTCAATCATTCCTCATAAAGAAAGTTAATCTACTGGGAGCAGAAGATTTCCCAAATGTAGAATGGAGGCTTGAGAGCCAAATCAATAATTTTCTAATTTTCACATCTCAGAGTAATTTTCCACTTTCTTATTTCCTTACTCTTAGATCAATTTTTGATATGGTCAATTCTGTGCTATAGGCCAAGTAAGCTTAGTGAGATAAGATGGGGAGTTATCTTTAAGAGTTCAGACATTGAGCACCCTCTCTTGTGAGCAGCAGGAATACTACAGCCTTCTTATGCTTAAAGGTTTGCAGAGAGCTTCACATGTCAACTCATTTAATCCCAACGACCCTGTGAGCCATGTGCTATTCTTAAACCCATTTTACAGATGAGAAAAATAAAGTGCAGATAAGTGACCTGCCCAGGGTTACATAGCTAATAAGTTTCTAAGGCAGAATTCTAACTCCAGTCTTCCTGATTCAGAATTCTGTTCATGTTTTATCCATTGTGCCATCTGTCAGTGCATGTACACTGAATGCCTTAGGAAAAAGTCATTTGAATGATGATTTGTGGATAGTGCCACACTGTGGCCAAACTCTATACAGTACTATCTCCAACCCCCACCCCACCCCACCCTACCCCGCCCCATCCTCCTCCCAGTCTAATTAACTAAGATCACAGAAAGCAAAAAAATGAGCCAGATATGGGCAATTATTGCTATTGCAATACTGGGGACATCCATCAATTGTGTGCTTACCCCATACCACTATTTCACTATAAATTATCATTTGGAAACATGGCTTTAATTCATTAATAATAAGAAAAATGAAAGTTTGAAAACTCCAAGTCATTAATAATAAGAGAAAAGCTCACTTAAACAACTCTAAGTCATTAATAATAAGAGAAAAGCTTGCAAATTTAAACAACTCCCACTTTGGATATTAACAAAGATGACTAAAAAAGAGTACGTTTTGGAGGGCATGTGGCAAGAAAGACACACTGTTAGTGGCACAGTCAATTGGTCCTACCATTCTGTATATCAACTTGAAATTATACAAGAAAAATTAATAAATTGTCCTTTTCTTTACTCCCACTACTAGGTATATGCCCTCAACGAAGTCATAGACAGGAGCAAATGTCCACTATATTCCAAAAGAGTGTTAGTAGCACTTTTCATTTTAGTAAATTACTAGAAAGTGGGTGCCTGTCTATTGGTAAGTAGATAGAAAAAGTTTGGCCTATGAATAGAATGGAATGAAAAGTAATAGAATGTTATTCTTAGGCAAGAGAACCATAGGAGGATTTGTGTGAGTTGATATGCAGTGAAATAAGCAGAACCAATAAAGGCACTGTACCCACACAATGACTACAGTAACATAAGTCAAAAAAATCATTAAAAGAAAGCCAAACACTGAGTTAGCTGAAGAAGAAAAAAAACAGTGATGGTCCCAGAGAACAAATAATCAGACAGACCTCTGTTCTCATGGAAGATAGGTAACGGGCTACACGGTCATAATGCTTTCTTGACATATGTAATCACTGTATTAGATATGCAGTCATGTATCAGAATCACCATGGAGATGAGAGACTTCTCCAGAATCTTCCAGCACTGATCACTGATGTATATACAACTAAGGGATTATGAGACTTTCTCAGAAAATTCTAAGAGACACAGGAAAGAAGAAAATAAAGAAGCAAACCTCGAATTTCTGTGGCATCCTCTTGTGGGGGTGCCATCTTGGCACCATGTGGGGAGATACAGGTAGACAGGAATTTTGCTTCTCCCTCTACTCCTATCTCTTCAACTAGAAAGATTATCATAAATTGCTGAATTGCAGGCAATGAAGGTGTTTACTGGGCTGATAAGAAGAAAGATTAGTGAGATGACCTAAGCATCTTTCAGACACATTACCCTTCCTCCAAGGGAAAATATCTTCCCTTAACTTTTCATTAGCAAATATACATCTGGTAACTAAATTTTCCCATGTCATCTCCTCTTTTAGAATGTGAGCTCCATTCTTGGTAGCACAATGCTTGAAACTTGTTGACTGATGGTCCCCTCTAATTGAACAATTATTTGAAGGTCTATCACTCTATCTCTTTCTTTCTCCTTCCCATAAAGGAGAAGGAATCTATGCAGAAAAACTATTTTCTATCCCTGTGGTTAGAAGTGTCTGGCAATGGACACTTTAAACCCATCAAATGGGATCCCTTTAATATTTTGCTCTCTCCATCATTATTATGTTATCTATTCATATATATGTATGTGTATATTATTTTTTTTTCTTTTTTCTTTTTTCTTTTTTTTTTAATTTTAAACCCTTAACTTCTGTGTATTGACTTATAGGTGGAAGAGTGGTAAGGGTAGGCAATGGGGGTCAAGTGACCTGCCCAGGGTCACACAGCTGGGAAGTATCTGAGGCCGGATTTGAACCTAGGACCTCCTGTCTCTAGGCCTGGCTCTCAATCCACTGAGCTACCCAGCTGCCCCCAATTTTTTTAAAAATTTTTTTTATTTTAAACCCTTAACTTCTATGTATTGACTTATAGGTGGAAGAGTGGTAAGGGTAGGCAATGGGGGTCAAGTGACTTGCCCAGGGTCACACAGCTGGGAAGTGTCTGAGGCCAGATTTGAACCTAGGACCTCCCATCTCTAGGCCTGGCTCTCAATCCACTGAGCTACCCAGCTGCCCTAATATAATGCATGTGTATATTATATATAGTATGCGTGCATATATTTATGTATTTTTTATCTGTCTTTATGTGTGTATGTCTGTTTTTGTTTGTGTGTAAGTGGTAGTGGACATTTTGGGTGGAAGTTGGGATCAATGGTCAATCTGGAAAAAGAGACACCTCCAGGGTCTAGTGACAGGAATGATGTAGATAGAAGCTGAGGAAACTAGTCAACCTGGGAAAAGTGGGAGACACATCCAGCTTCTAGTGAGAAGGTTGACATGTGATGATTTCTTCCCTGGGGATCACAAACTATTTAGTTCATTATGTAATCATATTCATTAGCCAGCTCGCAGTTGATTTACTGAAAAGAATGTAAATAGAAAAAGATTAATAAATTCAAGTGAATAAAAAATTCCTTGGACCAGTGAAGATTACACCCAGTGGGCAAAATAGGTCCAGTCCATGATAAAGGAATTAATAGACTTGTTCTCTCTGAGAACTTTGCTGGTGTACATGTTGTTGCTACCATAAACCTTCCTCCCCATTCAGCAATTTGCTCATGAGTGAAGATATTTACAGAATAAGAAATTCTCTCTCCTTACTCATTATTATCCTACCCATAAATCTACAGGCATCTCCATCCCAAATGTTCAAACAGACTATTTGTGCCTGCCCTGTGGCAGAGCCTTCCAAGCTCATATTGAACTGATTAGTCACAGTCAAACGCTCAGTACTCTGACCCCAGCAACATGTCATTGGTCCTCTTTGAGTTTGAAGGGCGAACAACAACAACAATCCACATCTATCACCTATATTACTCACATACATCAGTGTATGTTAAATGAAGAAGATACCTCACATGGATTTATATTATTGTCCCAAGGGGAGCATATTTACTATACTTACAGGTGGTTTTGTTTAAACATTTTTCTTTATTACTAAGGAGGATTCATTAGTGGCTTGAGTATAGAAAGACTGATCTTTTTCCAGAAATGACTATATTGTAGAGAGAAAAGGTATAAATAAAAATATTTTAAGAGAAGAAGACATAGGAAATGGGGGAGAAAATAAAAAAGAGAAGGAAGAAGAGAAAATAAAGGGAAGACAAGAAACAAGAGGTAAGGGAAAAAAGAAAAAGAAGAAGGAAGGAGGAAAAGAGCAAGATAGAAAAAAGAGGGGGGAAATAAAGGTGGGAGAGATAGAAAAGGATCTAGAGGGAGGAAAAATCAAAAGAGGGAAAGAGAAAACAAATGTAGAGGGGAAAAGAAGATAGAAGCAAAAGGAGAGGCGAAATAAAAGAGATGAGAAGAAAAGGGAGAATGGAGTAAGTATATTTTCCCCATATCTCCTTCAAATTATGCAATACTTTATCATCTCCTAGTCTAGGACCCTTGCCTATAGGACCTTACAATCTAGGCCTAGTCCAGTGTTAATGTACTCTATTGCTTAAATATCTTTGTGCCCAAGGCAGATAGGGCAGGAGGATTTGCAATTTCCATAGGCCATAGTCCTTCAGCTCAGTGGGCAAGAGAGCTTTGCTATGTCAGGCTGTGATTCTGATTACAGCCAGAAAAAAAGAGAATAATCAATTCTATGAATGTTAGGAATCTTGATTGAAAAAAATGATCAAACTGTTTCATGCTTTAGTTCAGAGGCCTGCATAGTGGGAGCCAAAAGCCAGAAAGAATAACTCTATGCCCTTTAGATCCCCTCCTTGCCTGTTTCTCTCCTTCCATGAAATCTCTACTCTTTGCTTTCTCCCATCATTCTACTCCCTTGCTCCTTAAACTGTTTTGTGCCTGACCCCCAAGACTTATATTCATTCCTTTGTGTCTCCAACAGCCTAAGGAAGGAAAGAAAGAGAAAGCTCAAGCTGCATGTTAATACAGATCAGGGGTGATTAATCAGTTGGAAAAAGAAAAGAAGCCCTTTATCTTCCCCAGACATAGGCTTTCCTAAGCTTCTGCCAATAAGTAGGTGAGGGAAACCTGGGAAGGGAAGGAGGTAAGTTGCATTTTGAGTTCTATTTCCCAACCTCCCTCAGCTTCCAAACCAACATTCTCTGTGAAAGCCAATGGCACTGCAGTAGGAATAAAGAAAAGATAGCAAGGATGGCAAGGAGAAAAGAAAAATATGACCAGACTTCTCTTTGCTTCCTTTTACTATTCCAGCAGCAAAGAGTTCGATAGGGAAAAACCTCATAAAGAGAAGTATTATACACACACACACACACACAGAGAGAGAGAGAGAGAGAGAGAGAGAGAGAGAGAGAGAGAGAGAGAGAGAGAGAATTCTTGCTAAATTTTATCTTCTACTATTAGATATGGGCATTTGGACTAAGTAATATACAGAAGACTAAAACCTAATGGAGAGATTAGAGCTGGACTAAAATAGGCACCTTGAGAGATTTAGTAAATAGTAAAAAAAGTGATTCTTGAGGTTCTATGTGAAGATAAGATCATTTGGGGTAGAAATGGAGTGTGCGACAAGCTGGGAAAGGAACTTCAACCTAAGTGCCCTATCTTCTGGAGAAAATGATGGCAACATTCTAAATGGAAATGATTTACAATGAAACCCTTTCCCAAATTCCTCATTTTTCAAAACTAGAAAGGGAAAAGAAATTCAATGAAACTGATGTATTCTTTTTCTTTCATTGGTGGGTGACATGATGATAGAAGAGGAAGCTTCTTGACAGCTCTGGGTTCCTAGCAGTAGTGTTTGGGTGGAAGAATTAGGATTTCCTGTACCATCTAGGTGAACTAGCTACAAGGAATAAACAGTAGGGAATCCACTGACTCTGGGTCCTTGCTGACAATGCAAACCCCCAGAAATAGGATAGGGAAAAAGGAACTGGAAATTTGGGCTGACAAGAGACAGAGATAACAAGTAAGTAGAGAAGGCAAGGCAAAGAATCAAAATCAAAATCACCAAGAATAAAGATATAACAATCTTTAGGGACAAAAATTCAATCAGTAAAGCAAGTTAGGTCCCCATATTATTATATTATCATGCCTGAAGAGGATTGGCTCATAGTGTTCCCCAAAAAGAAAATTCTGACAAGCCATGAATGTGGAGGAGAAATCATTCTATAACTTTTCATTGCTTATGGATAAGTAAAGACAGGAGAAGCTGGAATGCTCAGAGCAAAACAATGACAACAACAAAGCTAAGTGGGAGTCAGAAAAATGAGTCTAGCAGGGACTTGAGCAAAATTCTTCAGATTGCTCATCCTTTCATAATGCTGAGAATAAACTAGATGTCTGTCTCAGAGGTGAATTGGCTCAGGCCAGGAGGCTGGGAGAAATGGTCAGAGGTTACAGAGAGCAGATTTTAACTCAATGTAAAGGAAAACTTCCTAAAAATTAGAGCTGTCCCAGAGTGGAATGGATTGCCTCACAAAATGGTTTCCCCTACAATTGCAGACTTTTCTTTTCATGCCATGCTCTTCTCTCTCTCTCTTCCTCTCCTATTTCGTCTTTTCTTCCTTCTTTATTTCCCACTATTTTGGAGCCTCAGGACAGCTTCCATTGACCCTTCACCTTCACTTATCCCTGTAACACCTTAATGCTCACTACTTCCAAAAAGATCTTCCTTATAATATTATTTCTAACCTTTGGATCTAAAGTGAATCCCTGGGCTTAAAATAGAAAGATCTGCTTTAGAATACTGGTGCCATCACTTATTGCCTATGTAACCTTAGGCAACATTGTTTAGCCTCTTAAGTCCTGAGTTTCCTCATCTATAAAATGGAGTAATATAGATGATCTCTGATTTCCTTTTCAACTCTGATATTCTGTGACTCAGTGATTCTGTGTGAATTTATATTAGGATTCCCTGTACCAACCAACTTAACTTTAGAGCAAGGATGGAAAAAAAAACCACATCAAATCTCCCAAATTCTCTTCGTCACTAAGTGTCTGAACCTTAACAAGAACACAAATGGAATTACTGTCTCCCCACAGACACACATATCCACAAACTCCCTCAACACCACTATAGAGAAAGCTCAGACACTAAGCTCCTTTGAATATGCCTTCCATAAAATCCTCCCATTGCCTAATTTAGCAGAGAAAACATGGTACCATGACATAGTCTTCCTCATGACAGAGAAGAGAGAATAAATTGGTTCCTTTTCTCACATCTTTCCTAAGGAGGTTAAAGAAGTTCCTAGAATCCTTGGATGAGAACTTATAGCCTTAATTATTCTCATCTCTGAGACCATCTCTGACCTGAAAACACAAGTTGAGGAACTCAGAAATTTGTAACTGCAAATTGCACAGATAAGCATAACCAGCAAAAGTCAACATTGTCAAATATCTCCCTCAACATCTTTCCTTCATCAGCCAAGGGAAGCTCCCTGGGTTGGCAATAATCAGCTAAAACTAGAACATAGCTTTACAATGGCTTGCTTGGTGGGCTGATTTTCTTCAGTCTCTTTGGATGGTTATTGCTTTTTCAGGGGCAAGGTGCCAACATAGTCAGGGGAAAGGATTTGGCTTCTCTTCGAGTAGCTCCTTGCTCTTGCTCTCCCTGCATCAATCTGAGAACTGAATATTTTCCCTTTGGGGAGAATTCCTGCTTGCTTCCTTCATTTCCCCCTGTTGCCAACTCCTTTACATTTGCTTGACTATCTTCTCTTTTTTTCTCTTTTCATATCCTTCTCTGTCTTCTTTATTCCATTACCTATTATGTCCCAATTCTACTTTCCTTTGCCCCTTACTAATGTCCTCCACTTTACCTCCTCACCAAAAGCCCTTCTCAGAATCAAATTTCCTTATGGCCCCAATCTCTTTCTAAATCTTTCTGCCCAAGTTCTAAGTCTCTTAACAGTGCTCTTCTTCCCCCAAGATTTATGCCTCCCTAATTACCCCCTTTCCTTTGCCAATTACAGAATCAACCCTGCCCCTTCAACCTAATACCTTAAATTACTGATGATTCTATTTCGCTTTTCATTCTCCTCACCTCAACTTCATTCAACACTAATCTATATTTCTTTCAAACACTAACATCTTTCTTCTTCTCTTCACCCCAAATCCCCTTGAAACACTCCTCCCTACTTCAATCACCAAACACCCATCTTTTCCCTTCACTTCATATTGCTCTTGGGTCTCCAGGTTCCCCATCCCAAGCTCCCCGTTTTCTTCACTGAGCCCCCCACCTAGTTTTTTTTCCCTTGACTCTCCTTCCTCCTACTGTCCCCTCCCCAGTGGCCCTGGTCCCCTCTTCTCCACTCACTCAGGTCTCCTGCCTAGGACGCCCTTGCCGAGGGCGGCAGGGGGCTTGTGGGGGAGGAGGGTTCCAGCAGCGGCGCAACAAGGGGGGCGCTCCTTTTCCTTATCGACAGCGGCTCCGGAGACCGCGATATGCTGGTGGGGTGTTTGGGGTGTTAAAGCTCTGCTGGGGCCCGGCTGGGGTAGCGTTGCGAGCTGTCCGTGGTGCTGAGTTGGCTGCTGCAGCTGCGGCGGTGGTGGCGGTTGCTGCGGCGGCGGCGCAGCCACTACCAGCGGTGGCAGTGGGGAGATGGAAGAGAGCTGTCCCTGGTTCTGGGGAGGTTCAGGGGAACTGGTCCTAGCAGAAGCCGGGGAAGCCTGGAGTGGGGCTTGCGCCTGGGGGACCAGCCCGGGCGGAGGCTGGTTTTGCAGAAGCTGCTGCTGTTCCCACAGGCTGCGGTTCTCAGCGCTCAACTCGTCCAGCCGCTTTTCCAGTTCGTCTATGCGCTGGCGCTGGGTGTGGATGAGGCTTTGCTGGTTCTGCACGATGGCCGTGAGCTCTTTCAGATAGAGGACAGCACGCACGGGGTTCTCCAACAGGCTCTCCATGCCGGCCCGCCACCGCCTGCGCCCAACCTGCGCCTCGGTGGCGGTGGAGAGCGAAGGAGTGCGGGAAGCGGAGGAGACTGAGTATAATGCACCCCTCCCCTCCCTGTCCTTCCTCCCTCCCCACCACTGCCGCGTCATGGGCACACACACGCGCGCGCGCGCGCACACACACACACACACGCACACACATATCACGCATCGAAGGGGCGGGGCTCTAGCCCCAACCCACCATCTCTCTCTGAAGAGGATAGGCTTTCTTGAGGACAGAACTGGGAAGAGAAAGGGAGGAAGAGACAGGAGGGGAAATCCAGAGAATTTCTAAAGAAATAAATGATCTAAGGAAAAAAGACGGGCTAGGATAGACCGAAAGTGAGGGAAAAGAGGGAAATGGAGAAAACAAAAAAAAAAAAGAAAAGAAAAGAAAAGAAAAAAAAAGAGGTTTGGAGAAAGTAATGTGAGACTAAATGAGAAAAAGGAGTTGAATGAAGATGAAAGAGGGAGGAAAGGTAGAGGGAAGGCAATGAAAAGATAGAATGGAAAAGAAAAGATTGGAGAAAGTGAAAGAAGAGAAATGAGATAAAACGAGAGAGAAAAGGAGAGATGGACTATACCATATGGTCAACCCCTGGTGTTCGTTTTTCCATGGTGTTAAGGTTGCCTTTTTGTAAACCATCATAGACATCTTGAGTACCTTCAGAAAAGGAGATCCAACTCTTGCCCTAGTTAACTGTTCCATTGCTTAACAATCCACTTTCCCCTCCTCTCAGCCCAACGGATCGACACTCCCCCTTGTGATCTGAATGCATTTCTCTCGCTGTGCCTTCTGCTAATGAAGATAAACTTCCTCTACCATACCTAGGAACTGAAGGTTATATTAAACTTATCTTTTTTAACCTCTATAATATTCTTTTCAGAACTCAACTTCAAATACCCCTCCTCTTCTCAAGATCTTGTGGAGATTTTATAACTCATGAGAATGAAAAAAAAAAGAGGAGGAACTTAAACCTTGAAGCTAATCTATCCTACAGTTATATATGCTTTGTCACATGAGGAGAAGTGATAACTGTCTAGTTTGTACGACAAAAGACAAACTCTAGCATTCTTAGAATGTTAGAACTAGAGAGGATCTTAGAGATCACCTCGTTCAACTTTTTTTTTTTAATTTTATGGATAAAGAGATTCTCTGAGGGTGGGGATCATGTATTTTTCTTAGAATCTCAGTATATTTTAGCTTGAAGGCAACATAGAGAAATCTAGTTATATCTTCTTTCATGGTCAAGGAAAATGAAATATGCCTTCTGGAAGTAAAGTCATAGCACAAAATGGGGCCTATTCTTAAGTAGCTAAAATGTCTTATCTGGAAACTTCACCTTTTTGGAAAATATCTAATGTAAGACACTCAGTTATCATGTAGAGAAACATGTAGTCAAAGTTACATTAGATTGGGCTATAATCTCTACTTCTCTCTATTTCAAGTGATTATTAATAAACTCTATGGAAACTAAGAACCAGAGTGTTCATTTAATTTCGTTTTTACACAGTTTTGTCCAGGCACTATTTCCTCTTCCATCAGTCACATTGGAGTGTGTGGGAAATTATACTTCTTTGTGTTTGTATATACAGTTGGAGATGGGATGGAGAGGATTATTTCTTCTTCTTCTTCTTCTTCTTCTTCTTCTTCTTCTTCTTCTTCTTCATTATCATTATCATCATCTTCATCAACATCACCTTCTGCTTCTGCTTCTGTTTCTTCTTATTCTGTAAAAACTCTTATCTTCTATCTTAGAATCAATACTCAGTATCAGTTCCAAGAAAAAAGAGTGGTAAGGGCTAGGAAATTGGGGTTAAGTAGCTTCCCCATGTCACACAGCTAGGAAGTGCCTAAGGATAAATTTGAACCCAGTATCTCCCAAATCCAGGTCTGGATCTCTATCCATTTCTTTTTTCCATATCTATTTCTTTGTTATTAACTTTGCTGTTTTGTCCTAATTATGCAATTTTATATTCGATTTATGGTTCCTGGCCTATTGGTGAAGAAGACAATAAAGAAGAAAAGGGAATAAGCATTTATATATCAGCTACTAAGCACTGCACTAAACACTTTACAAATATCTTGTTTGATCCTCATAGTAACTTTGGGAGTTGCTGTTATCATCCCTATTTTACTGGTGAGAAAACTGAAGTAAGTGGGTGAAGTGATTTACCCAGGGTCACACAAATGATGTGTCAGAGACTGGATTTTGTTTGATTCCAGGCCTAGCACTCTAACCACTGTGCCTGCCATTAGCTGCCTAGATGCCTGATGAAGACTAGATTCACATTTGCATAATTATATCTCCCCCAATCTAGGATAACAAGGAATTCCAGTCTTGTGGAATTCATACTACATGAGAAATCATGCTATATGAATCAGCTAAATGAGCTAGAAATGTTGAACTTGAAGAAGAGTTTTGATTAGGCTATCCCCTATACCTTACATGTTCTCACCCATACCCCTTGGAATCCTTAGCTTCTTTCAAGTGCTTTCCCCTATCCAAAGCATTTCCTGATCCTTATTCCAATTCTTAGTGCCTTTCTACCTTTTGCCTCAAATTACCTTGCATTTACTTTGTGTATGTTTTGTTTTTATTTATCTATTGTATATCTTTATCCATACCAACACATTGTAAGCTTCTTGACAGCAGGGACATATTTGTGCCCCCACATTATAGCACTATGCCTTGTATATGGTAAGTCCTTAATAAATGTTTGTTAAATAAATGAGAAGAGATGACTTAAAGGAGAGGATAGCTCTCTTCAAGTATTTAAATGATTGTCATATGGAAGAGGTAGGAGAGGGTAGATGTCTCTGGGTAGAAGTTGCTAAGATGCAGATTTCAGTACAAGAGAAGAAAAAAATAACTTTTTCCAGGACTGAAATGTTTTTCCTAAAAATGTTGCAAGATCTTCATCACTAGAGTTCTTCAGGCAGAAGCTGGATAACCATTTTAGGGGAATGTCTAGGTGATTCTTATTCTGTATGGTTTGACTAGAAGACTCTGAACCTTCTTCTAATTCTAAGATTCTTTAATTTTATAGCCTGTGAAACATCCAAGATAATCATTCATAAGAATAACTCATATGTAACTTCATGCTAATATATTAACAATATAGGATAGTGTGTGTACTATTTTACAGATGAGGAAACTGAAGCTCTCAAATAATGAGGTATAAATCAGTCTTCTCTGGACATACCCAACTCTCCTAACATGCCTTCATGCATGTCTAGTTTGCCTAGCATGTCCAATCCTCTGTGTCCTCATAGATGGAGGAAGCTTCTTTTGATTTACAACCTGCAACTTTAAAACTAGCAAGACTGAGCTATTCTCTCTCTCTCTCTACTGGGCTCTTTTTGTCAATTCTTATCTGTTGCATCTATAAGGTGAAGACCCTAGTCCATCCACAGTAAGGACTTCATGAATTTAACATGAGAAAGGAGAAGTAGTCAAGGCACATGAGTAGGGGTGGAGATCTTTGCATAAAGAATAGATAGGTACCCCCCCCAAAATCCTCTTAGGAGTACTAGAGGATTCTGGGGGAAGAATGAAATAAAACAACACTGATTTTTAGGTAGTGGAGGGTCAAGATGGACATGGATTATAAAAGTAACTTGCTCAAGACCACAAAAAATCACTGAATTTTCCTTGACCTCTAATTCCATCCTTCAAGGATTTTTCTTTCTTTTTCTTTTTTTTTTTAAACCCTTACCTTCCATCTTGGAGTCAATACTGTGTATTGGCTCCAAGGCAGAAGAGTGGTAAGGGTAGGCAATGGAGGTCAAGTGACTTGCCCAGGGTCACACAGCTTGGAAGTATCTGAAGTCAGATTTGAACCTAGGACCTCTCGTCTCTAGGCCTGGCTCTCAATCCACTGAGCTACCCAGCTGCTCCCCCCCAAAGGATTTTTCTGCATGAAATAAGTGGCAAAAAGAGAAAAATCCAGACCTGCTGGTTTTAATTCCTTTGGTGTTTCTATTAGCAATTGGCAAAAGCCATATAGTACCACATTTATTCAACTAACAATTGATTGGTGCCTGGTATATCTCAGCATCTAATTCTTTTTTAATTGAACTGAACTGAACTGAATTGAAAGAATGGACAGTAAGATCTGCTTGAGCTTTATCTCTTCTGGTCATCACACCACATGCATGACTACCAGCAAAAATAATGAAGACCTACTTGGTTCAGAACCTTTGACTAAACAATGTAGAGGGAGACATCAAAAGGAAAGAAAATAATCCCTTCTTGTGTGGATCTTACAGCCTAAAAAAGGAAACAGGAAAGGGGAAAAGAGAAAGACAAAACATGAAGTCTTGAGAAACTTGGGGTAGTGTTGGACAGTTATGGGAAGGAAGGACATAGCTTAGAAGAGGCAGGTATACAATGCAGTAAGAATACAAGAATTCTCAGAAGTATGTAATAATCAAAATTGTTACTAGCCCAAGGGGCACTGCACCCTCTCCCTCACTGCAAAGGTTCCCCTCTGCTCACAGTCAATTCAGGCCTTCAGGGAGACTGACCTCTAATGACAGGAATTAGGCTCCTTTTTTCATACTCTTTGGTTCTTTACACTCCATCCTAGAATTTCAAAGAAAATTACTTAATGCTTAAGTGTTGATTTCTGCCTAAAAATTCCCCAAAAATAAGAAATAGAAAGGTACTGTATGCATAATATGAATCATAATATTTCATCCATTCAAAATAAATATTAAAAACAAAAGGCGCATAGTCATTAACAAAGACTTACAGGCAGAGAGTAATTTATAATTACTTTTATACTCCCTAGGCAGCTGAAACTAATACCATTAAAATATAAAACATTTTGAGGGCCTACTAAATTAGCATTTCTCATTTCACTTTGACTCTGCATTGTCCAAACAACTTCCTCCAGGTCCCAGCCCTCTGGGAAACCAGGTCATGAGCGGAGCTCCTCCATGAATGCCAGTGCAGAAACTCTCCCTGAGATCAGTCATTCCAGTGTGCCCAAATGAGTGAACATGTGAAATACTAAGGGGAAGAGGAATCTCAGGGCCAAAGGTTCAGATTCAACTTGCCTAAGCCCAAATGAGCTTTAGCTACCGTGTAATTGGTTTGTTGTTTCTTCAACAATGAGAGAGAGTATATCATATCTATCCTCTCATAGAAAGTCTAAAAAGGAAGGCTATTTGCCACATGGGAGAATAAAAAGTAGAGAGTTAATCAGAGGCTGACTCTTTTAAACTAATGAATCCCCTCCCTCGATACTGTCATAAGAGGATTGTTTCATTATTCCAAAGTGCCTGATTCCTTCAGTGCTGAAGCAGCAACATATAGTCAGTTAGAAACAGTCAGGGCACCTCTACCTATGCTCTGAGGGCAGTCTCCCTTATGCAAAGATCAGTTGAAGCAATACTGCTTGACAGGAGCATAGGCTCACAGATTTAGAATCAAAAGGAACCTTTGAAACATTGCCCTTTGGAGAAGGTACTTACTTGACTAATTCTGCTCAGTCCCATAGGGCAGAACTAGCAGTAATGGATGGAAATTATAGAGAACTTTCATCTCAAAGTGAAAACAAAAACAAAACTTTCTAGCAAATGAAAGCTGCCCCCCCCCCAAGGGTAAAAGGCTGCTTAAGAGGCAGTGTGTCCTCTCTAGCACTTCATGTCTTCCAGTAGAGGCTGACTATTTGTCAGTTATGCTTTAAAGGTGATTCCTGTTCAGGTGTGGCTTTGACCAGATGATTGTTTAAGTTCCTTCCAAGGGATATTCAGTGAAAACATTTCAAGTTCTTGTCCTGTTGGTGATGTGTTAATTTTCATTATCTGCTAGTAGAACGTAAATTCTTCAAGTGCTGAGACTGTTTTTCTTTGTTTCATGTTTATCTTTTTTTAATTTTAATTTTTAATTTTTTTAAATCTTTGTATTTCCAGTGCCAACCATAGTGCCTTGCATGTAATAAGCACTTACTATATGCTTATTGATTGAATGATAGATTGGCTCTGTCCCCCTTTCTCTCTCAAAGGAAGTTAATTCATTCAGTTGTGGAATCCCAGCCCTGAAATTAATTGTTCCTAATGACCAAGTGAAAACTCACCTAATCTGCTATGTGGACACATGACAATACTTTACATTCAGCTCTCTATTCTGGGAATCTAAAACTCCTTTTCCCGGCCACAACTCTTCTCTATGTTTTATATCCTCTTATTAGACTGTAAGCAGCTCCTTGAGGACAGGAGCTGTGTCTCTTTTGGATTTGTATCTCTGTCACATAGGTGATTCATTTCCTACTGACTACATTGCTTGGTTTCAACTCCACCATCATGCTGTCTCTTCCTACCTGCCTCCCTCCCCAATAAGCTTATGATCAGGAATTTATCATTACAGAAATAGCTTCAGCTTTGGTATCTCATCAATACCTTTGTCTCTCTGACTGGAGAGCTGGAGGGTAGAGTTTAAAATTCTTCCCAGAGCCTCCCTTTAAAGAGGGTTCAGTAGCCCTCTTTAAAAACAAACAAACAAACAAACAAACAAACAAACAAACAAACAAACAACATCTTTATCTTCTCTGGCAGTAAGGGCTAGGCAACTGAGGGCTTGCCCTTGATCTCACTGCTAGGAAGTGTCTGAGGCCATATTTGAACCCAGAACCTCCTATCTCCATGCCTGACTCTCTATCCAGTGAGCAGTCTAGCTGCTCCCAGAAGCCCTCTTTAAAATCTTACCTTTTCTAAAATCCTACATTTCCTACCACAGAGGGACCACTGGATTTTTATTCCTCTGCCCCAACCCCTGCTTTTCAGATCACTTTTTTTAGCTTACTTTTGTGTATTAGCTTCCCTCATTAGATTGTAAGTTCTTTGATGGCAGAGATTGTCTTTCTTTTTCTTATTTATATCCCTCACACTTTGCCCAGAGCAGACACTGTCTCTTGGCAC
Organism: Gracilinanus agilis; assembly: GCF_016433145.1. Taxonomy (NCBI): domain Eukaryota; kingdom Metazoa; phylum Chordata; class Mammalia; order Didelphimorphia; family Didelphidae; genus Gracilinanus; species Gracilinanus agilis. The sequence goes on along the minus strand of NC_058134.1, from coordinate 205,359,861 downwards.
AAAGACTTTTCCTAAATGTTTAATGTGTTATATTGTACAACTTACCTGGTACAAAGTAAGCACTTAATAAATCTTCCATTGATTCATTTAAAAATCATGAAATTTAGCACACAAAGAAATACTCTAGTTCAAGCCCATCCTTCTTTAATGAGGAAACGAAGGCATAGAGAGATGAAGTCAATTTCCCATGTTGACATACATAGTAAGTAGAAAAGGCAGGATTCAAAATTCAGTTTTCTTATTCCAAAGCTAGACTATTTTTCTTTTTCTTTTAAAAATTTTAATAATATTTTATTTTGTTCCTCAATTTAAACATTCATTTTTTAAAAGTTTGAGCCAAATTCTCACCTTCCCTCAAAGCAATCTAGTATAGATTTTATATGTTTAATAGGAGTAAACATTTTTTCTACATTAGCCATTTTGTGAAAGAGAATTTGAACAAACAAAAGAAAAATTAAGAAATAAAGTAAAATATAGTGCATCTTGATCTGCATTCAGATTTTTTCAGTTCTTTCTCTGGAGGTATATGGCATTTTTCATAATGAGTCTTTGAAGATTATGTTGGATTAATATATTGCTAAAGATAAGTCATTCATAAATATTTCTCATATAATTTTGCTGTTACTGTGTACAATGTTCCCCTGATTCTTCTCACTTCACTTTGCAACAGGTTTTTCCAGGTTTTTCTGAAATAAATCTTCTCCTCATTTCTTATAGCACAACAGTATTCCATTACAATCATATACCACAATGTGTTCAACCATTCCCGATTGATGGATATCCCTTCAATTTCCAATTTTTTTGGAACTACAAAAAGAGCTGTTATACATATTTTTGTGCAAGTAGGTCATTGGCCCTTTTTTAAAAATCTCTAAGGCATTGCTGGATCAAAGGGTATACATAGTTTTAAAGCCCTTGGGGCATAGTTCCAAATCACTCACCAGAATGGTTGGATCAGTTCACAACTCCATTAGCAGTGCATTTGTGTCCAACTTTCCCACAGCCCCTCTGACATTTCTTATTTTCCTTTTTTGTCATAATAGACAGCCTGATAGGTGTGAGATGGTACCTCAAATTTGTTTTAATTTGCATTTCTCTAATCAAGGGCAATTTCTAGCAATTTTTCATGAATCTATATATAGCTTTGATTTTTTCATCTGCAAGCTACCTGTTCATATCCTTTGACCACTTGAGAATAATGTGTATTCTTATAAATTTAACTCCATTCTCTCTATATTTGAGAAATCAGGCCTTTATCAGAGATTCTTGCCATACAAATGTTTTTTCCACTATCTTTTTTTCTTCTAATCTTGGTTGCATTTGCTTTTAAAATTTTCAGTATAATATAATCAAAATTATCCATTTTACATCCTCTGATGCTTTCTATATCATTTAGTCATACATTCTTTGTAGAGAGCAAGAAATAAACAGTTTAATCTGTAAATCCTATCAGATCCAGCTATAGCTGATGATTATAACTAATTGATGACTCCTTTCATTATTAAAAGTTTTCCTATGTAATAAATCATTTTAATTTAAAGAAAAGGGGGAAATATGTGGGAAGCCAATAAGAGAATAGATAAAAATCTGAGACTCCTCTTTTGACCCCTTTTGTGATCCTTTTCTTGTTGAAAAATATTGTGGCCTTATTGAAGAGCTTTAGGTTCTTAGCGGGCCAGCATTTAAAAGGTTAACACTCTCCCCCTTTGGCCAGGAATGCAGCTGCCTGGTATAGCCAAGGCCAAAATCTTAGCAGGGGCAATTCAACCCTGAGAAAATATTCCCCGACTTGGCTTTCTGATAAGAACCCAGTCAAAATTCAGCCTTGGCCTTGATCTGTTCTGAAGCCAATGAGACCTTTTGTGTTTTGATATGACATAATTTGTAACTTCTGCGCATCTGTGAAGTTTCGGGGGGGGAGGGGTTCTTTTGTGTGAAATGAGTCTTGAAATATATATAAAAAAAACTCCACACTCCTGGAGACAGAGCTGGAAGCATGAGCTAAAAGATGTTCAGTGTCTGTTATTTCCTTATCAACTAAACTGTCCTTATCAGATTATCAGAGATGATAAAGAGATCTTGAGAATTCGTCCCTTATTAATAAATTTTACAGGTAGACTATTTTATACTCTTCTAATTTCTAATTTGTAACACCCTTTATTTCTAAATCTTGTATCCATTTTTTCCTTATAGTGACATAAAGTATGAGGTGTTGGTCTATATCCAGTCTCTACCATACTTTTTTCCAGTTTTCCTAGCAGTTTTTGTCAAATAGTGATTTCTTGTCCCAAAAGTTTGGATCTTTCAGTTTATCAAACACTAAATAACTATGGTCACTAGCTACTATGCATTGTGTAGCTAATCTGACCTATTGCTCTATTTCTTACCCAGATTGTTTTGATGATTACTGTTTTATAATACAGCTTGAGATTTGGTACTACTAGGCCACCTTTTACATTTTTTCCCATTGATTCCCTTGATATTTTTTATCTTTTGTTCTTCCAGATTAATTGTTATTATTTTTTCTAGTTTTATAAAATAATTTTTGGGCAATTGGATTGGCATGGCACTGAATAAGTAGATTAATTTAGGTATGATTGTCATTTTTATTATATTGGCTCAACCAACCCATGAACAAATAGTACTTTTTCCAATTGTTTAGAGCTGCCTTTATTTGTGTGAAAAGAGTTTTGTAATTGTGTGCAATAATTCTTGGGTTTGTCTTGGTAGGTAGACACACCCACGTATTTTATATTGTCTACAGGTAACTTAAGTGGAATTTCTTTTTCTATCCTTTGTTGCTGGGCTTTGTTGGTAATATAAAGAAATGTTGATGATTTATGCAGATGTATTTTATATCCTACAACTTTGCTAAAGTTGTTAATTTTTTCAAATAGTTTTTGAGTTGAATTTTTAGGGTTCTCTAAATATATCATCATTTCATCTGCAAGGAGAGATAGTTTTGTTTTTTCATTGCTAATCCCTTTATTTCCTTTTACTTCTCTTATTGCTATGGCTAGCAATAGTAGCATTTGTGATAGCTGTGAAGCAATGATAGTAGGCATCCTTGCTTCATCCCTGATCTTATTGGGAAGGTATCTAGTGTATCTCCATTACAATGCTTGCTGACAGTTTTAGATAGGTATTATTTATCATTTTATTTATTTGTTTGTTTGTTCATTTGTTTATTATTATTATTTTTAAACATTTATTAATATTCATTTTTAACATGGTTACATGATTCATGCTCCACCTTTCCCCTTCAACCACCCCCCCCGCGCCCCCCCCACCCTTGGCCGATGCGCGTTTCCACTAGTTTTGTCATGTGTCCTTGAACAAGACCAATTTCCAAATTGTTGGTAGTTGCATTGGTGTGGTAGTTTCGAGTCTACACCCTCAGTCATGTCCACCCCGACCCATGCGTTCAAGCAGTTGTTTTTCTTATATGTTTCCTCTCCTGCAGTCCTTCCTCTGAATGTGGGTAGCGTCTTTACCATAAATCCCTCAGAATTGTCCTGGGTCATTGCATTGCTGCTGGTACAGAAGTCCATTACATTCAATTTTACCACAGTATATCAGTCTCTGTGTATAGAGTTCTTCTGGCTCTGCTCCTTTCGCTCTGCATCAGTTCCCGGAGGTCTCTCCAGTTCGCCTGGAACTTCTCCAGTTTATTATTCCTTTTAGCACAATAGTATTCCATCACCCGCATATACCACAGTTTGTTCAGCCATTCCCCAATTGAAGGACATTCCCTCCTTTTCCAATTTGTTGCCACCACAAAAAGCGCAGCTATGAATATTTTCGTACAAGTTTGTTTATCTATGATCTCTTTGGGGTACAAACCCAACAATGGTATGGCTGGATCAAAGGGCAAGCACTCTTTTATAGCCCTTTGAGCGTGATTCCAAATTGCCAGCCAGAATGGCTGGATCAGTTCACAACTCCACCAGCAATGCATCAATGTCCCAATTTTGCCACATCCCCTCCAGCATTCATTACTC
>NC_058134.1:205230842-205350872 GCF_016433145.1 Gracilinanus agilis | reverse complement strand
TCGGCCATAATCTTCTGGTAATCGGCCATAATCTTTTGGTTTTCGGCCATAATCTTCTGGTATTCCTTTTCAATCTGGTCATTTCTTGTGTTCAATTTGCTTATCAGTTCATTTGGTTTCTGAGCCTCGCTTTCCAGTTGCAAGATTCTACCTTTTAAGCTGTTATTTTCTTGCCAGATCTCTTCCATTTTCCTCAGAATCTCAGATTTGAACTCTTCCATAGCTTGTGAGGAGTTTTCCTTATTTGGGGAGGGTCTGGATGGTTGTTTGTTCTCCTCCTCTGTTTGCTTGGTTGTCTGGATTTTCTCTGTGTAGAAGCTGTCGAGTGTTAAAGACTTCTTTTTTTTGTTATTATTCTTTCTCTTCTGAATTTCCTGTAACTGATTAGCCATCATTAGCCCAGCAGCTTCTCAGGTTTATCCTCGCTCTCTGTGTCTGTCTGAGATCTATTGGCTCCTGAGGTCTGAGTTCTAGTTTTTTCCAAGGTCAAGCCCCCTGGTGGATTCCCTTGCTTGATCCTCTGCAGGAGGCTCCTTTACAAGTCTCAGGGCGCTGCTTCCACAGTCGTATACCTGTCTGCACTGGTTCCCCACTTAGGCTTTAGTTCCTGGCTGTGTTTGTCTCCACCCACGCCTCTGCTCAGCGGGCGCGCGCCCAGCGTCCGCTCTCTGCTCCCGCGCGCTCAGATTTCGCGTGCGTTCTTGACTTAATGGGGTCCTAAGTCTTGCTGCTCTCAGGAACAGGTCCCGGAGCTGCCAATGACTTGATGGGTGCCCCAAACTTGCTCTATTTCTTTTTAGCTGGGTTCGGAGCTATAGGTGAGTGTGGAGGGGGTGGGGGTGGGGCGGTTGCTCAGCTCGCGATTGAGTGAGTGAGAGCCCTTTTTAGCCTGGAACTGTCTCGATTCCACGTACCTTCCACGCTGTGCCCTGTTGTGGGGTTCCTCCGTTCGTCTGGACTTGTTTTTATGTCCCCTTGAGGAGTTTTGTGTGTTTCGGTCAGGAGAGGTTAAGAGCTGCTTCTTACTCTGCCGCCATCTTAACCCGGAACTGTTTATTATTTTTTTAAATCCTTATATTCCATCTTGGAATCAATTCTCTATATTGGTTCCAAGGCAGAAGAATGGTAAGGGCTAGGCAATGGGGGTCAAGTGACTTACCCAGGATCACACAGCTAGGAAGTGTATGAGACCAGATTTGAACCTAGGACCTCTTGTCTCTAGGCCTGGCTCTCAATCCACTAAACCACCCAGCTGCCACAACTATTTATCATTTTAAAGAAAGCTCCACTGATTCCTGTGCTCTCTAGTGTTTTTAATAGGTATGGATATTCTATTTTTTCAAAGGTTTTTTCTGCATCTCTTGAGATAGTCACATGATTTCTGTTGGTTTTGTTGTTGATGTAATCAGTGATGCTGATGATTTTTTGAATACTGAATCAGTTCTGCATTCCTGGTATAAATCCTACCTGGTCGTGGTGTCTGATCTTTGTAATATATTGCTGTAATCTCCTTGCTAGTATTTTATTTTAAATTTTTTCATCAATATTCACAAGTGAAATTGGTCTGCAGTTTTTTTCTTCTGTTTTTACTCTCCCTGGTTTAAGTATTAATACCATATTTGTGTTGTAAAAGGAGTTTGGTAGAATGCCTTCTTCGGCTATTTTTCCAAATAATTTCTATAATATCAGGATTAATTTTTCTGTAAATGTTTGGTAGAATTCATCTGTGAATCCATCTGGCCCTAGGGATTTTTTCTTAGGGAGTTCATTGATGACTTATTCAATTTTTTTCCCCTGAGATGGGATTGTTTAAATATTGTTTCTTCTTTCATTAATGCAGGAAATTTATATTTTTGTAAATATTCATCCATCTCACTTTAATTGTTATAGTTGTTGGCATATAATTGGGTAAAATAGCTTCTAATAATTACTTGAATTTCTTCTTCATTGGTGGTACCTTCTTCCAGGGTTCTTTTTCACCACCCCATGCTTCTTCATCTACAATGTACCAATACCTTATCAGCTATAGATTACCTAACTTAGACATGTCTTGCTGCCTATTTTCATCCTTACAGAGAACTATTCCAAGAGTTAAATCATTAGTTTTTGCTTTAGCTTTGTGACACTGGGTAGGACAGGAGCTCAATACAATGGAGAAAACACAAGTTTTGGAGTCAGAGAATTTGTATTTAACTTCTGTCTCTAATATTTGTACTATGTAACAGTGACTAAGTCATGAAGAGACTATGACTAAGGTAGCTAGTAAGTAGGTAAGAGTACCAGGCATGGAATCAGGAAGCCCCAACTTCAAATTCAACCTCAGACTCTTATTAGCTGTATGACCCTGGTTAAGTCACTTAACTTCTTTTTGCTACAGTTTCCCCATCTGTAAAATGGGGACAATAACATCACCTCCCTTCCAGGATTGTTGTGAGGATTAAATAATCACTGTAAAATGCTTAGCACAGTAACTGGCACATGGTAAATGCTATATAAATATTAGCTATTATAATTACTAAATTGCTAAATTTACTAAATTTTACTAAAAAATACTAAACCTTCCTGAGCTTCTTTGTTTCTTATTTATAAAATGTAGTTGGATTAGATGGCCTTTAAGGTCCCTTCTAGCTCTAGATCTAAGAGCCTATGAACCTGTGTGACCTTAGACAAGTTACTAACCATTTGCAGTTTGTTTCCTCATCTATAAAATAAAGTAGTTGGACTAGATGGTCTCTAAGGTCCGTTCTAGCTCTAAATCTATTATCTTATTTAACCCCTTTGAGCCTCTGTTTTCTAATCTACAAAATGAAGGGTCTGAGCTAGATGATCTCCAAGGTCCCTTAACAGCTCTGATGTTCTATTATTTACCTTGTCTAAGCCCCACTTACTTGAACTGTAAAACTGGTATAATATACTACCTATGTTACAGGATTGTTGGAATTCAATAAAATAATATATTTCAAATTGTTTTTAAACTCTAAGATTTATATTTATAGATATAAGAATTTCTCATTTAAAGTAATGTTTTTACTGATTTTACTAATATTTTACTAATTTCAATTGCTAATTTTACTTTAATTAGCAGTACCCTACATAGCTTTCCTGATTCTGCAGAACAAATTAGGTGCCAGATTCATGCATTCTAACTTGTCAGTTGACTGAGGTCTGAACATTTTTAGTTTTTATTGCCCTTAGAGAGCTCTCTACCAAATCTTATATCTCTCTTTTCCTTAAACCTTGCTAATTCATGTCTTTAAGCCTCTACTCAATATTTAAGAAACAACTGCTAAGTGCAATGGACAATCTAAAGTGTTAAGGAAAATAAATATAAACAAGTCATTGTTCTTATCTTCAAGATGCTTATAAGGTAGTTTGTTGTTGTTGTTCAGTCTTTTCAGTTCTGTTGAATCTTTGTGACTCCATTTTGGAGTTTTCATGGCAAAAATATTGGGGCAGTTTGCCACTTCCTTTTCCAGCTCATTTTTAGGGATGAAAAACGGAGGTTTGCTCAGGGTCACACGGCTAGTGTCTAAAGCTGGATTTGAACTTACAATACAGAAGTGATCAAATAGGCCCATAAATACATACATGCAAATAAGATGTGTTCAAAGTTCTATAATACCATACGACCTCATGAGATGAATCAGAGAATGATTCACAGGAAAGGTGACTTTTGAACTAGAGCTTGAAAGATAGGATATTGATAGGCATAGACAGGAAATAGGAAAAGCATTGCTGGAAATGAAAATGTCCTTGAGTGCTTTCTCCATGAAGCCTTAGATGATTAATTACAACAGTCCCAGTGCTGCTGTGTCCTACAGTATCTTTTTAGCAAACATGTCCCACAATGGTCTATACAGTTAGAGTGAGCATGTGCTGGTTACTTTGGGGGTGCTTGTAGCCTTCTGTCTGTTTCATTTATAAAGGAGTTGTGTTATAGTTAGACACTATTAGTCCAAGTTTTCTGAGATTGTCTCCCAGTTCTTTATCTACTCTTTTACCCTCAGGAATACTTAGATTGCAACCATTCTGGATGGCATTTTGGAACTATGCTCAAAGGGCTTTAAAAGACTGCCTGTCCTTTGATCCAACCATACCACTGCTGGGTGTATACCCCAAAAAGATCATAAGGAAAAATACTTGTACAAAAATATTTATAGCCACGTTCTTTGTGGTGGCAAAAAATTGGAAAATGAGGGAATGTCCTTCAATTGGGGAATGGCTGAAGAAATTATGATATCTGTTGGTGATAGAATACTATTATGTTGAAAGGAATAATGAACTGGAGGAAGTCCATGTGAACTGGAATGACCTCCAGGAATTGGTGCAGAGTGAAAGGAGCAGAACCAAGAGAACATTGTACGCAGAGACGGGTACACTGTGGCACAATCAAATGTAATGGACTTCTCTACTAGCAGCAATGCAATGATCCAGGACAATCCTGAGGGGTTTATGAGAAAGATGCTATCCACATCCAGAGAAAGAACTGTGGAAGTAGAAACTCAGAAGAAAAACAACTGCTTGATCACATGGGTTGATGGGGACATGATTGGAGATGTAGACTCTAAACGATCACCCTAGTGCAAATATCAATAATATGGAAATAGGTCTTGATCAATGACACATGTAAAACCCAGTGGAATTACTTGTTGGCTACAGGAGAGAAAGAACATGAATCATATAACCATGGAAAAATATTCTTAATTAATTAATTAATTTCAATTTTTAAAAAAAGGAATACTTGGATTGGAGATTTTAATAACACTGGGCATTCAATCCATTTATTTGAGCAATTGAATAAACCAAAGGCCTCCCTCCCAGCCACCTGAGGATTCCACATAAACCACATAAAAATTCCACATTCCACATAAAAATGGCTGACCACTGCCCTAGAAAACTGATCTCAGAGAAAGAGGTTGTTTCATCCTGTTTTTCTGAAAAAGAATAAGCTGCGTCATTCTTAACAATTATTTTGCACACACATCACACAGCACCTCTCAGTTCACACTCTTAAGACATGTCCTAAGGGTGAATTAAATTCCAAAATTCCCTTCCTTACTCTTTGTAGCTGCCCAGCACTCCTACCATATCCCCGGATTCTCATTTCAAGACTTTGAAGAGCCACTGTGTTATCAGAGTTATGAGTAAGTGGAGATCTAAGAGTGTAGGCAAGGCAGTTCAGTCAAAGTCAGACTTGTAGTCTTCCAGGAAAACTGAGTATCTTGGTTCTTGGTGCCAATCATCAAACAGAATTCTCATGACCTTGGAAGGCTCCCCTTGAAAAAAGGATTCCAACTCTTGAGGAGAATGTAGCTTACCTTCACAGGCTGCTTAGTGGTTAGATGCAGTGAGGACTGGAACGGCCTTTCTGGATCATTCTTAATAGCAATTGCCCAGCATCTGAAAAGGAGTTACTGTTCTAATCTTTTGTCAATGAAAACTGGCTATCATTTTTCTGTACAGAAGATATTGCTCCAATCCCAATTAGTCCTGGACTCTAAACTCTAATTTAAAAAAAATTAGTTGGTTATTAAATACTGAATGCATGCTAAGTGTCTCCCCATGACAAACATTCTAACACAAAAATATAGTTCATTATACTTCTTTTAGGCACACTGCCTGATTTTTAAAAAAACAGATTGCAGAATTCTATATCCAAAACTATGAAGAAGCATGTGTGGGCTGAGATAAACTCCCTCCGTCTGTAATATACTGGCAATAACCCTCTTCAGAGACAGGGTGATAGATCAGATGACCTCTAGTTTCCTTCTTGATGTAGTACAGAGGTTTTCATGGCATCCAGTGGCTTTTCCTACTGAAGCCCTTCTCTTTGCTTAGACCCCAATATAGTAAGGTGTGCCAGAAAGAGCACTGGATATGGAGACAAAGAAGCTGGATTTGAGAGCCCTGGTTTTGTCATTTACTACTTGTGAAACTTAATGCAAGTTACTGAGTCTCAGAGACTTCTTCTAAAATATCTGAAGGGTTTTTTTTTAAATAAAGAAAGAACTTTGTAAGCTTCTAAGATTTTTATCTGCCATTTAAAAATGTAATTCTTTTGGAAGCTGTGTTGCCCAGAATGCTGGGTTACATTTCCATTTACACTCTGCCTCAAACCGCTCCAATCTTGCAAGCCTCTCCACCCCCCAAAGCACATGAGTCCAACATGCCAAATTGAGATGATTTGCTCATATTGGGTTCAAATGCTAAAGTGAGATAATTTACAGAAGAAGTCTTATCCTGGGTGATAGCACGTGAGGATGTGAAGTAGCACCTATGGATCTCTTAGAGGATGTGAGAGAGGTGGATCTATTAATAATACCCTGAATCTGCAAGCAAAGGGTTCAGTCATCAACTCCTTATTTTTGGATTCAGCAGGGAGTCCAGGTCAGGACCCTCAACTCATAGTAAAAATAGCAAATAGTAGCTTCTAATCCCTCCCATTCGTCACCACAGTCCTCAGGGTCCTTCGTCAATGCCTCTCTGCCCCTATCTGAATTTCTTTATCTACTAGTATTCCTTGGCTCAAACTCTCTTTTCCAACCAAGTAAATCTATTTACTGTCTTCCAGCCTAATTCCACGTGATTGATTGATTCCTTCACTGGTTCCTTCATTTTTCCAAATATGAAATGAATCCTATAATGTATGTAGCTCTATTTAAGATGCTATGACAGGATACAAAGGCAAATAAGACTCAAGGGAATATAGTAGAAATGATGAGATACGGAAATATGAAAACACGATCTTAGAAGATATAATAACAACAATAATAATAGCTAACATTTAAGGTATCACAAGGCATGGCTAGGCAACAAATAAATCATATGAACTATAGCATGTGGTTTTAAATCTCAACTCTGCTGCTTACTAACCTGCATTACCTTGGATAAGTAAGCCACTTAAGATCTCTGCCCAGAGATGCTGCTTAGGATAGAGCACTGTTCTTGGAGGCAAGAAGACTGGGGTCTAAACCCTGCCTGCCTTAGCCACTATCTTTTTGTGACTGTGGAGAAATCACCACCTGTCAGTTTCTTCATCTGTAAAGTGGGGCTAATAATAACACCAGTCTCACAGTATTAGCTTGTATTTATATGTAACCTGAATTTTATACATGTTTAGTTTGCCTACCATGGAGCTCACCTCATTCCGTAGAAAGTGAAGTAGGATAGCCTCCTTGCTTGGCTATCTGAATCCTTAAAAGTAGGACATTGAGCTGGTCACTCCTTTTTCTACCATTTTTTTTTCAGCTGTGATTTTAGCTATTGTACCCAGTATAGACACCATGAACTGAATCTAAGAGATGGGCATTTGTTTCTGTTCTGTGTTGTCCTCTTCAGTTTCAAGTGCCAGAGGTGATCTTCATGGACCAGGAGCTCAATACATGGTGACCTTGAAGCCAAAATTTCAGGCAGGGTAGTGCAGTCAGCCTGACATGGCAGCCTTGAGAACCTGGATGTCTAGGATTCAATTCCCTAGGGGTTTGGACTTAAAACTTGGGCCAGTGATGGGCAAACTACAGCTCGGGAGCCAGATGCAGCCCCCTAAAATGTTCTATCAGGCCACATGACATTATTCCTAATCTGACGAATACAATTAGTAGGATACAATACAATGAAACTTTGAAAGAGTTGCTTTAGAAACAGACTGACAAATAAGCATTTCCTTTCCTTTGGCCCCCTCTTTAAAAAGTTTGCCCATCACTGACTTAGGCTGTGCCTTATGGGAACTAAGCTAAGCTATGAACCTAATTCTGGCCTTCCCCAGAAACTGAGATGGTCTAGAGGGGAGGGGGATCATATTTCCCACATGTTGGCATATTGGGAGAGTTACATTAACATATTGTGATGATACCTCCTAAAATAAATATATTCCTCTTTGTATGAGCTCCACTGTGTTGTATATATAAATGCTAGCCATTATCATTATTTCCTCATCTATAAAATGAAAGTATTAAAAAGGATTGATTTCTAAGTTTCCCTCTAGTTCTAAATCTCATGTGGCTCTAATTGCTATAAGTCCAGAGGAGAGAAAGATCCTTGAGGGATAGGGTGATCAGCAGTTAGGGGAATCTTTTTTGGAGAAGAGAGCTCTAATGTGAACACTGAATAAAAGATGGATGGTAGATGGTGGGGAAAGATCATTACAGGAGATGGAAAGGGCATAAGCAAAAGCCTGAATATGGAAATGTACTTAGTATATTACAGAAACTGTTAAGTAGATCAGCTTGGCTCAGGTGAGAGATCTTTTGTGAGAGAAAGTAGTTTAAGGTGCTAAGATTAAAGATTGCTCATCAGCATTTCCCAGTTGATAACCAATCAAAGAATGTGGACAAGCAGTTTTCAGAGGAAGAAATCCAAGCTACCAATAGTTTAGATCAATAGAAAAATTAACTCAAATCACAAGTAATCAGAAAAGTGCAAATTGATGGCTCTAAGTTTCTACTTCATATCTATCAAACCAGCAATGTTGACTAAAAAAATGGAAAATGACAAATATCAAAGGTTGTGTAGGAAACAGGTACATTAATGCACATCTCTCCATTGTTGGTGAAGATCTGAATTGTCCAGGCATTCTAGAAAATCTATTTAGAACTGTTCCCCAAAAGTTACCAAACTATTCATGTCCTTTGACTTGGTGTTATTAATACTAGTCCTATACCCAAAGATATCAAAGAAAGATAGAAAAAACCTGAAATGTGCAAAAACATTTAGAGAAATTCTTTTTTTGTGGTGGCAAAGAACTAAAAACTAAGGGAGCATAATTATTGTTCAGTTGTTTCAGTCATGCCTGACTCTTCATAACTCCATTTGGGGTTTTCTTGGCAAAGGATACATAGAGTAGTTTGCCATTTCCTTCTATAGCTCATTTTAAATGTCTTGCCCGGAGTTACACAGTAAGTGTCTAAGGCCAGATTTGAATTCAGGAAAATGAATCTTCCTGACTCCTGGGCCAGTACTCTATTCACTTTGCCACCTAGCTGCCTCCAACAATTATGGTATACAAATGTAATAGAATACTATTGTGCATAAGAAATGATGAAAGGCATAGTTTCAAAGAAACCTAGGAAGACTTATATGAATTGATGCAAAGTGAAGTGAGTAGAGCTAGAAGAACAATTGACATATAGACAACACTGTAAGACAAACTTTTAAAAGACTTAAGAACTATAATCAAAGGATTAACCAATTACAATTTCAGAAGACCCATTAAAAAAAATCACTTCTTGACAGAGAAGTGATGGACTCAGAATACGCATAGCCAAACTAAGAATCAGTTTTCCTTAACTTTGTAAGGAGTGTTTTATTTTTTCAAGAGGAATAGGTGGAAGGGAAAGAAAATGGATTTTTATTAATGGAAAAAATGTAATTAAAAAAAAAAGAATTGGTAATTTCTACAATAATTAGAATTAAACTCTCTGAAGCATACATAGTTTCTTTGCCTGATTCTGGTTGACCTTCATTGGATCAGCACACAATCTGCTGCTTTGTAACGACAAATTGATCTTCTTATTGGTCCCTTACCTCCATAATTGCATCAGGAAGGAGCTATGTCTATTTTTTAAAGAAAACCAGATTCCAGTTTTACTCTCTTCCTTCTACTCTCCCTTATGGCAAATAAGTCTCTTTCTAGACCTTCAGTGAAGGGAGTTGGGAATGGTGCCCTTTTCCAAAACCTCAAAAAAATAACAAACTTCAAACATTTGCCAGCTAAATCACTTACATGGAATTAGGCAGGCTAAGCCTGAGCCGAGGGCCCTCACTGCCTCTTCTGTACTGTGTCTTTACCTGAGCATAAGTGAGCAAACAACTAGAATGAGAAGGATGTGTCCACTCTTTTGGACAACTTTGTGAATTTGAGAAGTCCTGTGTAACTGATGTCAAGGAGAATTTCTGTGTTGGGTTAAAAAGCCTGAAGCCTAGTTTACATTGGATATAGTCCTATCTCATCTGGATATGGTCACTCTTGCAACTTAATGTGTGATTTGGACTAGAATCAGAACATGACAAGAGTCATAGGATCAGTTTTCAGAGTCATAGATCAGAGTTAGAAGGGATCACAACAGTTATAACCAAAAGCAAATCTCTACTATGATGAACCCAACAAAAAGTCGTCCAGCCTCTGCTTGATATCAGCTCTAATGACTAAAAATCCATGACCACCTTAGACAGCCTACTTTATTAGACAGCTCTAATTGTTAGGTAGATTTTTCTGCTTCATTTAAAACTTACATTTTTCTTTCTGCAACTTCCATTTGTTGCTCCTGGATCTACCTTCTGGGGCCAAAGAGAATGAGTCTAATGTCTCTGCCACATGATAGCCCTACAAATATTTGAAATCAGGCATCATGCCCCAGCCACATTGAGTTTTTTTGCCCTTTAGGATATATATGACCTAGATTCAACTCCCTCTATCTCCCTGACACTCACAACTAAAGAGAACATGTTAGATATAGTCTGATCAAGGAAGACTATAGAGGGACTATCACCACCTTATTTCTGGAAGCTGTGCCTCTCTTGATGCAGTCCCAGATTGCATTAGTGTTTTTGGCTACTGTATCACCCTGCTGACTCATATTGAATTTGCAGTCCAATAAAACCTCCAGTTTTTTTTCCCCAGACAAACTGCTCTCTGTCTATGCCATCTTGTACTTGTGAAGTTGAATTTTTTTAACCCACGTGTAAAACTAAAAAAAAAAACAACAAAAAACAAAAACAAACCAACAGCAACCAAAGGAATGTATTTATCTCTACTGAATTTCATTTGAAATTCAGTCAAAATTCGCTAGCCTGGTGGCGTATTAATTTTATGATCATGACCTCCTGTTTATAAAACATTTTGAGCACATATCCCCAATATATGGATGTATACATATTTATAAATCATATCATATACTATTATGTTAGTAATTGTATAATTTTAAATTTTTCATTAAAATAGAAAAGGATAAGATAAAGAAGAAATAATATTTGATCATAGATCCACTGGAGGTTATTGAGTAGGAAAGCAACAGGAGCAGCCTTACTCTTTAGGAACAGCAATTTAGCAGCTATGTGAAGGATAAATTGGGGTGGAGAGAGAAGAGTAATTGGGAGTTATTGCAATAGTTTAGGCAAAAGGTGCTGGCCACTAAAGTGGTTGCTGTGTGGGTGGAGAAAAGATGGAGTCAAGAGATGTTGGGGCAATAGAATAGAAAAATCATGTTAACTGATTGAATATATGGAGTTGGGGAAAGTGTCATCAAGAAGACATTAAAGTTGTGCATTTTGGTGATGGGAAGGAAGGTGACATTCTCAATAGAAAAAGGGAATTTTGGAAGAGGAGCAGGTTTGGAAAAAAGGATAAAATAATGAGACCCTCAATTCAGGTCAAAATCCATCCTGAGTGACTCACTATACTCACAGACACAAAAAGAGGAATAAAGTGTTCTTCCCAATCAACCACCGTCAAGTAGGATAGACCTTACCTATTGACACATGCTACAACCATAAGGTAATCTGGATATTGCAGGATTTTGATAACTGAGAACAGGGGAAATCTTGCCTCCACAGCTGCTGGATATGAGAGAGGTAGATATTTAAACCCAGCACTTTCAAACATAGAGTTTAAGCTCAAACAGCCACCAAGACCCTCATCAGATGTGGTATGGTGATTTGTATGATACTGCAACGTCTGCCCAATCTGAAGGGCCTTGGCTCTACACGAATGGACTTTTTTATGCCCTTAGGTGCCTAGGATCAATGCATTAATGCATCTAGAGAATACCAGGCTACCCAGAAGCTACAGCAAGTTAGATACTTGAGCCTTGATCTATATTGAGGTTAAGACCCTTTAGGGGAAAACTTGCTTAACCCAAGTTGCGGAGAGTGGGGATGTTGGGGGGGACCTAGTCTTATTAAAGTATTGAAAAACGATTTTTAAGAACTAAAAGTGATTTGGTAGGAGTTGAAATAACTAACTCCTTTGTTCTATATTTGCCTTTTTTCCCCTATGTAATATCTTTCTTCCCCTTCGTGAGTATAAAAGAAAACTCAGAAAAATCCAATAACTCAAAGAAGTTGCCCCATCTTTTTAATCTATCTGATAAAGCACATTAGTAGACCTAATTTAACAAATATTTATTGACAGATAAAGGTGCTATTTTCTGTGTTCTAGTTTAAATGGCTATACTAACAAGGATACATTTATTCCTTTGATACAATTTAGGCATACCATTTTTGTTTGAATAAGTATCTTTTCCTATCTATTATGTTTACCTGCTCTTACCAAAACTGCTTTGCATCTTCTCCTTTGTTACTCTTTCTGGGTCACTACCTCAGGAGCAGAGATGTAGATGTAACTAAGTAAGAAGTGCTTTTATCTTCTTGCTTTCTTATGATATACTATGTAACTTATTTAAAATAATATGAGTAGTTGGAGTGTTGAAAGGGGTATTGCTATACAAAGAAATCAGATTAAATCAAATTGTGGCAGATGGAAAGCACTGTCCCTTTCGTATGTGAAGTTTAGTGATTGAAAGGAATAAAAATTTTTATGCAGGAAAAATGGACAAAAGTTCATATGTGAAGACACGAAATTATTCTAGACAGAGACTGTAAGAAGGAGCATACAAACAACCAAGAGCACTTATTTGAGGGGAGAGAAATGAGTAGGAATGTAGGGCATTTGATGTCTCAACTAATTTGCATGACATTGTTTTTAGAAGCGACAGGTTAAAATTTACAAAGTGGAAAGTTAAATAAATTTTTGGAGCCTATAGGAAGATCAAATAAGGACTGTCAGATACAGATGAGCTGACAGAGAAGCTTTAGCAACTGTACTTGGCAGCTGATAGTTGGAAGAGAAGTATTTCTTTGTATGTTGGGTGAAAAAAAAAAGAATGGGAACCTGATAAGTGGAAGAGGGCTGAACTCTGCTAAAGTCTTGTGTGCTTTTTTCTACTCTGGTTGGAAAGGGGAAAGTAGATGAGGAAGAAAGGTGTTACTGTAAGCTCTATTTTGCTCTAACAAGTTGTTGTGCAGAATTCTGTTGAGTAAGGAGCTGGCTAGGCTTGACTGCATTGCCCTCAGAATATATTAATGAGCTTTGTAGTTCTCTGAGAAGAGAACAGCTTGGAGTTGCATGCTGGGAGCTAAGATGGAGAAGTAAAGGATGCTCAACTTTCCTGAACCCTCCACTCAAAAACAAATGAAAATAAATTGCCTCAAAACAAAGAAAAGCAAGAAGAACATATCTCACTGTGGTAAGAAGAGAAAGTAACCATGCATTACAACTTTTGTGGGAAATGGAAGAACTTGGACCAGCCCAACTCACTGCTACTCCACCAGAAGCAACAAAGCTGCTGAACAAGAATGAGTCAGCCTAGGCCACACAGCACAAGTAGGGAAGACAGAGATGACAGGAACCTACATACACTCACATGACAGCAAAGTGCCTGAGATAGCAAAGAAGCACAGGTTGGCTGGCCCAACTTAAGCCACTTGACAGAAAAATGAAAATTCCCATGTGATAACAGAGAACTTGAGGCAGCAAAACTGCAGACTACAGGACCAGCCTAGCCTAACTCACTCAGCAAAGGCAAAATAGAAAGGAGACCAATGCAGAACTTAGAACAGGAGACCTTCCCTCCCCAAGCCACTTTAAAGGGGGCATGGATGCAGCAGAAGGTGGACTAGCCCACAAACAACAGAATAACACAGCTGGACAAAACAGCTTCAAGCCTCCCCAGAGCAAGCCAGCAGGATCACCCCCTCAAAAGAGACACCTTTGGAAAAAAAGGCATCCTAACCTATCCTAAGAACAAGAGAAGAGGACTCTACAAGCATGGAACAGTGCTCTCTCTACTCCAGGAGCAGGGAAGAACCTCAACGGATAGATAAAGTAATGGGGTGGGGGTGGGGAGAATAACTAGAAAAATGAGCAAAAGACAAAGTAAAAACTGACCTCAGAAAATTTCCTTAATGACAGGGAAGATCAAAATATGAACTTGAAAGAAGACTACAGTGTTATAAAGGAAACATATGAAGTCCAAAAGGAAAGTGTGAAAGGTTGTCAAACCTGAAAAGACCCCCTGGGAAGAACCTAGAAAGAAGTTTAAAAATCAAATAATATGAGAATTGACAGAAAAACTCAACAGCTGGAGGAAAATACTTATCAAAGAAATCAAATCCCTAAAAACTAAGAGAAGGCCAAAAGGAAATAGTTGCACAAAAATACCTTAAAGAAAACAACTCCTTAAAGAATAGAATAGACCAAATGGAAATGGAGGCCAGAACACACACACACACACACACACACACACACACACACAAACAACTGAAGAAAACAACTCTTTAAAGAGTAGGATTGGGCAATTGGAAAAGGAAAGACAAAAAACCCAAGGGAGAAAATACCTACCTAAAAGTTAGAATTAGACAAATAGAAGTTAATGAAATCATAAGAATCAGGGGAAAATAAGATAAAATCGAAAGAATGAAAAAATAGAAAAAAATCTAAAATCCCTCACTGGAGAAACAACAGATGTGGAAAATAGATCCAGAAAACATAATCTAAGAATCATCAGAATACCTGAAAGGCATGACCAAAAAAAAAGAAAAGAAAAGAAAGAAAGAGCCTGGGTACCATATTATAAGAAATCATCAGGGAAACTGTCCTGATACCCTCAAAGAGGAGGGGAAAATAGAAATTGAGAGAATCCACTGATCACCTCCTGAAAGAGACCCCAAAATAAAATGCCCCAGGACCATTATATACAAATTCTAGAACTCTAGGCCAAGGGAAAAGTACTATTAGCATCCAGAAGGAAATAATTCAAATATTGCAGAGCCACAGTCAGGATTACACAAGACCTAGAAGATTCTGCATTAAAGTACCAGAAGTCATAGAATACAATATTCCAAAAGTCAAGGGACGTAGGACTACAACCAAGAATTATATACCCCCCCAAAAAACTGAGCATAATCCTCCAAGGGGAAAATTAGTATTTAATGAAATAGAGGAATTTCAGACTTGTCTGACCAAAAAATCAGAACTGAAAAAAAAATTTGCTGAGGAAATTCAACATTCAAGAGAAGCATAAATGTTTAAAATGAAAACTTATTAGAGAAGAAAAAGAAATTGAAGGCATTAAAATAGGCAATGAGGAGACCAAGCTATCACTCTTTGCAGATGATATGATAGTCTACTTAAAAAATCCCAGAGAATCAACTAAAAAGTTACTGGAAATAATCAACAACTTTAGCAAAGTTGCAGGATACAAAATAAATGCACATAAATCATCAGCATTTCTATATATTTCCAACACTTCACAGCAGGAAGAGTTAGAGAAATTCCATTTAAAATCACCCTCGACAATATAAAATACTTAGTAATCTATCTGCCAAGATAAACACAGGAATTATATGAACACAACTATGAAACCCTTTCCACCCAATTAAAACTAGATCTAAACAATTGGAAAAACATTTAGTGCTTGTGGGTAGGATGAGCTAACATAATAAAAATGACCATCCTACCCAAATCAATTTACCTGTTTAGTGGTATACCTATCAAACTACCAAAAATTTTTTTTACTGAATTAGAAAAAACTGTAACAAAGTTCATTTGGAAGAACAAAAGACTAAGAATATCAAGGGAAATAATTTTAAAAAAATATGAAGCAAGTTCCAGATCTTAAACAAAGCAGTAGTCATCAAAACAATATGGTAACACAAATGCAACTAACAACAATGTGGAAATAGGCCCTGAACAAGGACACAAGTTACAACCAGTGAAAATGTGCATCGGCCATGGGTGGGGGGAATGCGGGGGGTGAAAGGGAAAGTAGGGGTATGAAGCATGTAAACAGGTTAAAAATGAATATTAATAAATGTTAAAAATGGAAAAAAAAATATGGTACTGGCAAAGAGACAGAAAGGAGGATCAGTGGAATAGACTAGGGATAAATGACCTCAGCAAGACAGTTTTCAATAAACCCAAAGAACCCAACTTTTAGGACAAAAACCCGCTATTTGACAAAAACTGCTGGGAAAATTGGAAAACAATATGGGAGAGATTGGGCCTAGATCAACATCTCACACCATATACCAAGATAAACTCAGAATGGGTGAATTGCTTGAATATAAAGAAGGAAATTATAGGTAAATTGGGTGAGCACGGAAAAAAATCACAAAAAGTAAAATAAATAATTTTGACTACATTAAACTAAAAAGTTTTTGTACAGACAAAACCAATGCTACCAAAATTAGAAGGGAAACAACAAATTGGGGAAAAAATCTTTATAACAAAAAACTCAGATAAAGGTCTAATTACTCAAATATACAAGGAGCTAAATCAATTGTGCAAAAAAATCAAGCCATCTTCCAATTGATAAATGGGCAAGGGACATGAATAGGCAATTCTCAGATAAAGAAGTCAAAAGTATCAATAAGTACATGAGAAAGTGTTCTAAATCTCTAATAATTAGAGAAATGCAAATCAAAACAACTCAGGTATCACCTCATACCTAGCAGATTGGCTAAAATGATAGAAGGGGAGAGTAATGAATGTTGGAGGGGATTATGGCAAAATTGGGACATTAATGCATTGCTGGTGGAGTTATAAACTGATCCAACCATTCTGGATGGCAATTTGGAACTATGCCCAAAGAGCACTAAAAGATTGCCTGCCCTTTGATCCAGCCATACTACTGCTGGGTTTATATCCTGAAGAGATAATAAGGAAACAGACTTATACAAAAATATTTATCCATGCTCTTTGTGGTGGCAAAAAATTGGAAAACGAGGGGATGTCCTTCAATTGGGGAATGGCTGAACAAATTGTGGTATCTGTTGGTGATGGAATACTATTGTGCTCAAAGAAATAAAGAACTGGAGAAATTCCGTGTGAACTGGAATGACCTCCAGGAATTGATGCAGAGTGAAAGGAGCAGAACCAGGAGAACATTGTACACAGAGACTGACACACTGTGGTACAATTGAACATAATGGACTTCTCTACTAGCAGCAATGTAAGGATCCAGAGCAAGGCTGAGGGACTTATGAGAAAGAAAACCAGCCACATTCAGAGGAAGAACTGTGGGAGGAGAAACACAGAAGAAAAACAACTGCTTGAACACATGGGCTGATGGGGATATTATTGGGGATGTAGACACTAAACGATAACTCTAGTCCAACTATCAATAATATGGAATTAGGTCTTGATCAATGATACGTGTAAAACCCAGTGGAATTGTGCATCGGCTAAGGGGGGTTAGGGGAGCTTGGGGGAGAGGGAAAGAACATGAAATATGTAACTAGGAAAACATATTCAAAATAAAAATAAAAAAATAAAGAGCATTATGGAACCAGAAAAAAATATTATAAATGCTTAAAAAAATAAAATGAAAACTTAGAGGTTTTAATATGTGAACACATTTAGACCTAGAAAGGTGATGATTGAAATAATTAAGATATCTGTGATACTTGAGATACTTGAGGTAAAGTTTGCAAAATATCTAAAGTACTTAGAACTATATCTCTATTAGAACAATGAAAAGGAGTATATGTAGAAAGAAGGAAGAAAGTTAAATAGGATGAGCTGATATTAAAAAAAAATCAAGGTACAGGAAAGAGGAACACCTGGGGAGAAGAGAAATGGAAAGATAGAGGGGATAAACTCTCTCCCATGAAGAGACACAAAATTTAATGCAGTGGAGGAAAAGATGGGAGTGAGGGCTATGCTTGAAACTTAGTCTAATTGTAATTAACTCTATGTGGCAATAACACCCACACTCAACTATAGAAACATCATAGGGAAGTAAGAGGGTAGAGAGAATAAGGGAAGGGGGATGGGCAAAAAGAAGAGCAAATCAGGGGAGGCAGTGGTCAAAAGTGAAACATCTTTGAATGGAGAAATGCTGAAAGGAGGAAGAGAATGATAAATGGGGGGAAATAAGATGGAGGGAAACATAATCATAATTATGAATGTGAATGAGATGACTCACCCATTCAGATAAGGATAAGGATAGCTGAATGGATGAAAAAAAAAACCACAATTACACAATATGCTGTCTATAAGAAACACATTTAAAAGCTGGGAGACACACACAGAGTAAAAGTAAAGGGTCAAAGTAGAATCTACTATCCCTCAGCTAAAGTAAAAAAAGCAAGGTAGACAGAGCTTTAGAAATGTTTGATATGATAGACCTCTGTAGAAAACTGAATAGGAATAGAAAGAATATGCCTGTTTTCTCAGCAGTACATGGGACCTTCACAAAAACTGAAGAACTTCCCAACCAAATGTAGAAAAGGAGAAATATTCAATGCATACTTTTCATACCATAATACAACAAAAATACATTCAACAAAGGACACGGAAAGACTAAAAATGAACCAAAAACTAAATAATCTTATCCTAAAGAACAAATGAATCAAAGAACAGATAATAGAAACAATCTATTTTTGTTAAAGGAAATCACAATGAGGAGACAACATTTCAAAATTTATGAGATATAGCCAAAGTTATATATAGAGTAAATTTTAAATCTCTAAATAAAATAGAGAATGAGCAGATTAATGAATTGGTCATACAACTAATAAAACTATGAAAAAAACAAATTAAAAATTCCCGATTAAACACCAAATTGAAATCTTGAAATTCAAGGGAAAGGCTAAAAAAATTGAAAGTAAGGAAATTATTAAACTAATAAATAAGACAAAGAGCTTGTTTTATGAAAAAAATAAATAAAACAGACAAACTACTGGCTAACTTGACTAAAAGAAAGAAAGAAAACCAAATTATCAGTATCAAAAATTAAAAAGGTGAAATCACTACCAATGAAGAAAATTAAAGCAATTATTGGGAGTTATTTTGCCCAACTATTTGCCAATAAATCTGAGAATCTAAGTGAAAAAAATGAATATTTATAAAAATATAAACTACTCAGATTAACAAAAGAGGAAATAGAATACCCATCACAGAAAAAGAAATTGAACAAACCATCAAAGAATTCCCTAGTAAAAAGGTCCCAGAGTCAGATAGATTCACAAGTGAATTCTACCAAACATTCGAAAAACAATTAACTCCAAATACTACATAAATCATTTGGAAAAAATAGGGGAAGAAAGAATCTTTCCAAATTCTTTTTATGATGTCAATACAGTACTGATACCTAAACCAGGAAGAACAAAAACAGAAAGAAAATTATAGACCAACCCCCCTCCTGAGCATTGGTATAAAAATTTTTAATAATTGTAAGGAGATTATAGTATTATATCACAAGAATCATACACCACAATCAGGTGAGTTTTACATCAGGGATAAAGGGCTTTTTCAATATTTGAAAAACCACAGCATAATTGATCATATCAATAACAAAACCAATAAAAGTTATATGAATATTTCAATAGATACAGAGAAGGCTTTTGACAAAATACAACATCCATTCTTTATTTTTAAAAAACACATTAGAAAACATTGAAATAAATGGAGTTTTCCTTAAAGTGATAAATGGCATTTATCTAAAACCATCAGCAAGAACAAATTGTGGTATATGATGGTGATGGAATACTATTGTGCTATAAGGAATGATGAACTGGAAAGACCTCCATGAACTGATGTGGAGTGAAATGAGCAGAACCAGAAGAAGATTGTACACAGGAACAAACATTGTAGGATGATCAAATGTAATAGACTTTGATTTGGGTTTTTGGTTTTAAAAGATTACACTATTACAAAAATGAATAATATGGAAGTGATAATACATGTATAACCCAGCTGAATTGCTTATCAGCTCCAGAAGAGGAAAGGGAAGAGAGGAAGGAGAGAGCATGAATCATGTAACCATGGGGAAATATTTTAAAATAAATAAAAACATTTTTAAAATTTATAAATAAAACTATCAGCAAGCATTATCTGTAATGAAAATAAACTAAAACCCTTCCCAATAAGATCAGGAGTGAAACAAGGATGACCATCATCACCACTACTATTTAATATTGTAGTAGAAATGCTAACTATAGAAATAAGAGCAGAAAAAGAAATTAAAGGAATCAGAATAGGCAATGAGCAAACAAAGTTATCACTCTGCAGATAATATGAGAGTATACCTAGAGAATCCTAGATCATCAACCAATAAAACTAATAAAAATAATTAACAACTTTATTTTATTTTTTAGAAAAAAAAATTCCCATTGTTGCATTATTCATGTTCTTACTCTCCCCTCAAACTCCCCAACTCCCCACCCCCCATAGCCAACACACATTTCCACTGGTTTCTTCATGTGTCATAGATCAAGACCTATTTCCATATTATTGATAATTGCACTAAGGTGGTCATTTAGATTCTATATCCCAAATCATGTCTGCATCAACCCATGTGTTCAAGCAGTTGTTTTTCTTCTGTGTTTCTACTCCTGTAGTACTTCCTCTGAATGTGGGTAGCGTTCTTTTCCATAAATCCCTCAGAATTGTCCTGAGTCATTGCATTGCTGCTAGTACAGAAATCCATTACATTCGATTTTACCACAGTGTATCATTCTCTGTGTACAATGTTCTCCTGGTTCTGCTCCTTTCACTCTGCCTCAATTCCTGGAAGTCATTCCAGTTCGCATGGAATTCCTTCAGTTTATTATTCCACTGAGCACAGTAGTATTCCATCACTAACAGATACCACAATTTGTTCAGCCATTCCCCATTTGAAGGGCATACCCTCATTTTCCATTTTTTTGCCACCACAAAGAGTGTGGCTATAAATCTTTTTGTACATGTCTTTTCCCCTATGATCTCTTTGGGGTACAAACCCAGCAATGGTATGGCTGGATCAAAGGGCAGGCAATCTTTTAGTGCTCTTTGGGCATAGTTCCAAATTGCCATCCAGAATGACTGGATCAGCTCACAACTCCACCAGCAATACATTAATGTCCCAATTTTGCCACATCCCCTCCAACATTCATTACTCTCCCCTGCTGTCATTTTAGCCAATCTGCTAGGTGTGAGGTGATACCTCAGAGTTGTTTTGATTTGTATTTCTGAAAATTGCCTATTCATGTCCCTTGCCCATTTATTGATTGGGGAATGGCTTGATTTTTTTGTACAATTGATTCAGCTCCTTGTATATTTGAATAATTAGACCTTTGTCAGAGTTTTTTGTTATAAAGATTTTTTCCTATACTATACAGCAGGGATCATAAAAACAATATGGTACTGTCTAAGAGACAGAAGGGAGGGTCAGTGGAAAAGACTTGGAGTAAGTGACATCAGCAAGACAGTCTATGATAAACCCAAAGAGCCCAACTTTGGGGACAAAAATCCACTATTTGACAAAAACTGCTGGGAAAATTAGAAAACAATATGGGAGAGATTCGGTTTAGATCAACATCTCACACCCTACAGAAAGATAAATTCAGAATGGGTGAATGATTTGAATATAAAGAAGGAAACTATAAGTAAATTAGGTGAACACAAAATAGTATACTTGTCAGATCTCTGGGAAAGGAAAGATTTTAAAGCCAAGCAAGAGTTAGAAAAAATCACAAAATTTAAAATAAATAATTTTGATTACATTAAATTAAAAAGGTTTTGTACAAACAAAATCAATGCAACCAAAATCAGAAGGGAAACAACAAACTGGGAAAAAATAATCAACAACTTTAGCAAAGTCACAGAATACAAAATAACATAAATTGTCAGCATTTTTATTTACTATCAATGCAGTCCAACAGTAAGAGATAGAAAAGGAAATTTCCATGCAAAATAACTCTAGACAACATAAAACACCTTGATGTATATCTATCAAAACAAACCAAGCAGTTATATAAACACAATTACAAAACATTCTTCACACAAATAAAGTGAGACCTAAACAAATGGAAAAACATTAATTGCTTGCGGATAGGCTGGGCCAAATAATAAAAATGATAGTAACAATCTGGTCTAAATTATTTTACCTATTCAGTGATGTACCAATCAAACTATCCAAAAATTACTTCAAAGAGCAAGAAAAAATGAAAACAAAATTAATCTGGAAGAACAAAAGGCCAAGAATATCAAGGAAATAAATGAAAAAAAAATATAAAGGAAGGAGTACCAGATTTCAAACAATTCTCAAAAGGCAGTAATCATCAAAACATTCTGGTACTAGATAAGAAGTATAATAGTGGATATCAAGAGATTAGGTAATCAACACACAGTAGTAGTCAATATCCAAAGCAACTTAGCATTTTATTAAGATCCAACATATAAAGGGAAAGAACTCAGTCTTGAACAAAAATTGCTGGGAAGACTAAAAAAATAGTGTGGCAAAAATTAGACATAGACCAACACCTAACACCATTTGCCAGAATAAAATCAAAATTGATCTAGAAATATAAGAAAACAAGGAAAGGTTTACCTGTCAGATTTACGGGTAAGGGAAGAAATCATGATGAAACAAAACATAGAGAACTTTGTGAAAAATTAAATGGACAATTTTTATACATTAAATTACAAAGCTTGTGTACAAACAAAACCAAATGCAACCAAGATTAAAAGGGAAACAAAAGATTTAGTGGGGGGGGGATAAATTTATGGCAGGTATCTCTGGTAAAGGTCTCTTCTCAAATATATAAAGAACTAAGTCAAATTTATAAGAATATAAACATTTCCCCTACTGAAAAATGATCAAAGGATATGAGCAGGCAGTTCTCAGAGGAAGAAATTAAAACTATAGGCACAAGAAAAAATGCTCCAAATCACCACTGATTAGAGAAATGAAAATTAAAACAACTCTGAGATACCACTTCGTACAGATCAGAATGACTAACATGACCAGAATGGAAAATATTGGAGAAGATGAGGGAAAACTGGCACCAATACACTATTGGTGGAACTGTGAACTGATACAACCATTCTGATGAGAAATATCGAAGTAGGCTCAAAAAGCCATAAAATTATGCATATCCCTTTACCCAGCAATACTACTATTGAGTCTATATTCCAAGAAATCAGAGATAAGGGGAAAGGATCTACTTGCACCTGTAGCAACTCTTTTTGCAGTGTCAAAGGATTAGAAACTGAAGTGTTATCTATCACTTGGGGAATGGATGAACAAGTTGACTATTGTGCCATAAGAAATGATGAATAGGATGGATTCAGAAAAAACCTAGAAAGATTTATATGAAGTGATGCAAAGGAAAGTGAGCAGAACCAGGAAAACAATGTATGCAGTGACAGAAATATTATACAATGATCAATTATGAAGGACTAAACTATTATCTACAAAGCAAGGTCCCAAGATATCCATGAGACCCATGATGAAAAATGCTTTCCATAGCCAAAGAAAGATGTCTTTTTTTTTTAAACCCTTACCTTCCATCTAGGAGTCAATACTGTGCATTGGCTCCAAGGCAGAAGAGTGGTAAAGGCTAGGCAATGGGGGTTAAGTGACTTGCCCAAGGTCACACAGCTAGGAAGTGGCTGAGGCCAGATTTGAACCTAGGACATCCTTTTTCTAGGCCTGGCTCTCAATCCACTGAGCTATCCAGCTGCCCCTAGATCTGCCTTCTTACAGTTCAAAGCATCCCATCTTCCACTTAATTTCCTTCATGAGTTTTTTATTGTGTATGTGATAAGTACAATGATCAATATGGAAATATGTATTGCATGAAAGCATAGGTATAACCTATATCAGACTACTTACCACCTAGGGAGGGGAGGAAAGAAGGGAGGGAAAAAATATGAGTCCTAAAATGTCAGAAAACAATTGTCAAAATTGTTTCTAAATACAACTGAATAAAAAATAAAAATAGATGTAACTGAATAAATAAATATCTTTAAAAGAGAGAACAGATTGGCACTACAATAGCATAGCATTATCTCAGCACCCTTTTAAGGGTGACAGTGAATTAAAAGTGTTTGTCACTGTTTTATCATTTTGAAAGCAAAAGAGGAATAGGTTTGGCCAGCAAGAGAGTGAGTGGTAAGGAACAGAAGGGGAACAATTAGAAAAGTAGTGGCTTTATGTGGTGCAGATTATTCCTGAAAGGATAAAAAAACATTAAGTCCTATAGTTCAGAGTTCTGTGAGTTGCCCCAAGGACACAGATCTTATTCACTCATGCTCCTTTTTGCTATTTTTCTGTGTATGTCAATTCTCCCAATCAACACCATGTAATGGTGGGAAAGCTGACCATGAAGTATTCATTATTACTTTATTTATTGAATAATTATATTCTTATATATTATTGTATGTCATGTATGTTATATATTATATATTATAATAAAATTATTGTTGCTTTTGTGTTATAATTAAGTAAATGTTTTGTTTAAGACTTAATAGAGTCATAGTGACTGATTTTATATAAATGGTGTTAAAATCATTATCTGGGACAAGATGAATGCCACTTTGAATGACAGGACCAGCAGTTGAGAACCTCAGAATGTTCCCAGGTGCCATGAGCCAAGGGCAAAAAGCAGTTGGCCCCAGCCCTATAAATACCCTCAAGTGACAAGATAAGCTGGCTCAAATTGGAGCAGGGACTTGGGAAGGTGAGAGGAGAAAGAAGGGTAGGCCTGAAACCTGTGACCTGTTATCCTTCTGAAAGAGCTAAAGAACAATCAACATCATCATTATTAGAACTAAGAGAGTTTACTGATTCATCAATCAACATCATCAAATAGCCTTCCCTAATTTCTGGCTTGGCTGTGGCCAAGTCAGGTCAGAGTTAGAGAGAAGGTGAAGAACCTTCAGTTTCTACCAAACCTAGCAATCTCCAGGCCTTGATCAACAACCTAGATTATTAGCCTAAGTAATTAGCAATAGGGTTATTAAATCCTCAGTCCTATTACCTTGTTTCCTAATCCCCTCAATAGATTTAAATACAGTGTCTAACATCAAGTACCTTTCCTGAGTGGTGATTATACCAAAGCCCTTGGGAAGGGGAGATCAATACACAGTCAGATTATAACATTATCCAATAGCTAATCAATAGCCCTTACCAACAAATATTCCAACCTCAGGTTGGGACACCTAGCGAGGTTAACCATCTACACAACCTCTCAGGGGTTCCCTTCCTGGGCAAACTGTTAGAAGGGGATAACTGACAAGCTTATCCAACCAAGCTTGTCAGGGAGGAGAGGCATAGATTATACCAACAACTGGGAGAGGAGAGTGATTTCTCCCTCACCAACTACAACCAGCTTAGGCCTGGGCATACAATCCCTCCTCCTCCATACTGTCTCTGAGATCCATCTATACTATCAAGTTCTCTGGGATCTCTATACCATTATAACAATGGGGAATACACTTATAGGGGCTGAGGACTCATAGCACTATGAATAGTGGAAAAATATCTCACCACATCAGGATTATTCTTAAAACCTTAAGAGATGTGAGTTGCAGCCACATGCTGGTAGCCCATCTTTGAGACTTGCCCCTCCTTCTCCCCAAAATATGCCAGTATGCAGGAAGGTTTGGTCGAGCAAAGAATGAGAGGAAGTAGCTATATTGTATGCCTGAAGCTATAACTATGAACTTTATGGAGGCTCAGCAGAATGAGCATTTAGTGAATTAACAGCTTAAGTGCAGCTTCTAGTCAACTATCTTTAGTAATCTACTTGGGATCTTTCAATATCTTTCCTAATACCATGAGTATACAACCCTCGACCATATCATTATATGAGTAACAAATAATGAAAGAACTCCAATAATTCCATTGATTAACAGATCTTTGGGGTCTCTTGAGGTCCTTCTCTAAAGAGTTGATTTTTGGAACAACTCCAAGAATGTTGGAAGTTGTAGAAGTAGATTGTGTGCATATCCTATATTCTACTCATGCAGTGAAAATGTTTTAAACCCTCAGGATGAGTTTCTTCCAACAAAAGGCTATCCAAAGTAGAACTTTTCATTAGTCACTCCCACCCTACCCCTAGATTAAGGTTCAGTGACAATTATGAGTTCCATGAAGCTGTGACCCTTTTTCTCTATTCCAATACTCTCCCTTTTCTTTCTGTAAACTTCTGCATAAGGTATATAAATGGTCAAGATGTTCAGGTACTGTTCGATGACTGCAGTACTCTACTAATTTTAAGAATAGACTGGATTTGGTCACAATACAGAAATTTTAAAAGATTGACAGGAATTGGACAAGAGACTGGGGCCAGAATATTTTCTTTCTTGCTGAAGCCCATGATTTTTCCAAGAAATTTTATGAATGCTATTGTATATCATATGTATGTATATATGCAGTCAATTGAGACAGCTAGATAGCAAAGTGGTTAAAGTGCTGGGCCTGGAGCCTGGAAAACTCATCTTCCTGGGTCTAAATCAGGCCTCAAACACCAGCTATGTGACCCTGGTCAAGTTGTTTAGCCTGTTTGCCTCAGTTTTCTCACCTGTCAAGTGATCTGGGGAAGAAATGACAAACCACCCTAGTATCTCTGCCAAGAAAATCCCAAACAGGATCATAGTCAAGTCACGACTGAAACAATAGAATAACAAAAATATAGCCAGTTCTCATCATTTGCTGTAGTTATGTTCTATAAAGTAACTGTGAATACTGAATTAGCTAATACTGAACCATGGCTCCTAAGGGAAATATCTGGTTAAGTTACTATGAGCCTTTGATCACAAAATTTACTTTAATCCTTTTCAGAGTGGCCTCAATACAGATCAGTGAATTTCTTCTTCCTTTTTCTGGATCGACTATATTATTGATTCATTAGCATTGAACTCATGGACAAAAGCACTAAAATTCATGCCTAAACAAAGCTTACATAACACATATTTTTTCCTTTAGACATGTCACTGCCTTCTTGTATTTAGGAACATTATACTGCACTTTGACACTATGCTTGGGGGACATTTTAAACAGTGAAATTAACAAAAAGTACAAATATGTGAAAAGCATGGCACTAACTAGACCACAAAAGGGACACTTATTGACAGCATAAGGACTGAAACAAAAAGGCAGTGTCACCTTGTGCAATCTCAGCTGAATCTGTGTATGTTGAATGACTTGAATTTCTTGATTTTTTTGTTCCTTTGTGTAAGTCTGAGAATTTGAGTATTGAATTGAGGTTTCATTAGGAAGAGACTTCACAAATATGGAATCTGCAAATAATGAGGACCTACTATATGTGTACACACATGCACACAAGCATGCTAGTTTACATAATAGTGAACTCATTGCATCCTCTATCAGGTGGATGGGGCTAGTCTCCTTGTTTGATTATCTGCATCTTTAAAACTGGCAAGACCAAGATGATTACTGTCTTTTTGCCATCTTTTCAGCTGCACTTCCCTCAGTTCTCCCTCTTTTACCCCAATTTTAAGAAATGGTTATGGAAGTGTTTGTTTCTGCTATTGTCTTATTTGCCCTCAGTTTTGAGGGCTTGGAGTTAAAGGTCTCCATGGAGACCTAGGAGCCAGATTAAAGGTGGGCAAGCCAATCTACAGGGAAACACTGAAAAGTCAGGGACTTGAGTCCAAGGGAGCTTTTGGACTTAGAACTGGGCTTGTACTCTATGAGAATCTAGCTAAATTATGAATTATGAATTTAATAATCTCTTTCCCCTTCCCAGACACTAAGGTGCAAAAGGGGGAAAAGATTGAAACTCCTACATGCTGGAGGAAGTAAGTTTGCATAATTAATCATTGATTTGTAATAACTTTTGGATGTAACTTTTTATAAAAACTCAATGATACAAATGCATGTGCATACAAATGTATATTATATGCATAGACCATCTAACTCCAAATTCAGAGTTCTTGCTCCTTTGTAGGGGCATATCCTAAATTTCTTCAGAAAGTGACTAGAAAACAATTGTTACCTGAGATTTGCTGTATATAGTAGATACTCCATATCTTTAGTCATCAATGACACCACTGAAGAAGGTCTTATGAGTCCAAGAGAAAGAGATAGCATTTCCTTAAGTTCTTGGTAGTCTTGCAGCATCAGAGGCATAATTGGTACCAGTCTTTAAGTGAATCTTCTTGATTTCTGAATTCAAACTTCCTTGTTTTTCCAGGAAGGGCTCCTAACAAACAGAAGACCTGGACCAAACTTTTTTGGTGAGGTCAAGTTTGGTCTGTGTGTGAGTCTCATTGGCTCACACCTAACTAAATCCCATTGGGCCAGTTGTCATAGTCTTCCACTACTGACTACACACCATGGCTTTATCTCCCTGTCGAGTGGATAAGTTCTGAGTAACTAAAGGGCTGTTTCTGCTGAAAAGACAGCTGCACTTGCATCGATAACAGATAGATATATAGACATATATATATGTTTATATATCTTGAATATTTGAGACAACCTAGTGTAGTTTATGTGCTTCATGGTCACTGCCTTTGGCTGCTGTTCTCTGCAGTAGTCAAAAATAGTCAAGACTTCTTCCTCTGCCTTGGAAATAGGTACTTATCATAAATATCTCTGTGCTTCCAAAGTGTATATAAATGTTGAATATCATAACTTAGAACTGCCCCATCTTCAAGGTATATAGAATGTCAAAACTAGGTCTCTTAAAACTCCTCTTTTTTCTGTATTGGGTCCCTTCTACTCCCATGGCATCTCTATGGCACATTATAGTCATGATTCTAAGACACTTGTTAGATGTGGACATTTCTGAGAGTAACCATAATCATAAAGGGGAATGGGAAGAGTCGAGCTTGATGACTTATCCTGTAGTGGTGACAGGTAGATTTGAGAAAATTTGACATTTTGGTGTGTTTTTTTTAATTCATAATTTTTTGTATTTGTATTGTACTGCCTGCCTGATGGTCTAGGAAGTATAAGAACATGCCTGCCTCCGCCTCATTCCATCCCTTTCTCCCTACCTTGTAGTCTCTTATCTCATGCCCCAATTTTCCACCATGCTCCTGCAGGACAATCCTCATATAGTCAAAGCCCCCACATCAAAGTTTATACTGGCAAACTCAGTTCTTATTTTGATTTGGAGTGAATTTTCTCTGGTTGGTTTATGATTCATTTATGTCTCCAAGTACACTGTCGATGTATTAGCCAATTGAATTAATTTCCCCAATGCTGGTCCAGATAGGCAGGGCAGATGGCAAGACCTTGGTGGATGGTTGGATGGTGTATGAAACACACACACACACACACACACACACACACACACACACACACACACACACACCTGGCTCATTCTCTGACCCATGAAAATCCTAGGAATGTTAGGATCTAGTTTATTTTTCTGTCCCAAGGACACGTTTCCATTTAATTTCAATAATAACAACTACTAAAAATGCAAAAGGTACTTGTGCTTAATCCTTTTAACTTTCAGGAAAACTCTTCTCCCCTTTACAGAGACCATGAGGTTTTCTGCTAAGTATTAATTTTCCATAACTCACAGTACCAGCAAAGGTGTGGTTTGCTCCTTGATGCGTAAGGTACCTGATGCATCAATCTGTCTAGTAGGGTTATAGATGAAAGGGATCTTAGAGGTCATCTAGCTCATGTTTCTTATTTTATGAATGAGGAAACTAACCCAAAGAGGTTTAAGTGACTTGTCCAAGGTCACACAAGTAGTACAAGACAGAACTATTACTTGAACTCAAAGGCTCCTGAATGAAGCCAATGATCTTTTCATTATGGTGATATGGTACACACACTGCTTGCAATGTCCACAGACTTAGCCCTCCCTGTTTTGGCTCTGCTGTCATTTCAGGATTTTTTTATGGACATTGGTTTCTTTATACACATGGTGTTCTTTAAGAACTTCATGGAAATGCAGAGCTTTATTCAGGTTCAATTACATACTTGTCAATTCTATTTTTCTACTCTCAACTTACATGTTCTCTTACATTCAGAAGTGGATTCATTCTTATCCATGCATCACTGGTATGTTATATGAACAAGTGGGGTCCACTGTATGCTTACTGCATTTCTTTGGCATTCTTATATCCACATGCATTTTGAAGAAGAATGATTATTTTAAATATAGTATGAAGACAATTGAAGCAATTATTACAGAAAAGATTTATGGAAAGATTTCAACAATTGTTACACTAAGACAAGAATCCTCTAATTGGGTAGGCAAAAAGGAAGTCTGAGGAATACGACCAGGTAAGAACCTCAGATTAAACATCTAGTTCAACTCCTACTCAAGACTTTTTTTTTTAACTTTTGGTTTTTTGTAATTTATTTATTTATTTGTTTGTTTGTTTTCTTTTTCTTTTTCAAACCCTTAACTTCTGTGTTTTGGCTCCTAGGTAGAAGAGTGGTAAGGGTGGGCAATCGGGGTCAAGTGACTTGCCCAGGGTCACACAGCTGGGAAGTGTCTGAGGCCAGATTTGAACCTAGGACCTCCTGTCTCTAGGCCTGACTCTCAATCCATTGAGCTACCCAGCTGCCCCCATTTATTTATTTTTAAGTATTTTTCCACGGTTACATGATTCATGTTATTTCCCTCCCCACTCCCAGAGACAACAAGCAATTCTACTGGGTTATACATGTATGATCACTCGATACCTATTTCCATATTATTCATTTTTGTAATAATCTTTTTAAAAACCAAAACTCCACATCCTATACCCATATAAACAAGTGATAAATCATATGTTTTTCTTCTGTTTCTACTCCCACAGTTATTTTTCCCAATGCGGATAGATATTTTTTAAAGTTTCTGACTCCTGAATGAAAAGAGCAAAGTGGAAAGCCGAAGGAGAGATAGCCAAAGACTTCAAATGAAAGCCAAAGTTAGAATCAAAAAGAAAGCCCATGGCCATTTGCCCAATGGAGCTTTGCCTGCTTGTCTGGCAAAAACTACACAACTAGCCTAGCAATGTACAATTAAGAAGCATTTGGTGGAGCCCGAGTTTCCAGAGGAGAAGCTTTCCATAGTTTACTACATGGCTGGTATAGCCTATCAGAGAGCAAACCCAGTAGGATCATTGAGATGGAATTTTTATAAGTTCTTGGTAGTCTTGCAGCATCAGAGGCATGTGTCCATACATACATATTCCCTGGCCACATATGTTCCCCATGAGTATGTTAGTCCTTGTGTGCCCTGGCCACATGTGTTTCATATGTGTTCATTCTTTTCACTAATGGTATGTGTATTTATAGGAGAATGTTTAATGATTTATAGGGGGAATGTCATACTATTATTTTTATTTGCCATTTCATTAAATGCCTTTGCTTTGAAATAATTGTAACTACTTACTATCAAAGGTTAATATATAAATCAGGGATCATAAGCTATAAGTGGATTTTGAATCCACAGAGTACCTTAAACCTGGGATATTCTTCTTTGGGGACCCACTTTATGAGTTGGGAGTCTTTCTAAATGCTGTTACTTTGTCTCTAATATTTTTATACTTTGCCATTCAGAAACACTTTTGTGATTCCCATAAATACTTATTGTTAATTGACATTGTGCTCAGCACTGGGGACTTAAAACATATTAAATAGCACATGACCTTAATGAACCTGCATTCCATTTGAGGGGCTGAGAGAATATAACATATACAAAGATGACTACAATGTCATTTGAGAATAATAATAACTGGGATGACTAAATTTTGCAAAGAGCTTTATATACTTTATCTCATTTAACCTTCCAACTACAATATAGTTTTACTTCTATTTTACAGATAAAGAAATTAAGTCTCACAGAAGTTAAGGTTTGGTCCAGGATGACATAGCTAGTAAATGTTGGAAGTAAAATTTGAACCCAGGATTCCAAATCAAGCATACTATCTACCATCCCACAATGCCTCTCAGAAAAAGAAGAGAGTATTAACAATCACCAATGGGACATCCAACTAGAGATGTTAGCAATGAGGGACCACAGTTTAATAGACTAGGGATAGATAACTATGAGAATCGCCTGCATAGTCATGTGTATAGAGGAGATAATTAAACCCATGTGAACAGAAAGTGAGGAAGAGAACATGGAATGAGAACGACCAGGATAAAGATATGAGGGATATCCGTGCTTGTCCTTATCTACTACTATGATGTTCATCTGTCTGCTCCTAGTTTTCCTTCTTCCCAGACTTTGCTTTGGAGCAAACAGAGCCTGAGTTAATCCATCCCAGAGATTAATTTCACTGCCCTGCTTTCCTGGCTTCCATACAAATGGGATTTAGGTACACTAGATGCCATTCTGGGAGAAGAGAGTATTGAAAGGAAAAGTAGGGAAAAGGGTACTGCAGGTCAATGCTATGTATATATCTGTCCATAATTTCATACTACCAGTATCACCAAAACAATAACTAGCAAGTATTAGAGAGGTACAAGACAAAATGATATGTGAAATCCAAGGAAGATTTTTAACCTACTTACAGATTAATGCTTTTAAAAGTCAATTTTAATAACAATGATTGTAAACTTTAGAGACAAGGAGCTCACAAGTCCCAAGAACCGTATGTGTGCTTGTGCCCACCTTAGGTGTATAAGGTAGAGTGAAAGTGTCTAAACTGTGAGAAAGCAGGGACAAGGATATATTCCCATCTAGATGCCCTGAATAGTTACAATGTATTGATTTTTAAATTGGCCAATTTAATACAATCTACCAACCTTGGTTGATAAAGAGAATAGTATGAGAATAGTCCCATGCTATGGGGGTATTATGAAGAGAGAAATTAGGAAAGATGAGTCCAAGGCCTGAGGTTAAGACAGGGAAGTTCCTGGAAAACTTTGTGCTTAGAAGTCTAGTGATTTCTTACAGGCACATAGGATTTAGAACTGGATAGGGCTTTCGAAATCTAATTGCCTTATTTTATAGTAAGTTATTTTACTAAATTTTAAAATTTATGAGGAAAATGAGAACTACAGAGGTTAAGTGATTTGCCCAATGTCAAAGAGGTAGTAATAGAAGCAGGATTCAAACTTAACCTCTTACTTCAAACCCCTTCCAGGATCAAATATGAAATCTTGTTTGGCTTTTAAAGTCTGTTATAACCTCGTCCTTTCCTACCATTCCACTCTTTTCATACTGTGATAAAGGAATTTACCCTTCCCCTTTTCAACTACATATACCTGGTATGAATTTGAACTCTGCCCAGAAGCTAGGACTATGTGAGTGAAATCATTGAGGAAACTGAGTCACAAGGGTAGAACTGCTGAAAAATGTCAGGAAAATGGAACAATAGTCAAGAATATTTCGAGACAGGGGGCTGAGGCATCTTTCCTGCGATGCCCCCTGAACTTCCCCCTGGGTGGCACAGGCAAAATAGAAAGCCATAGGTGGATCCCAAGATGTCATGTGTAAGAGCTAGTGGTGGAGAATAAGTTTGATAAACTGAGGCAAGAACAGATCTCACAAAAAAAAAATAGATCTCACTCTCTTTGCTTCTGTGTTTGGTGCTGACTAGACTTGCCTGTGAGAGTGTCTAGGGAGCCTTTAATGGTGGCCCTAGAATAACAAGCTTAATGGAGAAATAAGGAAAAGTACCTTTTATATCTCTCTTCTATTTTTTCCATCTTTTTTCCCTACTACTTTCGACTTAATAAAATTATTCGAGGTCAGTCTCATAATTTTCACTCTTACAATACCTTGCCCCCCACCCCACTCTACCCCATTCCATATACTATACAATCCAGTGATACTGGTCTGCTTCTTCTTCCTCGAGTATTTACCAACTCCATGCATTTTCACTGGCTGTCCCCCCACATCTGGAATTCTTTACTTCCTCATCTCTGCCTCCTTAGTTCCCTAGCTTTTGTCAAGTCTCAAAGTCCCACTTTCTACAAGAAGTCTTTCCCAGCTCCCTTTAAATTTTAGTGTCTTCCCTCTGATATTATCTCCAATTTATCTTGTTTATAGCATTTTTGCATAATTGTTTCCATATTGTCTCTCCCATTAGAGTGTGAGCTCCTAGAGAACTGGGATTGGTTTTTATATGTCTTTGGATTTCTAATACTTAGCATGTCTAGCACAGAGTAGGAGTTTAAAGAATGCTGGTCGACTTTTTCTCCTTGCTCAAAACAAAACTCATCTTCAATCACAGTCTGTAATACACTCTCCTTTACCTCAACTTCCCAGAGTCCTTGGGATTCTAGGCCTTTCCTGAACTTTTTTTTAGCAGCTAGTACCTCTCCAATTTATGTTGTTTATTTGTAATATACTCCTATGTTTACATGTACATAGAACCTAAGCTCCTTTCATATTTACTTTTCCATCTCTAATGCACACAGTAGACCAGGCATTCTTAATCTAGAATTTTACAATTTCATATAACTAGTTTCCTTTGTAAACCTAGTTCATTTTATGCTTCAAAAGCAGTTAGATGGTACCAGTGGATAGAGCATTGGGCATGGAGTTAGGAAGACCTTCTTCAAATCTGAACTTGAACACTGATTATCTGTGTGACACTGGGCAAGTCAGTCAGTCTGCCCCAGTTTCCTCAACTGTAAAATGAGAAGAATAGCGCTTCCCTCACAGGATTGTTAGGATCAAGTGAGATATTTGTAAAGTACTTGGTTATAGCTAAATAAATGCTATTATTATTATAAAACTTTCCAAGGAATCCATGGGTTTCACCGAACTGCAAAAGGCAATTCCCAAAAAGTTTTAAGAATTTGGGTAGCCTACGCAATAGATACCTGTTGATTGAATGGTTCTAGCTGTTAGCCAGGGAACTTATCAAAATAATTAGGGATTTCCCTTTTTCAATAGCTCTCACTTGAAAAAAAAAAAAGCATTAAAGAAGGGCGAGTTGCCAAAGGTTTTGCTTCCTTGGAGGTCTCCAAACAAAGGATAATTGGCTGTTGGCCCGGCATATTATTATAGTGGGGAGCTTCCTTTTGCGTTAAAATGTGATCAGGGGCCATAACTGCCCCATAACTCCCCAATCGAAGAACTGCAGTTCTTGCCCAGGTGGGTTCCCCAGAAAGGGATGTCTTAGGTGTGGTGGCTGGGCTTGGGGTCCTCCTACACAGGGAGTGGGAGGTCCCCGCCAGCAGAACGGATTCCACGTTAGGGATTTAGTTGGATTCGACAGTGGTCCGGGAGAGGGCCGAAATAAAAGGCAACAGAGATTCGAGGGGCCGCGCACGCAGCTTTTCCGCAGAGAGAAGGGGCCCGAGGGCTGCTAGGGAGTCAGGCTCGCAGGGAGTCCCGGTAGCTGGGGGAGGTAGGGAGCGGGAACGACAGACTTCTGGCTTCCGCCCCGCGACTGAACCAGGCCCGGAATTTCCAGATCAGTGGACCAAGCCGGGGGCAGGAAGGGTCAGTGGACTAGACGTCCGGGCACGGGAAGAGAGTTCCCTAGTCCGGGGATAGGGGTGTGAGAGGCCGAAAGCAGCAATGACTCCTGCAAAGCTACTCTCCAGCTCTTCCCCCAACCACGGGTCCAAGACCAGCTGAAGCAGCGAGAGAAAAGGGGCTGGAAAGGGAGAGGTGCCACCTCCCCACATCTGGGATCCGCTGCCGCCCGCGTTCTCGGAAGCCCCCACCCCGTGCCCTATCCCGGCTTTCACGTGACTCCTCAGGCTCCTCCCCCATCCTGTCGTAGCACATTCTCGGTGGTGCTGAAGGCCTGCAACTACGGTGTCCGCGGACGGCCAGTCCTTCCTCTGCCGTGGAGCTCTCTGGGTAACCCTCGGTGGGAGTCCCACTTCTGGCCCAGCTCTACTGACGTACTGGGCTGTGGGGACCCCTTCCGTCGCGCAGGGCATCCTCCCCTGTCTCCGTCAGCCTACGGCTGGATTCTAGAGCCCCCAGAGGGGCGGGGCGGGATGCTGTACGAGCTCGGAGGCCCGGAGTAAAAGAAGCGCACGCCCTTCTCCGACAGTGGCCGGGCGCAGAACGGGAGGGTAGTCGAAGCTTCCGCTTCTGCGGGCCCTGCTCGGTAGTGGAGCGGAGGCTTCCAGGGAACCAGGCGAAGACGACACCTGGAGAGGAAGGCTGTCGCGGCCGCGAAAGGTGCGCCTGGACCCGAACCCAGGCAGCCTCCCCTAATTTCCTATTGGGGCTGCAGTGAAAGGAGGAAAGCACCACCCCACCCCAACCCCCGCCCTCTTGGCCTCATTTATTACGCTGCGTTGGGGAATCTGAAAGGGCGAGCGGCTTGTCCATGGTCATCCAGCACTTTGAGTGAGGCAGGACAAAGCCTCTAAGGAGTCCTGCCTCATTGATGCTACCATTAATTGATCTCGTTTCCCTCCTCCCCCGGCTTCCCAGGGTTGGGGCTGGGAGACCAGAGCTGAACCCTGGTGCCAGGGCTGATTAATGTCCTCCTTGCCACCTTTCCGTGCTAGGATCGTGATTAGTCCTATTTATAGGGGCTCTCGCCTTAATATTCCGCTTGGCACTTCTCTTGCCAATCAAATCAGTACCGTCTTCAGTGTGATTGTGCTTTAGTGGCACCAGGGAGCTGAGTTAATTAAACCAAGTATAAATAGACTCTGCCCTTGCCTTGCAATTTGCTAAAGTGTTTCTCCTCTTCCACCTCTTCTCTCCCTCCTCCTCCCACCTCCAATCCAGACATACATTCAGCCTACTTTCCTATCTCCAGGCCTGAATCACCTGAGCCTCCCTGAGATGCACCGAGTTAGTCTGCCCCAGGACCAGGTTTTGAATCCATCTCTAGCATTTAGCATAGTCGGAGAATCCCTCTCCACATGTCCCACAGATTCCTTTTCCTGGACATCCCTTAATAATCTCCCACTTACTCATTTTCCTTTGTACTCCAACTTTAACCCATAGTCTCTCCTTTCCCCATGAGTTTCCCCTCTACTTTTCATTCCTCCATCTACCTCTTCCTTAGTCTCCCCCTCTTAGCAGCATCTCTAAAGTTTGAGGTACTTTCTTGTCTACTGTACATCTAGACTCCCTAGCAGTTGGGGTACTGAGATCAAGAAAGACTCCAGATTCTTAACTTGCCTTTCAAATAATTATGTGTATAATGCTGGGATCAAGGGCAGGAATTTCAGAGGGGATGGAGCAGATCTCACTTTACTGTCTCTGATAGGTACAGTGTCAGCCATGACACAGTCACATTACCTGGAAGGCCAGGCCTACTCTGTGCCTCTGATCCAGCCAGATCTTCGAAGGGAAGAGGCTATACAGCAGGTGGCAGATGCCTTACAGTACCTCCAGAAGGTCTCTAGTGATATCTTCAGCAGGTAAGCATGACTCAGGGTCCAGTAAACATAGGTAAATACATAAATTATATGCAAAGTAAGTTAATTTACCCAAGAAGGAGAGGACACTAGAACCTAAGGGGGGAACAGAATAGGCCTCAGGTAGAAGGTGTCACTTGAGCTGATCCTTGAAGGAAGGGAGGGAGTATATTCCTCTTGTGGAGAGTCAGGGGATAGAATAGTATATGTAGAAAAAAACAAGTAGTCTAGTTTGGTAAGATCATACTCTTTGAAAAAAAGTAATGTGCAATAAGTTTGAGAAAACAGGCTGAAGTCAGGTTGTAAGACTTTAAATGCCAAACAGAAGAGTTTGTATTTAGTCCAGGAAGCAAGAAGGAGCCACCCAGGCTGCTTGAGCAGAGGAATGATATGATCATACCTGTGCCTTTGGCAGATGTGTAGAATTTGGGTTTGAAGGGGGATCCCTTTAAGTCAGAAAGACCAATAGAAGGCCTTTTACTGGTAAGAAGTGATGAAAACCTAAATTAGAATGGTAGCTATGTGATTAGAGAGAAGGGGATATATTTTGAAGCAAAACAGACAAGACTTGACAACTAATTGGATAATGAGTTTGAGGTACATTAAAACTCACAAATCTTATTCAGAAAAACTACTGACAATGCTTCCTTCTTTAGCTTATACATTTTTTTAACTCAAGTATATTTATCCTTGTAAAATTTCATATTATTAGATTAAGCTTGATGTTCTAACCTGTCAAGATCTTTTTGCATCCTAATTTTGTCATTCAGTATATTAGCTATCTCTCCCAGCCTTGTGTCATATGAAAATTCGATAAGCATGCCATCTGTGCCTTTCTTTGCTATTGATAAAAATGTTCAACAGTACAGGGACAAGCATAGATCCCTGGGGCACTTCCCAGGAGATAAACTACAAAGCTGACATTGAACCATTGTCATTCAGCCAAGTCCAAGGTTATGTAATTGTACTATCATCTAGCCCATATCTCTCATCTTTTCCGTAAGAGTAGCATGAGATACTTTATCAATTGCTTTGCTAAAATCTAGACAAATTATATCTACAATATTCCTGAACTATTAACTTAGTTACTCTGGCAAGAGGGGAAATAAGGTCTATCCGTTCATTGTTCATCTCTTTAATAATCAATTTCTAAACTCTTCCTGAGAATTGGAATCAGATAAAGCTTTACAGTTTGCAGATTCTATTGCCTTTCTTGAAAATCAGGACATTTGTCTTCTTCCAGTCAGCCAACCAACAAGCATTTAAAAATATTTCCCCCCCAATTACATGTAAAAACAATTTTTAACATTCATTTTTTTAAAATATTGAGTTCCTAATTCTCTCCCTCTTTTTCTCTCCTTCCTCCTCCCTAAGACAATAAGGCAATCTAATATAGATTTTACATGTGCCATCATGTAAAACATTTTTCCATATTAGTCATTTTGTGGAAGAGAACCCAAAGAAAGTGAAGTATAATGTGGTTCAGTCTCTATTCAGACTCCATAAGTTCTTCCTCTGGAGATGAATGACATCTTCCATTATGAATCCTTAGGGACTGATTACTGTATTATTCAGAATAACTGAGTCATTCACAGTTCCTCATACAATATTGCAGTTACTGTGTACAGTGTTCTTCTGGTTCTGCTCACTTCACATTGCATCAGTTTGTGTAAGTCTTTCCAACTCTTTCTAAAATCATCCTGCTCATCATTTCTTATAATGGAATAGTATTCTGTCAACATCATATACCACAACTTGTTTAGCCATTCTTCAATTGATGAAAATCCCCTCAATTTTCATTTCTTTGCTATCACAAAAATTGCTGATATAGGGGCAGCTGGGTAGCTCAGTGGATTGAGAGTCAGGCCTA
This sequence comes from Gracilinanus agilis, assembly GCF_016433145.1. Lineage (NCBI taxonomy): Eukaryota > Metazoa > Chordata > Mammalia > Didelphimorphia > Didelphidae > Gracilinanus > Gracilinanus agilis. Next base: position 205,311,962 of record NC_058134.1, on the reverse strand, counting down.
GAGACGGGAGGTCCTAAGTTCAAAGCCGGCATCAGACACTTCCCAGCTGTGTGACCCTGGGCAAGTCACTTGACCCCCACTGCCCACCCTTACCACTCTTCCACCTATGAGCCAATACACAGAAGTTAAGGGTTTAAAAAAAATTGCTGATATATTTCTGTGAAAGTAGGTCCTTTTCCCTTTTTTTTGATCTTTTTAGTATTATACAGACTTGTAGTTGTATTGCCAGTTCAAAACGTATGCACAGTTATAAAGTCTTTTGGGAATAGTTCCAAATTGATCTTCAAAATCATTAGATTCATTTATATCTCCATCATCAGTGAATTAGTGTACCAGTTTTCCTACATCCCTTCTAACATTTATCATTTTCCTTTTCTGTCATATTAGCCAATCTGATAGGTATAAAGTGGTACCTCAGAGTTATTTTAATTTGCATTTCTCTAATAGAGATATTTCTAGCATTTTTTCATGACTATATATATAGCTTTGAATTCTTCATCTGAAAACTGCCTTTTCATGTCCTTTGACCATTTATCAAAGGGGAATGTCATAAATTTAACTCAGTTTTCTATATGTTTGAGAAAGTAGGCCTTTATCAGACATACTTGCTATTTTTTAAAAATCCCCAGCCCTCGTCTTTCTTCCTAATCTTTGTTGTATTGGTTTTGTTCAAGCAAAATTTCTTAAATTGAATATAATCAAAATTATCTCTTTATATCCTGCAATGCTTTTTTGTCTCATGTTTGGTTATAATTCTTCCCTTATCCATAGATTTGACAGATAAATTATTCCATGGTTGATTAATTAGCCTATGGTATCACCCTTTATGTCTAAATCATGTGCCCTTTTTGACCTTATCTTGGTATGTATTGGCCTATATCTTATTTCTGCCATACTACTCTCTAGTTTTCCCAGCAGTTTTTGTCAAATAGTAAGAATTTTGTCCCCAAAGCTATGATCTTTGGATTTATCAAACACTACATTACTATGGTTATTTACTACTATTGTGTTATATATACTATTGTGTACAACAAGCACCTAGAGTCTATCTAGTCCAAACTCAAATTTTTCAAGTGAGGGAACTAAGGCCCAAGGACTTTGTGATTTGTCCAAGGTGACCTATGTAGTGTGATATGGGTGGTAGGAGGATGAGGATGGATGGAAGGAAGAGAAAAGGAAAGTAGGGAAGCTGTAGAAAGGGAAGGAAGGAAGCAGGGGTAGCCGGCCCCTAGCCCTGTGGGGAAATTGACCCGAGCCCTTCGGAGCTCAACAAAAACTAAGCTAGATGATAGGGATATTAATAAACTGGGTTTATTTAGGTTAGGAAAGATTAGGGAAAGCTAGGAAATTAGGCTCTCCAGAAGCACTCCTCCTCTAGGGGGAAAAAGGCACCAAAACTGTCACACTCTTTTCTTATAATTTCCTCACACACCTCCCACAAAGGAAGTAGGAGGTGTCTGAGAAAGTTATGGCAGAGAGTCCTGGGAGTTTAGTCTCCTAGGACTTAGAGCCATTTTAAAATGCACAATAGGAAGCCCAAGGAAGTCAACAAACTGCTAACTGGGTAATGCTTGAGGTAGAGCTTGAAGGAAGAGAAGATTCTCTGAAGCAAAATGAGGAAGGAGTGAATTCCAGGCATGGAAGACTATTAGTACAAAGGCAGGGAAATGGGACATTTTGTTTTTCTTCCTGTCTTGCTTCTTTATCTTCTGTCATTGAGATTTGGCTTCTCCTTTCCCCAACACTATCTCTGGCCATCCTTTTCAGTACTAGTTGCTCCTTTCAATTCAATGGACAAGATTTGAAATACTTCTTACTCTCTTTTGCTACTTATAAACTCTTCTTATACCAATATCACTTAGCAGCCTCTCTTTGTTTGAAGTTTGATCTATCTAGATTTATCACAAAATTTGGAGCCTGGTGATCACTATGTCCTTAAGTGGATAGAGTATTAGATTAGAATCAGAAAGATATGAGTTCAGATTCTGCCTTTGACACTAATTAACAATGTGACTGAGCTCATCACCTGATCTTTTTTAAACTCAGTTTTCTCTTGAGTAAAAGGTGCTTGGGTTGCTTTTTTTTAACTCTGTCCAATCTGGTCAATTAATGAGCACCTACTATGTAGCAGGCACTGTGCAAGGTAGTGAATAGACAAAAGTCTCTACCTTGAACTTCCAGCAAAATAGAAAGCTGGAGGGGAAAGTGTCTTCCCTGCTGAGAGTAGCAATGCCAACTTATAGGAGTAGTACATGTTAATTGGAGACATGTGGTTTGCCCAGGGGAACACAAGATAGTTTATGACATAAATGAAACAATTCCTGCCCTCAAAGAACAAGCCCATACACCAGACTTCTTTCTGTCAATAACTGAGACATTTTACAAAGATCAGATCAACTCAGCAAATATTCATTGAGAATTTGCTATGTATCCAGGACTTTGGGGTAGGTATGGTCAGGTATATAAAGGAAAAGTGTAAGATACTTTTCTTCCAATCTATTTAAAAATACAAGACATACAAATATAGACCAATAGATAAATCTTTATTCATTCTATTCTCGGCTTTACAAGTCACTTACCCCTTTTATTTTCCTCATCTATAAAATCATGGGGTTGGCAGTTGATGATCTCCGAATTCCCTTTTAGCTCAATCTATGATCCCTTGATTTTCAGGGGGTAAGATATTATCTCATCTATTTTCAGAGAAGGAACATGGATCTGGATGTCCAGAAATCCTTTTGGAGGTGGAGATTAATCCCACCCCCCAATTCTGCTAGTTCCCTCCCCATATGCCCTTTTATCTCAACATCTAAGTGGTTCCCAACTTTTAGCCTCCAAGCTCCAAGGATTCAGTAGTTATAAGGACAGAGACAGGTAGAAGGGAAAGAGAGAATTTTCGAGTCAAAATAAATACTCTTATCCCATCTTAACATTTCTCTTTCTTCTATCTCTGATATTAGATTTCCCTTTATCTCCCTTAGGTAGGAACACTTTGCCCTGGTCTCATTCTGACTAGGTAAACTAGAGCCTAGAAAATGCAACAGCAGAGATTTTCACAGAGATGAAAAGAATCGCAAATATTCTCACCAGATTTCTGCTTCTTCCAACCTTTCCTTGTCTGTCCTACCCACATCTCTCTCCTCTACCAGCATCCTATTGCCTAACTACGGAAACTAGGCCTAAAATTATGGTCCCTGGGTTTCCATTGCCTCAGGACTTGTATAAGGAATGGTTTTGTTAGGGACTAGGGAATGGACAGTTTTTCTGCTTTATAGCTTGAATATATTGACTTGCATATATTTATTCCTTCTCTCACCCCTACCTGTTAGTTTTTCCTGAGAGGGAACAGCCACTTTCTCTAGGGAGAGTAGAGAAGATGCAAAAAGGTAGAGTTAGCATTGCTAAATATCTTTCCTTCCTTTCTCCTCCCCCTCTTCTACCACCTATCCTGCTTCTCTAGCTAGTGATTGGCACCTGGAAGTGCACCAGGTTACAGAACACTCAATCAGCTGCTTGCATAATTAGCAGATTGTTCTTAATTATCCTAAGAGCTGAGGAGGGGAAGGTGAAGAGATCTTAGGTTCAAGCTTTTCTTTGCCTGAGGATAGGAAAGAAAGAATGGGAGGGGAGGGAGGAAAGAGGAGAAACCAGTGATTAAAAGTCAAGGGCCTTTTGGGGAGCACCAGAACAGGATTGGGCTTTGGTGACTTGCATGCTGAGGAGTTAGCACAGTTCATTCTGGGACATCCTTAATGTGTAGGGCAGCCTCAATAGAGATCAGGCCCAGAAGGATACAGTGCATGGAAGGCCTTCTTTGTCATGGGGCTAGACAAGAGTTATTTCTGTTGTTGGAGTCAGAATACCTGGGTTTTGACCCTCACTCCTGCCTTGACATATGAGGTTTGAAGATAAAGTAATGAGAAAGGGTTTTTAACAAACATACTACATCTTAGAATAATAGGATATTAGAGTTAGAAAGATTCTTAGAAGTAATTTAGTCCAACCTTTCCACCTAATTCATGAAATCCATTCTAAATAAGCAATGTGGTAGAAAGAAAACTAGTCAGAAGACTTGGTCTCAGGCTCTGGGTCCAGCGCTTATTAGCTGTGTAAATTCAGACTTGTCACTTAGTCTGTTTGAGCCTCATTTTCTTCATCCATAAAATCTGTGCATAAGGAAAAGTAAAGTGACAGCTTTATAAACAATAAGTTGATTAGTTAATTAAAAGCTATTTAATTCAAAAAAATTTAATAAAAGCCTAATATGTGCAAGGCACTGGTGATATGAGGACAAAAATCAAAAAGCGATCTATTGTAGAATATACAAAAGTAAAATAATCTGCATTTTATTAAAACATCATAAAAATAGCATTTTAGATCTTAGAGTCACGAATCTCCAAAAAGTCTTACAGAAAGCATAGGTTCTCAAAGGCAACATCCATTGTTTGCTCCTGGTACTATATTCTAGGGCCAGAGAAAAAAAGGTTTACATAGTAATCCTTCAAATACTGACTCGTTGGTGATATAATTTTGAGATGTTAAGTAGGATTCTCAAAATAACTATAAATGGGGAAGATATCACACTCAGAAAAAATTCTAGACTTTAAAAATTCTCTACCATACCCCCCCCCAGAGTAACCAAGAAAATATCAGTGACTAACTCTAACCCATATGCCTACTTTACTTTCTTTACAAAATATTTATGACAATGCACATATACATCAAGAGATCCTTGAAGATAGAAGGGTTGTAACTAATATTCTACAAGCAGACCATGTTTTTTATAGTAAGACAATTGAATACCCTGTGCTGTTTGTGTTAAATGTCTTAAAAAATTGATTTGGTCAAAAAGTAAAAAGCTTTTCTGTAAGGCAGTCTTACAACACGATAGTGCCCATGTCAAAATCATATACAGTTCTGTAAGAGATGTAACTTTTTGGTTGTAAGAGTTTAAATTTAGGTTTTATGCTAAATATGAAAGTTATAAAGTAATATTGTAGTCACCAATTTGAAACTATTATAGCGTAATTCAAAATGACTTTTAGTAGCTTTATTTGGAAAGAGTGAAAGTGGAAAAATATAAGAAGATAGAGAACTGTCTAGCCTACCACCCTAAGTGCTGCTCTGGTGTCCAACTCAGCCCCAGCAGGGCTCGGTAATCTTCAGCCAGAGGTCCCTGTGGTGTCTTCAGCCAGAGTTCCATCAACACAGCCTCCCACTCACACAGCAAGTGGACCCAGGATCCAGGGAAAAGGTCTCCTCCAAGCCAGGAAAGGAATCTCCAGAATAAATCTCTCCAAACATCAGGAAGGGAATGAATCTCTGGAACCAGTCTCTCCAGAAGCCAGGAAAGGAATCCCTCCAGACCATGCTGGTCTCTTCTTTATACTCCTGTTTTCTAATCACTTCCTGTCATTCCCTCTTCTTCACAGAAATCAATGGCAGTCTTTCAATTTGCCTAGCACTGCCCCCTCAATAGCCTTTGGAGGTGTGGGCTTACTCTAGTAGCACTTGTGAACTCTCTTACTTAGTGTTAAATAGGGGTACTTTAAGTTCTTAATTTGATCAGCTAAAAATAGGCAAGGGGAGAGTTAATCCTATCTTCACATAGTGCAAGCTTCTGAGCCGGGTTTGGGTCTGAACAACATAACTGAAAAACACAACACAGCCCTGATGACAGCTGCAAGCTCCCAGTTATCCTGAGATCCCTATTCTGGTGTTTGGCAGCAGGCTTCACACTGGGCAGAGGGCTAGATCTGAACCTCTTACCACTCCTAGGGTTAGAGCTAAACAGTTGCCATCTCTTTCTGTTACTGTTTCTTATCCAGTACCCAGCCTCAGATCTAACACCACTCTCCCCTCCCCATCACACACAGACAGAGAGACACACACATATTCATGAGAAAAACAGAGACAGACAGACAAATGTCTTGGATCTTTGACTCACAACCTGTTCTCTCCAGCATCAGTTGTCTCTATGCTGGGTCTAGTATTCATTTTGCCCCAGTGCACAGCCTGGCTAGACACTCTCCCCCTTCTCCAGTGTCAAAGGTGTCTTCCTGTGCAGAGCTCAGCTGGAAAAAAAATGATTCACTGTAATTTTTTTGTCTTGAATTTCCTGATCAGGACTTGGCCTAGTGTGTTCTTCTTCAGTGGTTCCCAAACTTTTTTGGCCTACCGCCCCCTTTCCAGAAAAAATATTACTTAGCGCCCTGGAAATTAAATTTTTTTTATTTTAATAGCAATTAATAGGAAAGATAAATGCACCTGTGGCAATCACTGCAGCACCCACCAGGGGGCGGTGGTACCCACTTTGGGAATCACTGTTCTAGATCATCATAGATTACTTGGGAGTAGGAGCTGGGTTGTACTTCCCCCTTTTTTTCTGCTGTCTTGACTAGTCTTTAGCCATGGTTATTTTCAAAGCCACTTGATACCTTTCTTTTTTATTCTCTTCACCTCTACAGTCTCTCCAATTTGTTTATTCAATTTTTTTACCCCACACCTCTTTTTTAAAAAACATCTTTTTTGAACTTTTGTTTCTCCTCTCTATCCCTCCTCATCTTCACTGGAAAGCCATCCCTTACAAATACATTTTTAAAAGGTGGGAAGAATTATTAAAGCCATTCAAAAAAATGAGATGTTGTATGCAGTGTTCTAAAACAGTCAATCCAACCTTTGCAAAGGAGAAAGTAGAGGTGTCATTCTCTTCTCTTTGAAGGCTAAACTTGTTCTTTATAATATTGCAACATTCAACTACAGGTGTTTTGTGGAAATAATTCTTGGCACTGCTTACTTCATTTGCATCAGTTCTATGATTCTTATTACCATTTCTTTATTTTTGAACCCTTACCTTCTATCTTAGAGGCAATACTAAACATCTATCCAAGGCAGAAGAGTGGTAAGGGCTAGGCAATGGGGGTCAAGTGACTTGCCCAGGGTCACACAGCTGGGAAGTGTCTGAGGCTAGATTTGAATCCAGGACCTCCCATCTCTGGGCCTGACTCTCAATCCACTGAGCCTTCTGTTCCTTTCTTCTGTCATCATTGTCAGTTTATCCCAGAAGATCTTTTGATTAAAAAAGAAATTAAGGAAGAAGCAATGGAAATTAGAGTGTTAAAGAGCTCTTGGGAGTCAGAAAATTTGTATTTGAGTGCTAGCAGTTTAGAGTATTTAGAGGTAGAAGGAACTTTAGAAACCATGAATTCCAAGACCCTCCTTTTATAGCTGAGGAAAGGAGGCCTCAAAAGGCCTAAAGTCACACAGAATTTTAATTGAGCCTCCTTTTACCTCGTGCTGTACCTTTCCTCAATCTTTTAGGAAGTGGTTCAGAGATTTTTAGGGAAGTTAAGAGGAGAAAGACCAAGGAGTATCCTGGAAAAAAAAAAAGTATACCTTCTCCCACCCTCATCTGCTGAGGAAAAAAATCTATTTCTTTGGTGCCATTAGGAAGTCCTGAATTCACCTATCCTTTGACACTCTGTGACCCTGTGCTAGTCATTCAACCTGCTTAGTCCCCTCCTTCACACACTTGGTCTAAAAATAATCAAAGCAACTCATTAGGAGTGAGAGGGAGATTAGGTAGGTAATCTAGAGCTTAATTTCTTAGCTGATTGCATTTACTTCTATCCATGGAGAAGTCCCAGTGCCCCGTTGAGAAAGTGAGGGGAAGAGGCAAGTGGTATAGCAGAGAAGGTATCTGCTTCCCCAGAGACAGGAGGTCCCAAGTTCAAATCTGGCCTCAGATACTTCCTAGCTGTGTGACCCTGGGCAAGTCACTTAACCCCCATTGCCCTTACCACTCTCGTGCCTTGGAACCAATACACACACACACACACACACACACACACAATCTAAAAAGAATGTGATACAGTGATAATATTTTAATTTGGGAGACTGGAGAGGACTTCATGAAGTGGACCACATGAAGTTCCTCATAGAACTCCGTGTAATTGGGAGATGTTGCACAAAATAAGGAAATCCTTGATCGAAAACCTCTGTATGAAAGCAGTCAACCAGTCTATAGGTAAGCCTGGCATGCATTCTGGATTCCAGGAGTTAGATGGGGGGCAGGCAACAGGAATTTATCCAAAACAACATAATGTTAATTTGTGGTTTTCTAAGTCAATATGAGAGTCCTACTTTCATATTTAGAGGGTTCCAGAAGATAGAAATGAAGGGAAGTGCTCCAAGTATGGGAGGTGTGAGGAAGAAGGTCAACCTTGGAAATGCATGGAAGACAGAAATAGCAGGATCAGATTGGGGAATAGCTAATAGACTAGTTTGGCTAAAACAAACTCTAGCACAGGATTGCAGGAAGCAAATGGGAGGTCACTTAGTTATGTTTGAACTTCTTTTGAATTGGTGTAAGGAGATACTGAAACCTATTAGGGACATGGAAAGCTCTGTAGGTATTTGAGAAAAATTGTCTTTTTCTGAATGGTATGAAAATCCTGTAAGATCAGCATTAACTATGATTTGTACTACTTAAGTCTGTTAAAGTTAGACATCTTTTAGGTATAGGGAAAGTTCTGATGTTTCTGGCCACTTGTAGTAGTTAAGTCTGCTCAAATCCTTTTATATAGCCCCTAGGAGATGGGAGTGTTTATAAAGCTCCCAAGTCCAAACCGGCCTTCCAGAAATTATCTGCAGCACTATGCCAGCCCAGGGAAGTATATTGCTCTTCCCAGAGAATACACTTCTTCATTCCTAACGTCTTGGAACCTGGGGCCAAAATAGGATTTGGGACAAAGAACTTTTGGAAAAATTTCTCATTCATGGTTGTTGGTCTTTGTGGCAGGATTTCCCAACGAGTAGAAACGAGCCGGAGCCAGCTGCAGGTCATTGGAGAGAGAGTCTCTTTGGCCCAGGCCAAGATCGAGAAGATCAAGGGCAGCAAGAAAGCAATCAAGGTAGTAGGCACCACAGTGTGTCTCTTCACCTCACCCCACGCCAGTCCGTCAGTCTAGAGATCCTGACTCCATAGGCAAGCCTTGGGCCTCCCAGCCTATTCTATCTAGGAAACAGTACTCCATAACCACCATTAACTCTTCTTCCTAGGGTATTTTTCACCACTTCTAGGACACACTATGGGGTGTTCCACCAAAGGGAAAGATAACCTTCCATCTTTGAGAGTTATGAGCAGACATCTTCCTGTCCCCTCTGCCTCCCTACAGGTGTTCTCTAGTGCCAAGTATCCAGCACCAGACAGACTGCAGGAGTATAACTCCATCTTCACAGGAGCCCAGGATCCTGGGTTTCAGAGGCGCATCCGACACAAGATCCAGAGCAAGCACCGACCCCTAGATGAAAGAGCCCTGCAGGTCTGAACTCCCAAGAGGGAAGAGAGTGCCATTGGAAGGAGAAGAGGGAGATGATGGGCTGAGCATGTTGGGAAGAGAGCTGGCTGGCTAAATAGCTGTAAAGGTGGCTCACTTAAGGCCATAGGGCTTTCATTGCCTATATCATAGAATTTCAATACTTCATTGCCTATATCATAGAATTATTTTGTAAAACTTAAAATGCCATATAAACGCGCTATTACTGAGAGTTCCTGCCCAACACCAGGGCTGTCACTATGCACTGTCCCAGTAATAGGTTGACTTATGGCTCAATTACATCTCTCACCACCCCCTTCATCCTCAGGAAAAACTGAAGTACTTCCCTGTGTGTGTGAGCACCAGACCCCAGCCTGAAGATGAGGCCGAGGAAGGACTTGGGGGCCTCCCCAGCAACATCAACTCTCTCAGCTCCTTGCTGCTCTTCAACACCACTGAGAACCTGTATGACTCACAGGAGAGGAAAAGGGGCAGAACTGATGTCTGGTGGGATGGGGGTGGTGGGGCCAGCAATGGGGTAAGAAAGCTTGAGGAGTCAGGAGAGCCTCATCTCTCTACACCCCTCTCTTTTATTTAAACCTGATCCTAGAGGAAGCAAAGAGGGGAGCTAACCCTACCATACAGTCAGGTCATTGCCAACTCTGCCTACTCTGTCCCTTAGGTACAAGAAGTATGTCTTTCTGGATCCTCTGGCTGGGGCTGTGACAAAGACTCATGTGACACTAGGGACAGAGACTGAGAAGCTGTTTGATGCTCCCTTATCCATCAGCAAGAGGGAGCAGCTGGAACAGCAGGTAATGTGTGTCAGGGGTGATGCTTAAGAGTCCAGGAACACTGTGAACATGGTGGTGAAGCAAAGTTTATATGAATAAATTCAAGCTACTATGCTTTCTTTTGGTGGAAAGAAGGGATGTCCACCTAGTTCGTTCTGTCTGATCCCAGGCAAATATAATCTCCCCACCTCCTGTTTGCTCTTTTAGGTTGCAGAGAATTATTTTTATGTACCAGATCTGGGCCAGGTGCCTGAGATTGATGTACCATCCTACCTGCCTGACCTTCCTGGCATTGCCGATGACCTCATGTACAGTGCTGACCTAGGCCCTGGCATAGCACCTTCTGCCCCTGGCACCATTCCTGAGTTGCCCACCTTCAACACTGAGCTTGCTGAGCCATTCAAGCCAGGTATTTTGAGTACAGGGTGAGGTAGGTATTCATACATTTTTTTTCTGGTCCCAACTGAAGTATACATTTTTTATTTCAGAACTAGATGGTGATGCATTAGTAGCACCTCCACCGCCTCCACCGCCACCTCCTCCTCCTCCACCGGCCCCCGAAGTGTCGGTCAGTGCACCTCCACCCCCACCTCTGCCCCAGCTCACCTCAGTCCAGCCAGCCAGTGTGGACAGCAGCAGTGTGTCCCCTTCAGGTACCAATAAGTGACTTTAACCCTGGCAGTTGGGACGAGAAGGAGTTAAAGGCCCGCCAAAGTCAAATTCATAAGGGCTGTGGACACTTTCATCTAATCCAGTGGCCTCAAACGACACGTTTACTACTGTTTCTTTTCACAAACGTTACCTCTTCCAAACAAAGGGACATTGCTCATGGTGGAACTGGGGGAAAGGGGGATGTAGATCCTGATTTTATATATATATATATATATTGCTAAGCACACCATTAATGAATACCAGTTTTTAACAGATTCCATTTTTTTGATGAACAAGAAATTATTTATTTGTGGGTGGGACTTTAAACTTCATTTACTAGGTAGCAAAAGTGAGCAGTCTCTCCTTCAGAGGTTAGGCTATAAGCAAGTAGATGGCTGACCCATTTTGAAGTTTGCTCTCTCTCCTCCTCTTAGTTCCAGTTCATGTACCGCCCAAGGAAGTCGTGGATCCTTCCAGTGGACGGGCAACCCTACTAGAGTCAATCCGCCAGGCAGGAGGAATTGGCAAGGCCAAGCTAAGAAGTGTAAAGGAGCGAAAACTGGAGAAGAAGAAGCAGAAGGAACAGGAACAAGGTAAGGCCTGCCTTTAGAGCCCTGAAGGCCATTGCTTCTTTCTGTTTCAAAACACAAGGCCCAGTAAAGAGTGCTGGGTCATCCCCTAGCCTAGATTTGTTGAAAGGGCAATGCTCTTGTCTACCGTGCATTATGGAACATTGCTGTTGGCCAGGATTCAAACTGTACAGAAACACCTCTTAGCAGACTACTCATTCTCCAGGCTTGTTTTCTTCTAGTTTCTCAGAGAGCAGTTGCAACCTGCCTTCTGATCTCCTATTCCTTGCCGAGATTCTGGGTTTTTTGAGAATAAGATTGCTCCAGTAGTACCACAGTGCCTCAATCAAGAGATATGCATTCTGCCATCCAAAAAGTGTTACCAAGCATTTTGCCAAGTGTTGGCAGATACAAATATTGTAAATGAAACAATCCCAACAAGGAGCTTGCATTCTAGTGAAGAGAGAAAATGACATGCACAAGTATATGCAGAATAAATATAAAATGAAATAAATGTAAAGTGGTTAAATAGCTAACATTTATATAGCACTTACTATGTGCCAGTCACTGTGCTAGAAGTTTTATTATCATTTGATCCTCACAATATCAGAGGTTAATTTTAAATTTTACAGATGAGGAAACTGAGGCAAACAAGTCAGGTAGACTTGTCCAGGATTACAGTCAGTGTGTGAGGCCACTTTGAATTTGGGTCTTTCTGAGTTCAGGCACTATGTGCACTATGGTGTCCCTTAGCTGCCTCAAACTAACAAAGGTAGTTTGAGAAGGAAGTTACTGTCAGTAGAGAAGTCAGAAGAGATTTCACCTTGGGTCGTACTTGAGCTACATCTTGAAGAAAAGGATGCTGTGAATGTATTTTAGGCATGAAGGATAATTGGTGCAAAAGCAGTGATGGGAGGTAAGACTATCAGATGTAGGAACAGAAAGGCCAAGTTAAATTGTATTGGGATACAAAGTAGTGATTGGCTTTAAAAACTGAATGAAAGAGTATAAAGGGGGTAAGCTAGGTGTATAGAGAGCCAGACCTAAAGACATAGAAATCCTAAATTCATATCTGGCCTCAGACACTTCCCAGCTGTGTGACCCTGGGCAAGTCACTTAATCCCCATTGCCTAGCCCTTACCGCTCCTTTAAAAAATATTTTTTTTTTCATTTTTCCCATGGTTACATGATTGTTTCCCTCCCCACTCCTGGAGTTGACAAGCAATTCCACTGGGTTATACATATATTATCACTCAAAACCTATTTCCATATTATTAATTTTTGTAAGAGTAATCTTTTAAAACTAAACCCCAAATCATACACCCATATAAACAAGTGAGAAATCATGTTTTCTTCTGAATTTCTGCTCCTACAGTTCTTTGTCTAGATGTGGATGGCATCTTTCTCATAAGTCCCTTGAGATTGGCCTGGATCATTGCATTGCTGCTAATAGAGAGGTCCATTATGAAAAAGAAAGTCCAACGTCTTATAGTGCCCACTTCCAAGCCATGGGCAATGTTCCTAGCCTAGGTATTGGGGTGACTTGGCGTTAGCTTGCTCTCCCCACCCATTTCAAAAGCTTGTAAACTATGTTTTGTGTGATAATACATGTATAACCCAGACTGAATTGCTTGCCAGATCTGGGAGGAAGACAGTATGATAGATCATGTAACTTCAGAAAACTGATATGGAACTTTGTTAGTAAAATAAAAATAATTTAAAATTTTTAAAGCTTATAAAAGTAAGATAATCTTAAAATGCTATAAAAATGTTATTTTCATTCATCATATTCTGTTGGAAGGGATCTCAGAGGCATCAAGTTGAGGTTGCAGAGGAATTCCTTTATGCACCATAGCCTCTAATTATCAATCAGCTTGAGACATTCAGTAAAAAAAATACTCTCTCAAGGCAGCCCATTCTGCTCCGAAATGTTAAGATAATTTTCTTTATGTGTAGCCCAAGTACACTCACTGTACTTAATTATTACAAATTACTTAGAATACAGTACTTTATTTATTGCTTGTTGGTACTAGCTGCCCACTGCCACAGTGAAGCACTAATAATCCTCTGGAAAATAAAGGAACGGTGATAATCATAAACGACCACACCAATGCAACTAAAAACAATTTGGAAATAGGTCTTGAACAAGGACACATGTCAAAATCAGTGGAAATGTTCGTCGGACATGGGTGGGGGGAGAGTGGGGGGTGAAGGGGAAAGCAGGGGCATGAATCATGTAACCATGTTAAAAATGAATATTAGTAAATGTTTTTAAAAAAAGTATATCCCATGAGATTTCCTATCTTCACCTCTCTCCTAGCCATAATTTTTGTGTTTGTTTGTTACAGTGAGAGCCACGAGCCAGGGTGGTGACCTAATGTCGGATCTCTTCAACAAACTAGTCATGAGGCGCAAAGGTAAGTCGTCAGTGAGACCTTGGTGCCTCCTTCCAGGCCCAATTTATGATTCATCCATCCATAATGTGCCTCTTGCTTCTTTTTTCTGGAGCTGAGGCAGCCCAGCCTTCCCTCACTATTGTAATTTTTTTCTTTTAGGCATCTCAGGGAAAGGACCTGGAGCAAGCACTGGGGAGGGCCCTGGGGGAGCCTTTGCCCGAATGTCAGACTCAATCCCACCCCTGCCAATGCTGCAGCAGCCACCTGGAGAGGAAGATGAGGATGAATGGGAGTCATAGGGAAGCCACACCTGACCTGTTGCCCCAAGCTGGAGGAGACATGGACACCCTTAAAGTTTGCCCCTGATTTCGTTCTTATTAAAAGTTCCTCAGCTCATCCTGGGGATAGAGAATGGAGCACATACTATTTATTTACATCCACCTCTGCCCTTTACCAGCATGTTCCACTCTTCCAATGGCTAAAATTAATATGAATCACAACTGCATGAACCAAATGTACACTTTAATTAAGGCACTACAGCTATGTTAACCCATGACAGTGAGAGTAAGCCCTCCTGTTCCCCATGATTAAGAGTATATATGGGCGTGGGTGAAGAGTAAAGAGACACTCATTTATCCCAGGGGAGAGAGAGCCACACAGGAAAGAAACAGTAAGAGACATGGGTTTGCTAAAAATAGTTGTACTGGGAGCCCAGTGGCCTCAATAATATCAAGGGCAGGAGGTAACAGTGTGTTTGCCATTGGCTTTGAAAGAGAAACTGGAACCAAGCCAGCTCTGTGCAGTTGTGCTCCCTTAAGCCCCAGCCCCTTTTCAGGAATGGAGACAGGAAGGGAAGAAGTCCTGGGGGCAAAAGCACAGACTAAGATCTTTTTGAGGAAAAAAGGGCCAAATGAGTTGTTTTGGGGGGGGCTGGAGGGGAGGAAGATGCAGGAAGGCCAGGGCCAATCTTTGAAGATAAATCCTCAAAGGTAGATTGACATACCTCAAAGGCATGCTTAAGGAGACGCATCATAGCTCCATGTCAGATCTGGGCAGGGTCTCATGAAGCAGCAGCAGTGAGGGAAATGGAAACTATCTGTAACAAGTGCAAAAAATCCATTCACACTGCTGCTTCTACTACCTGAAACTTTTCTTTCTACTTTTCCTAAAATGCAATTCAACCCATGAGATAGACCTCATGCTGGAAGTTCTCCATCCATCTCATCAAGAACAGATTCAGTCTTGAGCTACAACTTCAATTCACAGTCTTTGGATCCAAATCCCAGCTTTTCTTCTAACTTCTACTTTGAATGTAGGCCCTAGAAATTTGTCCAGGTGTTTTTTACTAACATATTGGCTCCTCCCGTCCTCCCACCAGGGGACAGGACAAAAGGAGCTGAGGCTAGATTTATCCATCTGTGTTTTATCATCTTTGTGGCCATAGCTCCTATAGAAGTAACAGAAGACGTAGCAGGCTTAGGCACGTAGTAGAGTGAAGCTCATCTGTCAGGAAGGATCAGATTTCTCCCGGTGAAACTGGAAAAATATACCAAAAGGCAATGAGAATCTTTCAGTACAGTGAGTAAGGGGTGGAGGGAGGGGGGAGGGGAGGGAGAAGCTTGGAAGACGGAAGAGCCAGGACTTACCTTCCGCAAAGCAGCAAAGGCTGGGCCAAACGTGGCTTTGATTGACACCTGGTCTCGGATCCAGCCAGGCAGTTTGGCCAGGACGGATGGACGGGAATAACGCTGGTCCAGGAGAAGGATGCTGGCAAAGTCTTGCCGATGCCGAATGGCCCGTCCTGAGTTTGGCAAAGGCTAGGGCTCAGAGTAGGGAAGACTCAACAAGCTCTGTAGTCTGATCTGTCCATCACAGAGCCAACTGGGTTTCTAATGAATCATTGAACCACCACCCCAATATTAAATGACGGTAAATCAGCAAAATAAATTCCTGTTGCCTGCCCCCCATCTAACTCCTGGAATCCAGAATGCATGCCAGGCTCACCTATAGACTGGTTGACTGCTTTCATACAGAGGTTTTCGATCAAGGATTTCCCTGGGCTATTGGGCTGGGGAAATGGAGGAAAGGAGCTGTCAGTACTGTTTTTAAACAAGGAACCCACCCTGATCCTTATGCCATTTGCTTCAGCATCCATTAGAAAAATTATATTCCCATAACTAAGACCGCAAAGCAGTTCATCCATACACTGTGCCCCCTACTAACATATGTGTGATCTTATGACACAGAAGAAAGGGAGTGTAAGAGGGCTGTGAGTACCATCCCCATTCCTGAGCAGAGCTTCAAGGCAGCACCACGAAGGGCACAGCATGAAAACGATGATAGACGACGCTCTAGCCCATGTTGATTTTGCTCAGCTCTCGAGAGCCTCCCTGAACCCTGAACAACTCAACGTACACAGTCAGTGTAACCTCATCCAGTCCAAATCGAGGCAAATTTGGGAAAGAAGTGAACTTGGGAAAGAATGTAACAGTGACGAGAAGAACAACTCACTCGGGTCTGATCCAGGTACGCCATCTTCTCCTGTAGCTCCAGGGATTTGATGTTGGGGTAGGGCATGCCCACCATAACCACACACCTTCAGAGGGATTGGACGGAGCACTTTAAGGTTTCATAAGCACTGTACAATAGGCATTCTCCCCACTTACAGAGGGTCACAAAGCAAGAAAGTGTTGGGTGGAATCTGAGCCCAGGAAACAACCTGTCCCACTTGCTACAGTAGCACCTGCCCTCGCCTTACCTGGACTGACCCCCCAACACGGATACACTTAGTCCAGCTTTCACCCTTCTACCCAGCCTCATCCAATCTCAGCGTTGGGGAAGCTGGTGACACTGAGCTTAAAGATTTTGTTGCCAGCACCATGGGCTTAAGTTCTCAGCGGCTGGAGGGCAAGGGTAGAAGGAAGGAAGGACCAGAGCTTACACTTACCGCCCCAAGTCATCAGAGAAGTTGATCCCTTCACTCATCTTCCCTCCAACCACTGAGAGGAGAAGGGCGCCAGTCATCACGCCTCTCACTTGACTGCATCGCTGAAAAAGTACCCCAGATCAAAAGCTGCTTACTCAGACATTGGTGCAATCAATGAATCAATCAACATGAATGTATTCAGTGCTTACTGTGTGCCAGGCACCATAGATACCAGCACAATCCCTGCCCTGAAGGAGTTTGGATGCTTTAGCCATGATCAGCTCTCATGGGGCACTTGGACATATCGACATAAGCGTGCCCCACAGTTTCACAGCCACACCTCTTACCTTAATGCACTTGGAGTATTCAGTCAGCACCTGTTCCACCTGGTTTGCTCTGTTGGGCTCTTGAAATATCTGAGACAAATCATAGAAGCCACCAAGATAAGGGCTCAGGGATCAGAGTTCCTAGTCCTGTTCCCTAGCCCTGTGTTCTGAATAACACTTAGGGAACCCTTATGGGGCAATGACCCTTTGGCTTATGGAAATGCTTCCAAGGAAATTAAGGACAGGGATGACAGGAGAGTGCGTAGGCTTGATGAGAACCCCTAATCCACTGACCAAGACCTAAAGCAGAGGTCTGGTATTTGCAAGCATCTCTGGGGAAGGCCATTTACCAGGGTGGGCCAGGGAGGGAGAGGGCAAGGTTACAAAATGGACTCACCTTCTTCTTGACTGCCAGACGAGTCAAAAGACCACTCTGCGCCCAGTGTGCTTGTACCTTGTGCAGGTAATCATAGGAGGGGAAAAAGCAGACCACACCTCCAGGGACCACATTGCACAAGTTGCAGAGGATGCGACCAATTTCATCCATCTGAAAAGGGATAGAAAAGAAGATTCCCCACAACAGAATCACCTGGATGATCACTGTCCCACCAAGATCTCCAACAGACCAAACAAAACCACCACATCTAGAGAAATCTGGGAATCCGTAAGGGGAAGTGTGGGAGAAGATAGCCATCCTGGGGCCAGAAAGCCCAAGTTATGATCCTAAATGGTACTTTTAGTACATGGTAAAATGTTAATAAATTTAAAATGCTGATAAAGACATAATGTGCTCGAAGTGTGCTGGTGAGTCTTCTCCCAGTTGCTCTAGACATTGCAGCAATAATTAAACTAGAGATTAGAGACAGATAGCCTGTAAACTTTACTCTATCAAGGGTAGAAAGAGTTTTTAGTAGGTGGCAAAAGAGCGAGAAAGGGATAGGGTTCAATGACATCTTTGGCACTTGCCTCATCCAAAAGAGACAGTTGGGCTTTAGAGTCATTGGGTTTTTTTTTAAACCCTTCCCTTTTGTCTTAAAAATCAATACTACGTATTGGTTCCAAGGCAGAAGAATGGTAAGGGCTAAGTGACTAGGGGTTAAGTAACTTCCCAGGTCACACAGCTAGGAAGGGTTTGAGGCTACATTTGAACCCAGGATTTCCTGGGTTCTGTAGGGCTAGCTCTCTACTAAGCTACCTAGCTGCCCCTAGAGTAGTTGCTTTTTTTTAAAGGCTAGAGGGGGGAAAAAAAGTCCCTTCCCATCACATCCCCACTTAGACCAATCAATCTACTTAAGCAATGGAGAGATTCAATGCTTGACCCTAAAAGATAGATAAAATCCCACACTCATCCCTCTTCTTGAGGCAGCTATGTGACACGGTGGATACAGAGCTGAACCTGGAGTCAGTAAAGTCTGGAGTTCAAATGTGGTCTTAAACACAAGTCTGTGTGACCCTGGGCAAGGCACTTAACCTCTGCTTGCCTTAGTTTCTTCAGGTGTAAAATGAAGCTAAGAACAGCAATTACCTTGCAGAGTTATTGTGAGGATCAATGAAATATTTGAAAAAAGCACAGCACAGAATCTGGCACATAGTGGTACTATATAATGTTTATTCTCTTTCCCCTCCCTCCCCTTTTCTTGGGTCAAAATGGTTTCCATGCACTCCCACTCTCTACAATAATATTTCTCAAAGTATTCTGCTACTGACCAGCTGAGGCAGGTCTCTCTTCTGATAGATGAATTCCAAATGTTGATTTGAGGGCCCATTGCAAAGGACAATGGGTAGAATATTGTCTGGTGGGATTACATGGCCTGTTGAAAACCAGAAATAAAGACTGAGATGAAGACAAAGGCGGTCTAGGATGACAAAAGGGGGAGCAGATCTGTCTCCTCTAAGGAGTAGCCAATCTATGAACTAGGAAAACATGAGCAGAGAAGAGGCACATCAAGTGCACATCTGAGAGAAAGTCGGTCAAGGATGTGTCCCTGTGTCCAATCAGGGTCTTCCATTACTCTCAGAGCCAGTCTGGGAAGTAGTACACAATTAAGGTCAAAGAGGACGCAATCAAGGACCCTGAGGCCCAGCACCCTCAAACGACATAGTTCCAAAATGTAAAGTCTGGACCAATGGGTACATGCCCCCCCGTATACCTCATCTTGGACATGAAGACTCACCGCAGGAAAACTCAACCACACGCTCTGTTCCTACCCCCGCACATTCTAGCAACTGTTCTCGAAAATCAGCCACCTAAATAAAAATCAAGACACAAATTCCAATGGGCAACCTGAGGAGGAGAAAGACAGAAGTAGGAGGCTGAGACGTGGGGAATGGCAATGGGAGGGAAGCAGAAATGGGCATCTGGAGTGGCAACTAGTTCAGCCCTGGCACTTTACAGATGAGGAAAGGGTCCAGAGCATTACCCAAAGCACTGGACACTAGAAGGGCCAAAATCTGAACTCCAGGCCCGTCCCTATGGGAAAAAGAAGTCGGGTACGGTGGGTATAGAAGAACAGCATGGGGGGTGCAGACAGCAGAGAAACGGCTGATTTCTCCAGGACAAAGGCAGGCTCCAGAGATGCAGAGGCATGCACAGGAGGCAGGCATGAGGAGGGGACACTGGGCAAGGGAGCACTGCCGCCTGGTGGGCCAGAAGAGTGAGCGACGCAAGAAGTCCTCACCGGCTGCATGGTGCCCCCTGCAATGATCACTGCCCGACACTCCTTCACCACCTGGGCAAAGTGCACAGAGGGATTCAGGAGGAGAAACCGCAGACTGCTCTGACTGAGGCTCCCTAAAGAAAGGAGACAGGAGACACTCCGTGAGAACAGGAAGCATCCAGGCCCGCAGGCACCCACCTTGACTAGAGCAACAAAGCTGGGACGCAGGGCATGACAGATACTTTCCCCACCCCAGTGTGTGCAGATGTTCCATTTTAGGACACTTGGGGAAATAATGCCGACTCTGAGTTCTAATCCTACCTCCCACACTTACTTCCTTTGTGACTTTGCCCCACGTTCCTCACTGGGGGATTCCTCACAAGGGGGCTGACCCAGCTCTCTGGCTGAGGTCCTTCCTCCACTTGGAGAGCGATGGTCCTAGGAACCACCACCCTTTTCTAGGATCCCATAGTTTGTAACAACTTTTCTTCCAGACCTCATTTACATTTTTCAAGGTGAAAAGGTGAAAAAACTGACAGTGGCCTGAAAATGTTGATTGTTAGCCCCTTCTAATACTATTCCCTCTTCTTGAACACAAAGCCTGCCTTTCAAGTACAGTGCTTGACACATGAACTTAATTTGTTCCACGGCCAAGCTTGTAACTCAATTTCTTCATGTGTCAAATAGAATTTCCCCATTTAAATTAATGGAAGTGCAAATTGATCTGTTCTGGCCCCAAAAAACCTTTCCATGGAAGTTTGTTTCTTCCTCCCTTTCAGAATGTTTCAATAATATATGAAACAAGTGTTGTTACACAGCTCCAGCGCACAACCTGTTGCAACTTTTTCTGGGTGTGTCTTTTCAATAAACGATTTTTTCCCCAAATCCTCAACATTTTCTTAATGTCACTTGTACTGATTACCTCATCCACCTCAGGCTCCTCCCCACTAATTTCCTGCAAAACCTCCAGATGCTGCTGCTAGTCTAACGCCTTCAATTGCTCCTCTCTGTGCTTCTCCCGAGGTCACCAACGTCAAGCAAAAGCAATTCAATACGGATGCTCGCAGGGCCAGACAAACACTGAACTAAACGAGACAGCCTTGTGGAACTCGTGAAGCCCAACGTTCAGCAGGCTACCTAGTGGAGGGTGGCAGAAGCTTGTCATTCAAATATCCACTCATGACTTGAAGCAAAAAATCCAGATTGTCACTGCTCGTATCTCAAAGCGATTGTGACTTAGGGTGCTCGTGTATCCAGGTCCCACTGTATAACTTCCAGTTCCTGGGGAATACACGAGACTGACTTTGCCTCTTTACTGTCTCCAAGTAACTTGAAGGGAAGAAAAATGGGAATTGCTATTCATGTGCTCAGAGAGTGAGCCTAGCTGCAAGGGGCCTGGGCTGGAGGCAGAATTACCGTGTCTGCTCACAATTACTCTTCCATCCTGATTGGAAGTGGTGAGAGCAGCAAGGAAACTTTCAATCTGCATCAAGGGAGAGCCAAGCTCTGGGGGTCTGCTCTCGTCCTCTCTGGAAGGAGATGATGGAGCTGCTGCAAAACAGAAAAGAAAGTGTCTAAAGGGGAAGAGGAAAAAAATGTCCTGAAGCTACTAACCATTCCTTCTCCCCTGGGATTTGGAGCCTGGCTCCTTCCCAGACTTCCCTGACTCACCTCCAGTCCCAGGCTGAAGGCTCTCCAAGAAGTGTTGGAAACCAGCCAGCCTGGATTGCTCTTTAGAAGGTGAAAGGATGGACACACCACCATACTCCTTGGTGAACCCAAACAGCTGTATTGGAGCAAATTGCAAATATTATCCCCATTCTATAGATCAAAAAACTGGTAGTCAGGAAGATTGAGTGCACTGTATAAGACCTTATACAACAGCAAGTGGCAGAACCAGTGCTCAAACGTGGGCCTTATGACTGCTCAGGGCACTACAAGGGGCCGATTAACAAAAGGGGTGGGGAGGGAGGAAGATGGAGAGTTACCTAGTAGAGTCTTCTAACTGGAGGCAGTTCCAAACTGCATTTCCAAAGGACCCCACAAGATAGGAACTAGTCAGAGGAATGGGCATCCTTTCTTTATGCCCCAAACCTGGCCCATTAGGCCGTCTAAATGGGAAGATGCAAGAGGAGAAAGTATTACCTTTCGGCTGACCATGCTCTTCTCAAAATACCGCTGTACCTGCAGAAACAAGGAACTAGTTGTCAGTACTGGTGAGGGATAGCAGAGGAGCACAGACTGCTGACCTCCCCAAGAATCTAAGTTTTCTTTCAGCCAGATAGTTTAACCTTTTGTATCAAAATGTTCCCAGGGTTACTGACAATAATAAAATGGGTTCCCTTCTGCCCACTCTAGTAGTAAAATAGCTAAATGACTGAAGAAATAAAAAGAAAACACGTGGGTAAGGAGTCCCCAAATCACCAAATTGATTACAGGCATCTCACTTCTCGAGCCACATACACATGCCCTTTCCCTTTGGGAACATCTCTATAAAGGGGGGTGGGAGGCACCTGTGGTTCCACACATACTAAGCTTAAAGGAAAGGTCTTAACCCTGACTCCTCAGCACAATGCTAGAATTTACTATGCCTATTAATTGGATTTTACACATACAGAGAATACTCCTGTCTCTTTGCCATTCATGATCTAACACCCATCTTCCCCACCCCTTAACCCCCCATTTTCTTCCTTATCTTAATTCAATAAACATTATGTACCCACCACTGCAAGGCACTGACCTCAGGCATAAAGGGACACAAGTACACCAATAACTCACACAAGGTAGAACATTGTTATATGCCACAAATGGTACAAAGTGTTATAAAGAGCTCTGTAGAATGAAGAGGGTTCAGAAAAGAGTATTTGAAAGAAAAAGCTTTTGAATTGGGCCTTGAAGGATGTGTTGGAGAATTAGGATAAGTCCTAATGAAAGCAATTCATTATGAATGAATATGAAAGTGCAAACAGAAAGAACTACTTCTGGAAAGGTCCAGATATGATATAATGCTAGGTAAGTAGCTGAGCTAATAACCATATAAGACACACAGAATGAAGTCAGCCCAGGATAAGGCTGGGAGCAACAGATCCTGCAAGCCAAGATATGGAGGTTGAATTTTGCTGGCAGCTAATAGAAGACCACTTGAGGCTTTTGATCAAAGGAAGTATATTTTAGGAAGATGAACCTTACAGTGGCATATAGGACAAAACTGGAACACAGAAATGTGAGGCAGTGATATCTGTACCATCAATTAATCTAAAAGCTTTTACTAAGCTCCAGCTCTGAGCCAGACACTGTGCTAAGTGCTGGGGATGCAAAGAGAGGCAAAAAAGGCAAAAGGCAGTCTCTGCTCTTAAGAAACTCACAGTCTAATAGGGGAGACAACACAAAAACAACTATTTACAAACAAGACACATATGGTAGCCTGGAGATACTTATTCAATGCCTTCCCAATTAAATTATCCAAAAAAATTTTTATTGAGATGGAAAAAATAACAATTCACTTAGAAAAACAAAAGGTTAAGGAATTAATATTAAAAAAACAAAGAGAGGGGGAGTCTAGCAGTATCAAATTTTAAACTATACTATAGAAGCAAGAATTATCAAAACTATCTGGTACTGACTAAGAAATAGAAAGGCTGATCAGTGGAACAGAAAAGACATACAACAGCAGTAGTAAAAGATTATACAGTAACCTTGTATTTGACAAAAGTAAATACCTAACTTTTGAGATAAGAATTCACTATTTGGTAAAAATTGTTGGGAAAACTAGACAGCAGTCTGGCAGGAACTAGGTACAGACCAAAATCTTACACCGTTTACCAAATAACATCAAAATAGACATATGACTTAGACATAAAATGAGATTTTAAGCAAATCAGAAGAAGACAGAACATATCACCCATTAGATTTATGGACAGGGAGAATTTATGAATAAATGAGAGCACTGTGAGATTTAAAATGGATAATTTTGATTACCTTAAACTAAAAAGGCTTTGGACAAATAAAACTAATGTAGATAAGATTAGCAAGAAAGCAGAAAATTGGGGGGAAATTTTATAAATAGTTTCTTGAATAAAGGCCTTATGTCTCAAATATACACAGAACTTTGTCAAATATATAAGAATATGAGCTATTTCCCAACTAGCAGATGATTAAAACATAATAAACAGTTGGTTTTTGGAGGAAGAAGTCAAAGTTATATATAATATGAAAAAATACTTTAAAAATACATATATACAATATGAAAAAATACTCTGAATCATTACTGTTTAGAGAAATATAAATCAAAACAACTCTAAGATATCATTTCACATCTATCAAATAGGCAAAAAGGGAAAAATGAGAAATGTTGGAGGGGATGTGGAAAAATGGAGACACTAACACACTTTTGGTGAAACTGTGAAGTGATCCAATCATTTGGGAAAGCGATCTGGAATTATGCCCTAAGAGTTATAAAACCATATATACCTCTAACCCAATAATACCATTGTTAGGTCTGTTTTCAAGGGTGATCGGGGAAAAAGGAAAAGACCTTACATGTTCTAAAATATTTATTGCCGCTCTCTTTGTGGTGGCAAAGTACTGGAAATTGAGGAGATGCCCATCAACGGGGAATGGCTGGATGAGTTATGGCATATGTTTATGATAGAATACTATTGCAAGGTAAGAAATGACAAGCAAGTTGATTTTTTTAAAAAACCTGAAAAAGCCTACATAAAATTTTGACAGAATCAAGAGTACATTATATACAGCAACAGAAATTGTTTGAAAAACTGTGAATGTCCACCTCCAGAGAAAGAACTGATAAATAGAAACACCTATGATGTTAAAAAAAAGAAATTAGTGTAGAAAATTATCCTTTATTTCAGTCAATTTCCAATTAAATGTAGCTTATTTTAAATATTAAGTTTATAATAAAATAAATTTGGCATTTGTAACTAACAAAAGCCTGAACTGGGGTGGGCTAAGTTGGTATAAGATTTCCTTTTCCAAGGAAAAATTTCAAGACATTGTCTATGAAGATCAGTTATGAAATCTCAGCATCAGAAGAGACCTCAAAAATCATCTAGTCTAATCCATAGGAATTCTCTCTATAATGGACAAGTCTCAACAGCTGAGGTCAGAAAAGAAAAGGGAGAAGACAAAGATAACTGAGGTTTCGACCTAGATGAGCAGGAAAAAGGTGGTACCATTAGCAGAAATATGGGGAAGTGAGGATGAAGAAGTAACTAGGGAATAAATATAAATTTGGTTTTAAATATATTGCATTTGAGGCACAGACAAGCTATCTAGGTAAAAATGTCCAATAGCAAGGTATAAATAAGGGGCCTAAATACGAGGAAATCTGAGGCAATAAGGAACACAGAAGGGAAGTGGGTTCACTAGGGTTAAGGCAGAAAAGGGAATAGTAGACAAGACCTCCAGCATTCTGATCCATTTCAGCAATGAGCTAGGATTAGGTTCTTACTCATAGTTAATTTGCTGCTGTGCCATGCCGCCCAGGGTTTAGTTGAAGCAGAGTGCTGTAAGACAGATGAAGTGACTAAAGCAGTGAAAACCCAGGAGTTCTTCTTTGTTCCAATGACCTTCAACACGGAAGATTGCCTCTCTTGCTTTATCTCAGCTAACTACAATCATGTTTTTATGTACTATTGGCTTTGTACATTTACTGTATTTGTATAGCTTCGGTTCACATATTTTATATTTACTGATATGCTACTTTTAAGTGTTCTTAATCCATTTTAAGCTTGATTGTTTTGTCTTCCCAACTAGATCTCAAACTTTTTCAGAACAGATTCTTTTCCAGAGGACTTAGGACAATGACGTATTTGTATATTAGAAGACTGATCAAAGCTTTCTAAATGAGTAGAGCTTTATAAGGTCATAGAAATTCTACAGGTGGGCACACCTGGCACACACATAACCTCTACCTTAAATAGGTTGATATTGTCGATCTGGCTCTGAAACAGGAAGTCATTGATGGTCTTCAGCTCAGCCCCTGAGAGTAAAGAAAATGAAGATTCCTAGTATTTCTGAGTTCTGCAGATCTCAGCTTCCAGGTTTCAAAATCCTCCTCAGGCCCCATTCAGCTAAGCATGCTTTTCTTACCTGTCTGAAAGAGGTTCTGAGTATTGGGATTCTGTTTCACATTTCCTGGGGAGGGGAAAAAAAAAAATCAAGCCACGACAGGATCCCTACTCTAGACTGCTCCAACTTACCCAGAGGCTCAATGACAAGGGGAGGGAGTGTGTGCAGGCACACATTCCCTAAAGGAACTCACAGATTATTTGATTTCATCTTTTTACAACTTTCCTTTGAATCAAGGAGAGAAGTGAGATAATCTTAGTTTACAAAAGGGAGGAGAAAAACTAGCAAACACCCTAGGGCCAAACAATGAGCCAATTATAAAGTCAATACCACACAGGAGTCTAGCATGTCTTGTCTCAAGCATTAAGTGGTCTAAATGATGGGGGCACAGCATGATAAATAAATATGAAAAAAGGGGAACAGCTGGCTTACAAGTTTAGTGGATTGGATGAGGCTAGAACTTCTCTTACCACCTAGGACAGTCACAAATTTCTCCAACAAATACAGGATCTGTTTGATGTACATCAGGTTCTTGGCCTTCAAAAGTTTCCTAGAAAAGAACCAATGAATATCAAGAACCCTTCAAATAATACACCAGCGTCCCCAGCTGACGAGCTCTGGCTCCTCAGCAAATTCTTTTTGGCTAAAAACTTTATAACCCACTAGAGAACAACCCACTGGAGAACAACTCACTGGACAACACCAGTAAGGGAAAGCTGACCACACAGTCTAAAGATTTCATTGGCTTACTGCTTAATATCAGGGTGAACCACAGGACCCAATTAAGCACATTCCATTATCAGTTCAGTAAAGGTTCTGCTCTAGGGCAGCATGGAAGGAAATGTGCTTAAGTCTTTGTATCTTCTCCATTTTTACCCCCCCCAGGACGCTCACCTGTATCGCTCCATGTACTGGGACAGCTGGGAGTGAGCCTGGCAGAGCTGGGAATGAACAAAGAAAACGACGCTGAAAGAAGGACCAGGGCCTCAAGTGAGCTGCCCTGGACTGAGGCAGCATTCATAGAAAAATAAAGTTTCCTAGAGCAGTCAGGGAAAGAGAAACACGGGGCACAGACACAGCATGGGCTAAATCCTCCATGGAGCATTGGTGAAGGCTTACTCTGTGCCGCTGTGTCTAGGTTAAGTGCTGGTGAAAAAGCAGAATGTTCCGGCCCTTAAGGAGCACATAAGTAGGTACATATTAAAATATGGACAAAGCAGATAGAACGTAGCCTGAGGGGGAAGGCCTTGGGGGGAGGTGGAAGGCCAACGGGGACCCTGAGGCAGAAGGGAAGAGGGAGAACATTCCAGGCAGGGGGAAGCCAGGGAAGAAGGGGGCTGGGGAGTCGTTTGTGAGCAGGGGCAGAGTAGAATGTGTGCAGTAGATGGGAAAAACAGGAAGGGGTCAGGTTGTAAAGAGCTTTAAAGCCAAACAAATGACTTTATATTCGATTCTAGAAGTAACAGGGAATTTCCCAAGTGGCATGTTGGTCAGACCTGCATGGTAGGAAAATGGCTCTGGTAAATGGGTAGAGAATGGACCAAGCAGCCCGGGGCAGGGGGTTCAATCAGATCATTTCGATGGTTCAGGCAGAAGGTGATGAGGGCCTGAACTAAGGTGGTGTCTATGAGAGCCAGCAGAAGGGGAGATACGGGAGAGACGTCAAAAGAAAAAGTCACAATAGGTTAACTGAACGGCTAAATGGAGTGACTGGAGGGAGAGTGGTACCCTAAAGGGTAAGAGGGAAGTCTGGAAGAGGTTTTAGAAGAAAGCTAACAAGTCGTCTTTTAGACATGCTGAGTGAGAGATGCCTCCAGTTCAGAATGTCAAACAGGCACTTGGTGATGTAGGGATGGTGATGAAAAAAGAGACAAGGGACAGGGCCCAGGACTCTGCCTGGAGATGAAACTGAACCCAGGGGCCCTGATGAGATCACCAAGTCAGAGACCTCGGAGAGAAGCGGCTTCAAAGAAAGTCCCCTGTTGAGATGGGGGACACAGTGGCGAGAGCACTGGGCCTGGAGCCAGAAGGAGCCAAGCCCCAAGAGGGCCTCAAAGATTTACTATCTGTGTGATCCTGAGTAAGTCACTTAATTTGCCTGTTTCCTCAACCATAAAATAGGGGTAATAACAGCATATACCTCCTGGAGTTCTGAGGATAAAATGAAAGAATATTTTTAAAGTGCTTGACACATAGTAAATGCTCAATAAATGCATGTTCCCTTGTACCCACCTCCACTTGCTTGGTCCTAAATCAAAGGACCGTCTACTTGAGATCCAACAAAGACCCTTAGTTTCTCGTATTCTCTTTATCCTTACAAACCTACTTATGTATTTACATGTTGTATGTCCCCAACAAAATATAAGCTTCTTAAGGGTAAGGATTTTTTGTTTTGTTTAGTCTTAGTATGTACCTAGCACCCAGGACAGTGTTTTGTACATAGGAGGAACTCAATTCTTGTTGAATTAGCATCAAAAGCCAGAATCTGGGACCCAAGAGAAGAGCAGCACTGCCACTGCCTGATAACTTAGGCTTGTTCAGGAGAAAGTGTGGCATCCTGAGAAGGGCTGCTCTTGTGTCAGCACTGCACAAGCTGCGGAAGGCAGCTCCCAGGCGATCCTCTCTACAGTCTTCTCTCAACACAGGGGAAACGAGACATTTCTGCCAGCGGCCCTGTACCATTTCCTATGTGGTCAGAAGAATCTAGAGCTCCCTCGAGTGATGCTGGTCAGACTGGTAAATGGGCAGTACAGGAGAAGCAAGGAAAAGAGACATTTCACCCCAGGCATGACTCCAGACCCAACAACTCCAATATTTCTCTGAGTTACAGCATGGCTTTGAAAAGGTCAAAGAACTTAACGCTGGTGCGAGGATAATGATACCCTTCTTATTTGAAATATCTACACCAGTGATGGGCAAACTATGGCCCGCGGGCCAGATGCGGGCGCCTGAAATGTTCTATCTGGCCCGGTGACATCATTCCTAATCTGAGGAACAATGAGTGGGATACAATACAATGAAACTTGGAAAGAGTTGCCTTAGAAGCAGACTGACAGAGGAGGATTTCCTTCCCTTTGGCCCCTCTTTGAGAAGTGTGCCCATCGCTGGCCGCACTATGTGGACACAGAGCGCGCCTCTCCTTCTGCTCCCCCCACACTCTCAGACGCCCAGAGGTGCACAGCCCTCTGGCCCCTCCACTTGCCGACTCACCTGGAGCCCGCTAACCTCCGCGCTGTGGATGCTGGTGATGGTGTCAATCAAGTTGTGGGCTTCGTCGATGATCACCACCTGTCCTTGCAGCTTGATGCCGGCAGCCTGACGGGTCGCTGCGTGCAGCAGCATCTGGTAGGGGAGGACCACCAGCTGCGGAGCAGAGGACCACACCGTGCGATTCACCCCTGGGCATCCCACTCTTTCCCTGCATTTCCCTCGGCAAATAGGCTAGTCGCTAAAGGAACCACTTGTTTTTTCTGGTTGGAATGTAACCAGGTTCCTATCTCTGAGCCTAGTACAGGTAAAAGCTCTGGTCATCTAACAGTAGAAAGTGGGTGAACCAAGGCGCAAAAGGGCTATTTAACCTTGGTTCTACCATGCTGTGCCACAAAAATTAGTAAAACCACTTAAACTTTCTGTGCTCAGATTTCCCTACATGCAGAATGTGGGACAATAATAACCTCTCCTACCTATCAGGGATTATTATGAGGACACAATGAGAAGGTAATACTGATGCTTGGAAAAATATGTGTAAGTATGCCCACAAAACAGATTTTTAATCATCATTCTTTAATAAATATTATTAGTTTAGAAACACTGTCTTCTTCACAAGAAACACTTGGGTTCCCTGTAACAATGAAGATAGTCAAAGAGCTAGAGATTATTGTATGGGCCCTCAAGGAGGACCTTAGAAATCACTTCAAATTTGGAGGCACATCTAGCAATGGAGTGCACTATTCAGCAATCAAGAGCATAGGAAAAAGATTGTGCAGGGGACTCATAAGATCTTTGTAGTTTTATGAATGCTACCTGGTACACACATAGCTTAGATTTATGCATATGTAAAATGTAAATTTGACTCACCTTGCCTGATTCATGTATGTTACTAAATTAAATTACATGATGGATATGGATGGATTTTGAGAATAAAAATGGTTTTCATATTAGAAATAAATACAAGTTGTATAACAATGAATACTAGGAAATAGGGGGAAAGCTTCAACCCTCATGTTTAATGTACAAAAGATAATTCATAAAATGTACTTGCATGAAACTGCTTTTTAAACTACATTTATCTTAGCCTTATGTTTGAAGGTTTTGGGGTTTTGTTTTGGGGGCTGATGGCTACTGTTTGTAACAATCAAAAGGCATGGTCCTGGATGATTACTATAATAAACTTCATTTTCATCAAGATTGTGGAAAAAATGGGCATATAGGGAAGTATCTGAGTCCAATTTATGTCTGTAATATTTATATCTATTTTTTTTAAAAATTTCTCAATCATGAAAACTCCTAACCCATAAGGCATGTGAGAGAACAGCTAGGTACTCAGTGGATTGAGAGCCTGGCCTAGAGATGGAAGGTTCTGGGTTCAAATCTGACCTCAGATACTTCCTAGCTGTGTGACTGGGCAAGTCACTTAACCCCCACTGCCTAGTCCTCACTGCTCTTCTGTCCTAGAACTAATACATAGTACTGATTCTAAGATGGAAGGTATGGGTTTTTTTTAATTTTTATTTCTTAAAAAGCATAACAAAGATGCTGAAAAACAACAAGTTACTGAGAATTTAATGGGAAAGGCAAGTCCATGGCTGCAGAGTTCCCTTGTGGCCTGGCAGGAAAAAGAGCACCTCCTCCTCAGGGAATACTCACCTGGGCTGAAGGAATGGCAAATCGGCTTCCATAATAAGGGCAGGCTCGAGCCTCCTTCCCTAGGACCACCAGCTGTTCAATGTCTTTCACTTCCATGAGAACCTCATCACGAAGAAACTGCATCTGCTCATAATTGTAGAAAGGGCAGGACATTCGATTCTCCAGCTTCCTTTTCTTTGCTTTTTCTTCCTCTTTATTTTTCTTCTCTGAACAGGCCAACAAGACAAGAAGGGCATCAAAGGCAGACAGAGGAGTGGAATACCAAGCTTAAAAAAGGCCATGGCAGGACTCTTCTATGGGAGAATCTAGAAGCACTTCCCAAGCCCTGGCTTGAGGCAACCTCACAGCTCTGGGAGGTGTCTGGCCTCTTTCAAGGTCATTCACACAGTGTAGCACCCCAATTCCAGGCTAGACTTAAAGCATTTTTGTTTGTTGAAAATCTGTTTTTACTTTTATTCCAAACTTAATAAACAAACAAAATAAGTATTTCCATATATGTAGGAAAACAGAAAAAGAGAATTGTTCAAAAAACTGCCTATCTCCAATCTGTGCATAGCTTTTTAAGCAGATACATTCAACCAGGAGCTTCCAAAGCTATCTCTGTATTTGCTTTTAAGATACCACAATGACCTTCCCTCCCTTCTTGGATTTTGATTACCTTACCCCTTCCCACCTCTTCC
The DNA here is from genome assembly GCF_016433145.1 of Gracilinanus agilis. Lineage (NCBI taxonomy): Eukaryota > Metazoa > Chordata > Mammalia > Didelphimorphia > Didelphidae > Gracilinanus > Gracilinanus agilis. The sequence goes on along the minus strand of NC_058134.1, from coordinate 205,280,690 downwards.
TTTCTGCCCCCCCTTAGAGAAGAGAAAAACCCTTTTAACAAGTATGCATGATGGAGCCAAACAAATTCCTACATTTGCTGGTTCCAAAAATCTGTCTTATTTTGAACCTTAATGAATCTTTCTTTCTCCTACTTGTGGATAAACTCTTGGAAAAAGCTGATTTCATCAGTGCCTCCATGTCTTCTCCTTCCATTCTCTTCTCTGTACTCTGGCTTCCCATCTCATCACTCAGCTGAAACGACCCTCTCCTCCAAGGCTAATCTCTGAACTGCTGAATCTAAAGGTCTTTTTCTCAGTCCTCATCCTCCCTGACCTCAGTGCAGTGTGAGACTGCTGACACTTTTCTCCTGGATACTCTCTCCTCAAGGCTTTCATGGCTCTGTTCCCTCAGTTCTCCTAGCTGTCTGATCAGTCTGCTGGTTCTTCACGTCATGCCTACTAAATGTGAACATCCCCCAAGGCTTTGTCCTGTGCCCCATTCTCTTTTTAATCTACACTATCTCAGTTGGTGATCTTTTCAGCTTCTATGGGTAAAATGATCATCTCTAGGCAGATGATTCTTAGATCTCTATCTCCCAGCCCTGGTCTCTCTGCTGAGCTAGTCACACATTTCCAAAGCTCATAAGTATCTCAAACTCAACATGGGTAAAAGAGAACTCTATCATTTTCCCCAAAATTCTTCCTCTTCTGGAATTATCCTACTACTCCTGAGGCCACCATTATCCTCCCAGTCACCAAAGTGGTCCTCCATACCACTCTCAATCCCTCATCTTTACTCACTCCATATCCGATCCACTGTCAAATCTTATTATTTCTATCTTTACAACATCTCTCATGTATGTCCACTTCTGCCCTCATTAGCCCTTTTTCGGGTCCTCATCCTCTCTCACCTGGGCTACCTCCCTGTGCTGAATCTTTCCTCCTTCTGAGCCATCATCCATTCAGCTGCCATGTTGACTCTTTCCTAAAGTCAAGTCTGACCATTTCACCCTCTGCTCAGGGGGCTCCAGTGGTTCCCTATTACCTACAGGATTGAATACAAAGTCCTACTGGACATTTAAAGATATTTGTGACTGGTTCCTGCCTTTATTCTCCTCTACACATTTTACAATCCAGCAACACTGGCCTGCCTGCAGTTCCTCAAGCAAGCCTCGCAAATAAACCACCTCTCCTATCCTACCTTTGCTCTGCTTTCCCCCATGTCTGGAATGTTCTATCCCCTCACCTTTGTTCTGAATTTTCCTGACTTCCTTCAAAACTCAATTCAAACCACATTCTCAGCAAGAGGCCTTTCCCAATTCCCCCTAGCTGCTAATTCTCTCCACTTCTACATGAATTTATAATTACTTTGTATTTATTCTGTATGGGTCTACTTTGGTTTTTTTTACATGCCTTCTCCCTCCATTAGAAATTTGAATTTCTTGAAAGACTATTGGGTTCTGAGGGGTTTTTTATTTCTTTGAATCTCTAGCTCTTAGCATAGTGTTTGTTACACCAAGAGCTTTTAGTCAATGTGGCCTGAATGACTGACTTGGACCCACCCAGGAGGCAAGGACACATTTTCCTAAAAAGAATATTTAATGATACCCAGGGCTGACCTCTGTAGGAGAAGGGCTACTCTCCAGCCAATTTCTAGTAAGCTCTTTTGTTCTGTCCCTAAGTGCTCCCAAACCAGCCTTACAACAATCCCTATTTCTTTACTCCCTCAATCCTCTGCTCATCTCTCCCTTTTTTTCTAGTTTTAATCATAGTGCTAAAAGGGTTGCAAAATACTGTATTTATATCCTGTCTTATCCCCTAAGTCACAGGAAGAGCTACCATGCTTGTTTTTCTGCATCTCCAGACAGCGCTCATTGATGAGGTGGACTGAGCCCAGGCGCTTTACTTCTTCATTCACACAAAGGTTCTACAATACAAAAGGAAAGGGAAGCGTCATTCATCTGGACTTGTATCTCCTTTGGCAGAAAGGACTGAACAGAAGATTCTCAAACCAGTAAGCCTCTCTGGGAATCTAGGAAAGGGTCTGAAAATGCCAGAAGCTGACTTCTGTTTCCTGTAACTTCTCCCTAACGCTTAGGCCCTAATGCTCCACATTCCTGCAATGAATTGGGTGGCCAATGAGAGGTCAAGCAGCAATGTCCAGGGCCCATCCCTCACCCACCTGCCGGGAGCCCAGGGAGATGAGCCGGGTCTCTTTACCAAAGGGACTCTTCTGTACCTCGTGCACAAACTGAGTCAGCTGAGAGTGTGTTCGGCTACAATAATAGATCTGGTTGGAGAAAAAGATGAATTTCAAAGAGTTGACTATGGCATCTCAAACAGATTTTCCAATAATTAAACACAGTCGGATCAGAAAGCCTGGCAATATGAAGGAATTAAAAAGGAAGGAGCTAGGGGGCAGCTGGGTAGCTCAGTGGATTGAGAGCCAGGCCTAGAGACAGGAGGTCCTAGGTTCAAATCCGGCCTCAGACATTTCCCAGCTGAGTGACCCTGGGCAAGTCACTTGACCCCCATTGCCCACCCTTACCACTCTTCCACCTATGAGCTAATACACAGAAGTTATGGTTTAAAAAAAAAAGGAAGGAGCTCACTCACAATGGAGGTGCAGGATGCCATGGAAAGAGCAAACATTGTAGAGCTGGAAGACTGGGCTTGAATCTCTACTCTGCTACTTACTACTGAGTGACCCTGGACCTTTCAGGGTCTCAATTTTTTCATCTGTAATGTGAGGGGGGTTAATTAGCTAACTTTTAAAGGCCCATCTAACTCTAAATCTATGCTCTTATAATTCTATACAAACTTTGGGCAAAACGCCTATATATCATTCTCAGTCATTTTTAATGAGAAAAACCCAAATTTCCCTAAATTCAGCCTTCTACCCCATCAGAAACTTAAAAAGAATTTAAAAAAGTAAAACCATTAGATGTAACTTTTACAGACATAATAAAAATAGTCATTAATACAAGGGAACACAAGTAAAAGATACAAACCTAAATGAATATTGATATGAATGGATCAAAGAAAAAAGGTCAGGAACAATAACTACATGAAGAATAATAATAATGACACTGGAAAACAAAATCTCTGAGACTTTAGATAGTTACAATTGAAGTTCTCAGAGGATATATCTGAGAACATATGTTATCAAATCAAAAAATAAAGGATTAGTCAACTAAATATTTAATTTTTAAATTTTTAAATAAAATTATTTTTTAAATTTTTAAATAAAATTATTTTTAAATTTTTAAATAAAAATCAACATATAGACTATCAACAGCACAAAGAAATCTTAAAAATTGAAGATATAAGTGAAGAAATAAAGATATAAACTGGAAGCCAAAAAGACTATGTATTAATAAATAAAGCTTAAAACTTATATTTTTTAAAAGACTAACAAAAAATAAAACAGTAAACTTTTGGCCAACCTAATTAAAAGAAGAGAAAGGAAGAAAATCAAATTAACAACATTTTAAAAATAGCAAAAGAGAAAATGAAAATATTATTAGAACCCATGATACACAGCCAGATGCTAGCAAAACAAAATTTAAAATATTTAACATACTTAAATTAGTAAAACTTAAAATGAAAATATCAAATGATCCCATTTCAGAAAAAAGCATTTATTAAGTGCCTACTATATACCATGCAATAAAACCAAGCTACCAAAGGAACTACCAAAGAGGGGGGTGGGGGGGCAATCCTGATCTAGATGAACTTACAGGTGAACTCTAAGAAACTATCAAAGAACAACTAAATATCTACATTACAGAACTTGGTCTCAGAAACTGACTAAGAAAATACTTTTCTGAGATGAACATAGTACTCAGGCAAGGACAAAGTTAAAAAGAAAAAACCTATAGACCAATACTACTAAAGAATACCAATTCAAACATTTTTTGATTAAAAAAAAATCCTTACCTTCCACCTTACAATCAATACTATGTTTTGGTTCCAAGGCAGAAGAGCAGTAAGGGCTAGGCAATGGGGTCAAGTGACTTGCCCAGAGTCACACAGCTAAGAAGTGTCAGGCCAGATTTGAACCCAGGACCTCCCATCTCTAGGCCTGGCTCTCAATCCATTGAGCCACCCAGCTGCCCCCCAATTCAAACATTTTAAATAAAATGTTAACAAATAGTCAACTCCAGTAATATATTCAAAAATTATTCACTATGATCAACTTATGATGCAAGATGTTTAACATTTTAAAAAATGTAGTTAATCATATTAAAAATTTTTAAACTCTAAGCTACATAATACTATCTAAATTAATAAATTTTTTACTATGCCAGTCAAATCGACAAAAGGATACTTTCTGAAGAGAGACAAAATAATATCAAAATTTACTCTGAGGAATAAAAGACTTAGAATCTCATGGGAAAATGAAATTTAATTTTTTTAAAAGTAAGAATAAAGGGAGAACAGTACTTCCAGACCTCGAATTATATTATAAACCAGTAATCACCAAAACTATTTGGTGGTACTGGTTATAGAAAAATCAATCAATAGACAGAATAGATAAGGAAAAATAAAAAAAATATGATCAGTAATTCAGTGTTCAACAAAGCTAAAAAATAAAATGCTTGGGGAAGAATAACCTATTTGACAAGGATATTTGGGAAAGCTAGAAAGCAATTTTAATATAACTGGGTTTAGAATAACGACTTATACAAAGCACCACAATAAGCTCAAAATGAATATAAGCCCTGATTATAAATGTCACATCATTAAAAAAAAACAAAAACCTTAGGTAAGAACTGGATATATATGAAAATGTTTATAGTAGCACTTTTTGTAGTTATAAAAAATTGGGAACAAAATAAATAGCTAAACTGTAATGCATGATGATGAACTACTACTGCACCAAAAGAAAGATGGAATACTACAGGGACAAAATAGTGTTTATAAGTCCTGCAAAGTGAAGTAAACAGAATAAGAAAAACAATATTCACAGTGATTAAGCTAAGATAATGTAAAAAGAGAAAATGATTTAAATATATAATTTATTAAAATCATTATTTTAGTAATAATTAAAATTATTAATTAAATTATTATAAGATTAAAATATAAAAAACCCACATAGAATTATAAGTTTGTCCTCTTTTGGCACATAGTTGATGTGAAACTCCAGGTCTTCATAAAATCTTTGCCTTCATCAAGGTTTGTCATGGTGGGAACATTCACAATGATGATGGTGGCATGGCACCTTCTGTTCACTCTTTTCAGGAGGCATATAAGTTTATTGTCTATATTAAATGCAATTTTAAACCTATGCCAGCTTCATGGTGCTCCTTATCACACTGACCACTCTGGTGTCCAGCTGCAATTATGGTAAGCTGGCCTTCATTTCTCAGCCTTGTTTCATTTAGGGCTGCCATGAGGATGTAATACTTGCTGAATTCTCTCACAATAAAATTTCAAATCTATTGGATTTCATATTCTCTATAAGTGTGTGCGTATTCCATGTACAAATGGTGAGTGGAATCATCTTTAAAAAGTTTTTGTGCATTTTTTTGTGTTTCTACTGCAAGGTAGGATCCCTTCCTGGTGTGGTAAACTGGCCAAGGTTAGGTGAAGCAGATAGCTTCAAGCTAACAATTTTTAGGGAACCTTTTGAAGTAGGGGAAAATTAATAAATAATGTAATAGCAAAATAGTAAGCAACTGAGTGCCAGAAATCAATATTACTTGCAAGAAATACTCGAGCTGTCACTGGGTCTCACCTTGGTTACATGCTCCTCTTCTAGATCTTCATCATCCTCTTCATGTACTCTAAATAACGGAGGGAAAAACATAAGACACAAAAAGAGTGAAATGTTCTTTCCTCAATAAAATCCATATAAACCTGCATGGACTAAGGAGCAGGGCCTGAGGAGCAAAATGTAGATGTGACTCTACTTCAGAAGACAATCAAAGTCAGCTGGCTGAGTATTATTAGGTGAAAGGTGGTAAAAATACATTTTATGACACAGAGGACCCATCGGGGAACAATTTTGTTCTGATTAAGAAGCATGCCCAGGTAGATAAACGTTCACCTTTTTACTACTTAAATTAACTTCCCACCAGGGCATTGAAAAATAAAAGGAAAAAACTGAAGAGAAGATATTGTGACACTCTGAGAAAAATTGTAAGACATATTTATGATTCAAATCCTAAAATAGAAATTAGAATATTTAGATTCAAATCTCTGGACTTTGAGAATAAAAAAATTCCCACTCACTGTTTTAGTTTTCCTATCCAACAAGGAAATTAAAACTCTTTGTATCAACTCAGTAAAAAATACCATATTTTTGGTCATTGAAGAAAAATGTCTGCCACAAGTAATGATGTCACCATATAGAACCAATACTGGACTTAGGAGTCATAAATCCTGGCTCTGTCAATTACTAGTCATGTGACTATGAGCAAGTCATTTGCCTTCACTTTGCTTCAGTTTCCTCATCTCTAAAATGGGAATAATACTTCCACTACTAACCTCATGAGAGCTGTTATAAGGAAAGTACTTAGTGTAACCTATAAAACACTCTATAAGTATGAGCTATTAAGTAAAAATTATTTTCATAATCCTCTAGACAGGAATTAAACAAAGAACAGAATGAAAGAAATCACCTTTATTCATAACCTCAGAGCAATAATAAAATAGTTCAAGGCTAGTGAAAAAGTAGCCATTTGTAAAACTGATGTCAGAGACAATAATGAACTATTATTCTGTTTTACCCAACAGCCTGGGATTCAAACTATACATCAGGATCTACAAACATTTATTAAGCACCAACCACTGTGCAAAACCAGTCCCTGTTCTCCAGGACTTCGCATGGCAGCCATACGAAGGACAAACTGACTGAGTGGGGAGACTTGAGACAGAAAGTCTGCTGTAAGACTGCTGCAATAGTATAGACTGGTCGCTCTGTAAGTAAAAAGAGGAGGATGTATGGGGGAGATGTTTTGGAGAAACTAAAATATGTAGCAATTAACTGAATATGCCAGAGAGCAAGATGACTGGAGTTCCTTTGACAGTGATAATGAATTCTGTTTTGGACATGTTAAATTTGAGATACCAATGGTACATTATGTTCAACATCTCTAACAGGTAGTTGGTGATACAGGAAAGAGACTATATCTGGACAGAAAGATCTGGGAATCCTCTTCAAAGAGATGGCAAATGAAACAATGAAGCTGATGGGATCACCAAATGAGAAAGAGAATAAAGAGGAAAAAACAGAACCAAGTCTTGGGGGACATCCAGTTGGTGGGCATTCAGTTGAATAAGGTCAGAAGTCATTTTTTGAGAGAAAAAGTGGAAGGAGCTGGTTTTCCTCAATTTCTCAAGAAATTCAAGTAAGAAGAAAGATCTGAAACAAAAGCTAAAAAGCAGAAGAGAATTTAGTGAAGGGACTGACAGCAAGCAGAAGGGTTACTTCCTCATCAGAGACTGCAGTGAAGACATAGTAAGTGATAATGTCACAGGATAAGGAAGAGAAGAAGGAATAAGTGAAGTTTTTCAGTGAAGTATGAGGTGAGGTCCTCAGCAGAAAGAGAACTGAGGAGGAAGTAGCATGGGAGGCTTGAGGAGAGAAAAGAACTTTGAAATGGCCACTATGGCAACATCAGAAGTTGAATGTGTAAACGAATAAAGAGAAAATTTCATATTATAAAAAACAAGTCCTGAGAAATGTACCAGTCTCTCTCTAAATACCAGGATAGCAGACACTGCCTACACTAATCTGCATGTTTAATGGTTCTTGCCGGGGCCTTGAAGAGCATTTTGTTTCTCTAATATTTGGATTCTTCATTCAAGTTCTTTATCTGGAACGCGGGAGGATTTTGAGAGGGATATTAGATCTAAAGGTAAATGAGATATCATTTGTATAAAACCAAATCCATGTATACCCCAACTGCATGATTCAGAGGAGAATAGGAGTGGAAATCCAGAGCTGGGGGTCACAAGTCTCTGAGCTCTATTCTGGGAGCAGAAATTCAGGACTTGAGGGTAGGTTACCTATCTGTTTTCTCATTTACCAAATGGAATAATAATAATAATTTATTTCTAGAGATGCTGAGAAGATATATTCATTAATAATCCAAAGCAATCAAGAAATGAGGAGATACTAATAAGGAGATATTAGTGCTGCTCCTACACACACACAACCTGGTTTCCTCTACTTTTGAGTTTAAGAAGAAACAGGGATAAGGATTCTGACTACTTCCAATCCCTAATAAAAACATATTGGGTTTTCAGGTTTACAAACTTTCCCTGCAGCATCTCTCTATAGTAGGTAGTACAAGTACTGTGACTCCCATTAAGTTTCATCTGGAAAACACTGATTAAGCACCTAGTACATGTAAGCACTATATAATAGGTGCTAAGGACACAAAGACAAAGCCCCCTCTTCCCCTAAAAACAACTGTCCCTCTACTCAATGAATTTACACTCTACTGATGGAATTAAATTTAAGAATAAGAGGAGCACTAACAACCGGGAATTAGGAAAGACTTCTCAAAGATGACAGCACAAAAGCAAGCCTCTAAAGAAAGTAGAGATTTCGAAAGGCAAAGACTGAGGATAGAGCATGCGTCAGAAATGGGTAACAATAGGGAACAGTCTGTGCAAAAGTATAAAGGCAGGATATTGACCACTGAACTAGAGAACAAAAAGTATGGCAATTTGGTTGGAACATAAGAAAATACGGAGAACAATGGGAAGTAAACCTTTAAACAAAGGTCAGAGTAAGCCTGAGAAGGGCGTTGAACACCAAGGTGAAGAATGTGTATTTTATCTTAGAAGCAACAAGAAGCCTCTAAGCTTCTTCAGCAGGGAATGATGTGACAAGGATTAGGCCTCAGGAAAATTATTTCAGCAAATTTAGCAGATATAAGTAAAGTTGATCAAATTTACTCATTTAACAGATATGACGGGTTAATCAACAGCATGAAATGCTACAGAAAGGCCAAAGCACTATGATATTCTCTGGGGACCTGAAGATACTTCAGGGAAGCCTCAAACCTGCAGCGTTTGGAGCACAGACAAACCAAGAGTAGAAGTCAATAGGAACTTTAAATCAAAGGCAGAACCAAACAGAGCCTGACTACTCCTTCTAAGAGAACATAAGGGTATAGAGCCTAATAATGGCACACAGTCCCAGTTCTAGAAGTAAGGCCAAGAGTGTAGGTAAACAGAAAAAATGAAAATATTATGGGTGAAGAGACACTAGATGAAAAGGGTAACACTATAACTACAGGGAGAATTTCAGAGAAAAAAAAGAGATGGTCATAAAGAATATAAGCAAACCTAGAAAAAATTAAGAGATTAAAAAATGAAATAAGAACTCTGCGGAAAAGAAATAAGAAAAAAGAATCAATAGCTTAGAAAGGAAAGTAGAAAATCCAAATAGGAGATGACCTGAAAGTAGAATTCAAAGACTTGAGGAATCCCAACAAGAAATTTTAGAATAAAGTCAAAAGATGGAAAAATAGAAAATATACAATGTAGAATCTATTTTCAAACCCAACAAAACTGGAAGAAAAATTAAGGAGAAAGATTTTAAGAATCATTGGACAATTTGAAAACCATGATGGAAAGAAGAAAAATGTAAACCAAATTTCATGAAATCATAAAAGGAAATTCATAAAAGGAAATTCAATACCTATTAGAAGCAGAGGGCAAAATAAAAACAAAAAAAGAATCCATTGATCAACACCAGAAAGACACGTCAAATTAAAAATATCCAGAAATATAAAAACCAAAATCTAAAGCTTTGAGGTCAAAGAAAAAATAGTACAAACATCCAGAAAAAGCTCAGGTACCAAGGAAGAAAAGTCAATATCACACAAGACTATAATGCCAGCTACAATAAAGGAGAGAAAATCTTAACATACAATATTACAAAATGTAAACAATAAATTTGACCTATGAGATTGAATATAATTCTACAGAGAAAAAATGATCCTTTAAGAAATCAGAGTGGGCAGCTGGGTAGCTCAGTGGATTGAGAGCCAGGCCTAGAGATGGGAGGTCTTAGGTTCAAATCTGACCTGAGACACTTCCCAGCTGTGTGACCCTGGGCAAGTCACTTGGCCCCCATTGCCTACCCTTACCACTCTTCTGCCTTGGAGCCAATACACAGTATTGACTCCAAGATGGAAGGTAAGGGTTTAAAAAAAAAAAACCAGAGCATTTCAAGCATTCCTGTTAAGACCAAAACTAAGCAAACAATAAACTGCACACACAGAAACCAAGAGAAACACAGAAAAGTAACTACATTTCAGTTTTTGGAAGAGACTAAATTTTAATGAACTATCTATATCCTAATGTGAGCCATTTGAAATCGAAGACTACCTTGCTTTTTTTATGTGCAGTGTTTTGCATATGGTAAGCCATTCATAAATATTTTTTCATTCATAATTAGGGGAAAAAAGAAAAGTGCTCCTTCATAGTGCCATTGTTTTCAAGGGCCAGAGAGGGAATTAAAAAAAAGGCTACCATAATTGGTCCAACCATTCTGGAAGGCAATTTGGAACTATGTCCAAAGGGTGAATGCCTGCCCTTTGACCCAGCCATACCACTGCTGGGTTTGTACCCCAAAGAGATAATAAGGAAAAATACATGTGCAAAAATAATCATAGCTGTGCTCTTTGTGGTGGTAAAAAATTGGAAAATGAAGGAGTGTCCATCAATTGAGAAATGGCTGAATAAATTGTGGTATATGTTGGCAATGGAATACTATTGTGCTGAAAGGAATCATAAACTGGAGGAATTCCATGTGAACTGGAAAGACCTCCAGGAACTGATGCAGAGCAAAAGGAGCAGAGCCAGAAGAACATTGTACACAAAGACTGATACACTGTGGTACAATCAAACATAACGAACTTCTCTACTAGCAGCAATGTAAGAATCCAAAGCAAGGCTGAGGGACCTATGAGAAAGAAAATTAGCCACATTCAGAGAAAGAGTTGGGGGAGCAGAAACAGAAGAAAAACATATGATCAATCACATGGTTCAATGGGGATGTGATCAGGGTTTTGATGTTAAAAGATCACTCTACTGCAAATATGAATAACATGGAGATAAGTTTTGAACAATGATACATGTATAACCATAGGAATTGCTTGTCAGCTCCAGGAGGGGGGAGGGAAGAGGGGAAGGAAAGAACATGAATCATGTAACCATGGAAAAATATTCTAAGTAAATAAATAAATTTTAAAAATTTTTTTAAATTTAAAAATATTCTAAATAAATAAAAAATTTTAAAAAGAAAGGCATGAGAAGAAACTGCTTCAATCACAGATTACTAGTCTTGATCACACTCCTCTTTCACCACTTTTCTTCTTTATATAGTGGAGGGCAGGAAGCAAAGACATGTTAAGAGAATAAACTAGAAGGAAATACAATTTGATTTTATTCTTTGAGGGAGCACTGGAAGCCACTCGTCCCAGTAGAGAGATGGAGAAGGAACCATAAGACAAAGAAAGGTAAGATGAGAGTTATAAGAGCTGGAGCCCTATGAGGGCCTAGTTCCCTATGACAGGTTAATTTAAGATTAAGGATCTTACCCACTAGCTGTTTTTTTCTCCTCGTCACTCTCATACTCAGCTAGAATCAGCTCTTCTTCCCTGCCAAGTTCTTCCTCTGATTGCCCACTGCCTGCCGCTGCTAGCATCTCCTTGCTGAGGTGCAGTAGGCGCTCCATCTCTTCTTCTTCCTGTCTCTGCATCACAAGAATTAGGAGAAGGAAGACTAAAATGAAGGCCTGGCATTTGGGATTTGGTTTCATCTTTTTAACTCTGGTTTTGCTTTTTAGCTCCTTTAAGTTCTCTTCTGCCTCTAGTATGGCTAGGAATCAAAGTCAACACAAAATTTGTGTGTCCCTTAAACAGGCCACATTGTCCCGTTATGATGACTCTGTGTGGTCTCCACGGGGAACATGTCAACCTACCTATGCTACATACAGAGTAAAGAACTCTCTAGCAAGAACAAAGGAATTCTATTGTTCTAATGGGAAATTTTAGTAACTAGTAGTCAAACGCTAATAGATTTCTATTGACTGACCATAAAAGAGCTTGCCTGGAGAAGGCAAACAGTCTCTTTCATGAATACTTCATTCTAAACTGTCCAGCAATTCAGACAATGGGAAAGCAACTGAAGTCTGCCACTCCCACTTAACAAAAAAATATGGTTCCCACTGTGATAATTAGATTAAGTCTACCCTGCCCATCTTTAGATTTAATCACCAAAGGTGATAACATCTCCAATTTTGGGAGGTCTGTAACCCACATGTGCCTGTGCTAGAGTGGGTGACAAATCAGAATCGACTGACTGCCCCCTAGGCAGTCCTAAGAGAAGCTTCTGTTGTGATTGGACACGCAAACTAGGAGGGAGACACAGGAAATGACGCATACGTGACCCCTTTAAAAGAGAGTTAAGTGAATCAGAAGGTCTTCTGGAGAAGAAGGCTTCTGGAGAAGGAGGTCTTCTGATTCATGGAGGAGTGCTGGCTGGGACCCTGAAACCTTGGTGAGCCTGTTCTTACTATCTTCTTTGGAATTCCATGTGGTAAGTTTAAAGACTGAATCTTCCTGAATTTCTTTTAAGGAAATTCCCTTTAATAGAGACTCTGTAACTGAAGCTTTTGCTTCATTCATTTGGGGGGTGGAGGAGGGGCCTCTCCCCCTCCCCCTCTTCTGGCCCTCTGACTCTCGGCTTGGGTTAATTAGATCTACCTGGATTAATTAGAGGATCGGTAGTAATTTACCTACTATGCTAGATTCTTATTTCTTCTACCTCTTCTCAATTATAAATAAATTTCCATAAAAGTCAATTTTGACTTGAGGTTATTCCTTAATTGGGGAACTTTCCCCAGGTGACCAACCTTTTAATATCTACCCAATAAAAACCCCTTTTCCCCATTACGCCACAAGCCACCAGGTCAAAAACCTAGATTTAAGTTATTTCCAGATACTAAACTCACCATTCTTTTTTTTTTTTTCCAGAAATAATAGGTATTGGGGCAGCTGGGTAGCTCAGTGGAGTGAGAGTCAGGCCTAGAGACAGGAGGTCCTAGGTTCAAACCCGGCCTCAGCCACTTCCCAGCTGTGTGACCCTGGGCAAGTCACTTGACCCCCATTGCCCACCCTTACCACTCTTCCACCTAGGAGCCAATACACTGAAGTACAAGGGTTTAAAAAAAAAAAAAGAAATAATAGGTATTTTATTAATGAGAATGATGAGTAAAATGTTTCAAAATGTAAGAGATATATTTAAAGTAGTTCTTAGAAGTATATATATGTATATATACATATATAACTATATTGTATCTCCCTGATAACTTACATTAACAACAAAAAAAGGGAACTAATCAACTAAATATAAAGTTTAATAGGTTATAAAAACAACACATTTGCAGTCCAAACTAAGTATAATTGCAGAAAATTTGAAAATTAAGAACATTTTTAAAAACTTTATTTTTTATTACATTTTAATTCCCAAGTTGTCTCCTTATCCCTTTTAACAAAATATACACATATGTATAGATATAGATATGTAAAACCACTCGACAAAAGATAGATTTATATGGATCACCATACAATAAATACTTCTATTTATCAGTTCTTTGTGTGATAAAAAAATTGATAATTTTGATTACATTCAATTAAAAAGGTTTAAAATCAGTATAGCCAAGATGAGAAGAAAAGCAGAATATTAGGGAAAGTTTTTTATAGATAGTTTCTTAGATAAAATTTTCCTATCTCAAAAATTGTCAAATGTATAAGAATTTGAATCATTCCCCAAATGATAAATGTCAAAAGGACAGGAAGAGGCAGTTTTTTAATGAAGAAATCAAAGCTATTTGTAGTCATATAAAAAGTTCTAATCATTATTGAGTAGAGATATATAAATTAAATCAATTTTTAAATTGAACTAAAACTCAAGACTAAAAATAATTTTTAAAGACTGATAAAACTGAGGCAAATGTTCACAAATTTAATTTTAAAAGAGATGAAAAGTAAATCACAAAAACTAAATATGAACATAAAAAGAATGAATGAAAATAAAATTAAAATGATTAAAAAACTATCATAATGATAATCTAATAAAGTTAAAAGTATAATGCAATTGACAAATATGTATATTTTGTTATTATTCTTTTAAACTCTTATCTTCCCTCTTAGAATCAATACTAAGGATTGGTTCCAAGACAGAAGAGTGGTAAGGGTTAGGCAATTAGAATCATGTGATTTTCCCAGGATCACACAGCTTGGGAATGTCTGAAGCCAAGTTTGAACCCAAGACCTTCCATCTTCAGGCCTGGCTCACAATCCACTGAACAACCTAGCTGCCTCAAATATGTCTAAAGTTAAAATAAACTTACCATTCTTTTGGCTGCATATTTTAAATGTGCATTATTACGTATCTGCTGGAGACGCTCCTCTCGCTTCTTCCTCTTGACTTGTTCATCCTGAAGGATAAGAGAAGTCTAAGAGAAACTCCTACAGAGCCTTACACTTGTCCTTTCTCTGTGAACTCATTATTGTTATCTTCACAAGAGGCCCTTTTTCTTCCAACATCTTTTCTGATATACACTTGGAGTTGCTAGGCTTGCTATAACTCTTCCCTGAACCTCTCAAATAGCTCCAGCTCTGCTTCTTAGGAGAAGCACAAACATTTTCTCTTCATAGAACATGTTCTCTTAATTGAGTTACTCTTTAATTATGGCCAATGAGTCATGCTGCCAAGGAAAATGGATAGGTCATTTCATAGATGTCAAAATCTTGCCTAGAAAAAGATCATGTGACAACCAATCTATAACTGACAGCAACAGAGCATTATAATTAATGGCAAAAGAGGAGAAAGCTAAGAAGTATGATGAATTCAAAGTAGGATTAACTGAAACCTAGGGATCTTAGAGGCCTATAGATAAAACTGATGGAGTCAAAGGATAAAGACTAAGATGAAGTCCTTTTCAGCCTAGAGTAATTCCATGCTAGTAATACCTTCTCTTAATGTTCACCTTCTTTCTTACAATCCCCAAATTTTTACCCTTAGTCTGTCTATCATGTCTCTTTCTTCTTTCTTTTGAACAAACTGGGCAATCCAATCAGGCTCTCCAGGAGGTCTCAGAGCATCTGAGGTTCTCTGGCCAGTAGACATGTGATTGGGAGATTCTTCCAAGTGATTTGGTGGAGCAATTCCCAAATCAAGAAGCCGGGCTTCTTCTTGCTGCTTCTTCTGCTCAAAGTCACGGAGCCAAGAAAGGGCCCCACAAATGAGACTTAAGGATTTGCCCTAAAGGGAGAAAAATTAAATTTTAGGAAGAGACTTCAAAACCCCCTTTCTTTCTGTCTCTCTTTTAATGAAGCCTTCAAAGGCCTAAAGCAGTGATTCCCAAAGTGCTACCACCCCCTGGTGGGTGCTGCAGTGATCCAGGAGAGCGGTGATGGCCACACTTTTTTTTGTATTACATTCTATTCTGAGTTCAAGAAATAGTTTCATAATTTCCAGGGGGGCGCTAAGTAAAAAGTTTGGGAACCACTGGCCTAAAGGAAAGTTTTGTTTGTTTTTAAATCTACCTGGTTACAAAACATTTTTAGTAGCCTATAAAGAAGCCTACTCTTTCATATATGCTTCCTGGCATCATAACAATGCTGATAAAAGCATGAGAAATCATGACAAAGATTCTCAATGCTGTGATTAATTCAAATTCATGCTTGCACAAACACTAAATTGTTTACTTGATAGGCCTGTGCTCAAGTTCATGGCTGTGAGAATGAAAAAAGAAACAGAAACAAATAGCTTTGCCTAAACTCAGACTACAAGAACTACTGGAAAGTATAGTTGCCAAAATGGGGTGGTATATTGTCAGAGAAGACAGACATACTGATAGTTCATGTTATAGCCCTTTCAATTTTTGTTTTCACTTCAGTTATCAAAACAAAAGTGCAGATAAAAGAATCAAGCAATTCTTCCTCAAG
Source organism: Gracilinanus agilis (assembly GCF_016433145.1). Classification (NCBI taxonomy): domain Eukaryota; kingdom Metazoa; phylum Chordata; class Mammalia; order Didelphimorphia; family Didelphidae; genus Gracilinanus; species Gracilinanus agilis. Next base: position 205,264,728 of record NC_058134.1, on the reverse strand, counting down.
ATTCATTAGCCACATTCCCTCCCGGATCCCTTCTTTTAAGTTCATACTTACAGTGCCAGTTGGACTCTCAAATATTCCAATCTTTCCAGCCTCCAAAACATGGTACAGCTCTGTCATAAAGTCCTTCTGGATAGAGTAAGGAGTGTAGGGGAAAGGGAAATGTATGCCTCCTTTCTGGTGATCTGCCATATTCCTTAAAAAGATGAGTCATTACTTGGAGTTAGCTCCCCTGAGAAATGAGGAAAAGGCAGTTATCTATAGAGCAGGCCCTAAGAACAACTTCCTTATAGACTATGTAACTCTCTTTACAATGTAAAATTTTTGAAGTCTCAGGTCATATTTTGTAAAACCCATAAGGTGGTAAAACTTGAAACCAGAGTGGTGACTACATGAGAGGAGACAAATGGGCAGAAGAAATCTTGTGAAGGAAGCTACTGACATTCTATAGGTATCTACTAATAACCATGGTGTTAACATGTAGTCAAGGGAAGATCCCAAAGAGAAGTCTCTAAGAAGATCTCAATGCTACCTGAGTAACACCTATCTCAAAGGGTTGTTGGAAGTTATATTAGCATAAAGGGGCTTCTAGGTCACATGAGCAATAAGATAGTGGACCATAAATTTCTTCTGATCTTTATTACATTGTTGAGCCAATTTAGTAACTGAGACTCCAATTTTAAAGATTGGAAGTTAATATGTAATAACTTAAGATATGGATATATCAACCTAGAGGCTTACAGCATTTGTGCTAGTCTGGGTTTTGAGTGAACTATCACAGATCACACTATGTTTGCATGAAGCTCCAGAATGTGATGATTCATAATTGCTAATGTTTGATTTTTATACTATGTAAGTGTAGATTTGGAGTATATAAAGGATAACCAAGCACTCATCTTGGAAGGGGACTGGAAGCTGACTCCATGGAACTCTGAGAGACTTCCATTTGGGAGGAGCCAATAGCAAGAGGCTTCTTAACTGTCACTTCTCTCCTGACAGGACGAGGAGCTGGGGAGGGGAGGGTCTTTGATTGGGAGTGGATCCTGAGTGAATTGGATTTTGGGGTGGATCCTGAGTGAATTGGGTTCCTCTGTACTTTTATGAGTGACTATTGGGAGATCACAAATACCAACAAAGAAGACATTGAACAGCCATTGTCCAATTTGGCCAGAGAGGCTGAACTCCTGGGGGGGGGGGGGGCGCGGAGAGCAGCTTTGAATGAAGGGGGAGTCCTTTTCCTGATCCTGCCTGAATCCATTGATCCTGTTACTTCCCTTTTATATTAGTTAGAAATATGTGACCAAGCCACAGAAGAAGTCCAGAGCTGCTCTCTTGGGGAGAAGACTTAGCTGATAGTGAAGTTCATCCTTTCCCTCCTTCCTTGATTCCCCTATACCTTTTTCCCCTGTACTCTGAATTTAATTTGATCCTTTAATAAACCCCTGTTAGTTTGATACTTAAGAGTCTGGAACAGTTACATTGAGGGGGGAGGTGACTGATCTTGTGGCTGAAGACCATTACCTGACTCCATCTTGAGGGGTAAAGCTACTTGTACTTAGGAGATTAAGGGAGGCTTGTCTCAACAGGGCTGGCTCTGGTGGTGGGATCCCATTCATTAAGGTCACAACTGAACCCTAACACCTTCCTTCAACATCCCCAATATAGTTTTGCCAGTTTGGGAAGCTCATTGAGTTTATTCTCTCATAGGTCTTCCCTGGGATGGGAATGAGTGAATAGCTGATCTGACCCACTGAAAGCTAACAAGGGGGGAGTCTAGATACACACCTCCTACTATCAATACTCACCCTATACAACTAGATTGTGTTTAAATTAGAAAAGAAAGATGTTGAATGAAGGCTTTTGGAAAATACTTGTAGATATTTAATAGGTATTGAGGATAAATGTTTTTATTTACTGTTAACTAATTGATACTGCCACAAGAAAAAGAACTATGCCCTGCCCTAAGTTGTGATTAGTGAAACTTACTGTGTGAGGTAAGGTCTCTTGGGACTACAATTTGATTTGCTCTGAGTGAATTCAGGTAGATAACTATTTAATTATTATTAATCCAGTATTCTACCATTCAAGGTAAATGCCATAAATTGCACAAAGGGAAATTTATGAGAGAAGTACTACAGATGGATATAAATGACTAGGAAGATTAAGAAGTAATGGCAGAATCTTCTTCACTTGTTTTCCTTACTATGCTAATTCCTTTAACAAGAATGTTTCCAACCTCATTAATCCAAGGAGCCTGGCTTTGATACTCTGTTGTATGGCTGGTTGTTCCAAAAAGGTTTCTATGACTTTTACCTGAAATTAAAGTTAAAGGAATTTTTCCTTATTATACCTATGATAGGTCAGTCAGTACCCTTAGGCTGAGACCGGAAGGAATAGTCTTGATAGTGTTATAACTATGGCTCTCCTTCCTTTCATAAAAAATTTTGACTTTGTTATAATACTCAAATATCTTTGCGTTACTATAAGAGGATACAAGTGTAAAGGAAATTATTATTACTTTTTACTCTGAATTTGTGGCCCCTATTTTTCAACTCTTTACCTACCAATTAACAATTAAAAAAGAAATTTTTATTTGAAGGCATTATTCAAATTCAGTAAAATATTTCTCTTATAAACTAAATTCTATACTACCAAACAAAAATACTAAACCTTACAACTTGATCTGTTTGTTTTAAATTTTAAAAATTTTAAATAAAAATCAAAGAAATGGGAGAAATAAAACTTCCTAACCTAAAAAACTAAGAGAATCAGTTCTTAGGTTTTCCATCTTCTTATCATAGTTATATATTCATACAAAAGACTAAGTCCTTAAAGTAGCTCATTCTTTCTGGATGAAATGAGGTTAATATATCTATATCCTCAAAGGAGCCTAAATGTCCACAGGAAGTTAAAAGGGTTTTTGACTGCATTGCTTATAATCTGTTCCTTATATTATTCTATTTCCTGATTTCTTTGAGGTTTCAATTTTTTTTAATTTACTTGTATTAATCTAATTCTGTTATCTGTACCATTCGTGAACATCTTAAATACATTTTTTAAGTTGTAAAAGCTCATTGCCATGCTTTAAGTTTTTATTCAATCTTGATAATTGTATACAACCTTGAAGACTATGATACCTTGAGAATTTAAGTTATGATTTTATAAAAGGTCTTTAGAATTGACTTTAGATGCCTAGTACCCTTCTGTATGAATGATAGGGTTTTATATATTTATTATAAAGAATGTTGTCTTAAAGGGGTAGAGGAAACAAATGGAAGTTTCTTGCGCAAGCTTTTTTATATTACACAGGAAGCCAGGAGGGCTACTGTATGCTTGATGTTTTGGCTTGCTTTCCCATCAGTAGGATCTAGAATTCCTGAGGATAACTTAGATCCAGAAGTTTTTTTTAATCAGATTTTTTTTTAGGCTCTGCCCCACAATTGCCATGGAGGCAGTAATAAGAGTTTGTTAAAAAAAAAAAAAAAAATATATATATATATATATATATATATATAATCAGCTAAGGATGAATGATTTACTATACCTATTGAATTTGTGACAAGTATACAATTTTTAAACATCATAGCAAGGGGTTATAATAATGGGTTTGTTTGCTATTGTCTTTAAATGTGTTATTAGAAATTATGGTACTTTATTTGAATGTGTATTGTGAATCTGCTATTTTATAAGTCATTTACACTCACAGTTCATGACAAAAGCTTAACAGGAAATGGATCTCATTTCTGGGTGAAAAACCTTTCAGTAATTCTAAGATATATATATTTTTGAGTTTTAAAACATTCTTTTATTTTTTCTTCCTTGTATGTGCAATGCAATATGTGTTCTTTTCTCTCATTTTTTGTACTTGAGAGCATTGTATTTTTCCCCTAAATTTTTTAATTTTCCTTTTAATTTTTTAATAGGGTAATTGACTCTTTTCCCTTTTTTTTTCATTTTTGTACTTAAAGTACATATAATCAGTGTTAATACTTTTTTTTGATTTTACAGTAATATAAGTTTAATATAAATATATATTTGCTATAATATTAGGGCATACCCAAAAAGCCTTAGACTATGGTAACCTGCCAATTTTTGGTAAATATTATGGGACTGTGATTAATGTCTCTCTATCTGATTCTAGGAGAAGGGAGCAAAAGAGCCACAAGGTCATAGAGACCGACTGAGAATCTGCAAAGTGCCAAAGAGCAAAAGATCATGCGGACCATACCAATCCAGGTGGGATTGCAGCTTTTCTGACATATGTTAGAGGCCAGATTTTCCCCTGAGCTTCATCCCTAGCCAAGCACCTAAAATTGGCTATCATTATGGCTCATCCCTGAGAAGGTGCAGGCAAATCAGACCAGGAAGAGACACTTCCCTTGCACACAAATTTGGTCCTATTATTTTTCATATATAGAATGGCAACTTTCTGTAGTTCTGGCTCCTGAATGGGTAATTGCAAACTGCTTAAATCACTTTAATTGGGTCTTAATTGAAGGACCTGTTATGAGTTTATTTTTCCTTACATTTTTTTGCACATAAGACTTTGACACTACATTTCATTCACAAGTTAATTTTTCTCTTTTATTTGGATTTTATTTTATTATTTTTTATTCTTTTGCCAATTGATTTCATACAATCCCATAACTCAGCCATGTATCCTTGGCTGATCTGGGTGTTGGCCTTAACCCTCTTTAGAGGAGAATGTTTTATTAACTCTCCTCAGGGGCATGTGTAAGTTTTATACTCAGAATGTCTGTATTATAATCTATAATGTAAAATTTCAACGCTTTTGAGAGTAATTTCAGGGGGGAATGTATAATTCTCCTCAGAAGGGAATGTATGTTTTATAATCTATAATGTAAAGTTTAAATTCTTTTGAGAGCAATTTCAGGATAAGAAATTTGTCATCTCCCCAGAATCCAGACGATGAACCTGTTTGGAGAATGCACCATGAAGATGCCTGAAGAACCTACACTGGATCATGAAGATCCAAAATGAACTTTGGGGTTCAGTTAATTGAACTATGGGGAGTTGCATGCACTTGTTTTGAATGTACACTCTTATGCCAAAGGGTACTTCCCCCAATTGGCTTTTTGTCAATGCGGCTAACAACCACTGGATCATTGTTTTTGTCCTCTTTTCTTTTTATCCCCAAATTTTTGTAATTTAAAAGTTAGTTATGGGGGCAGCTGGGTAGCTCAATGGATTGAGAGTCAGGCCTAGAGACAGGAGGTCCTAGGTTCAAATCTGGCCTCAGACACTTCCCAGCTGTGTGACCCTGGGCATGTCGCTTGACCCCCATTGCCTACCCTTACCACTCTTCTGCCTTGGAGCCAATACACAGTATTGACTCCAAGATGGAAGGTAAGGGTTTAAAAAAAGTTGGTTATGTTTACAAGAGCTTTCTGGGGTCACCCTCCGCTCTTCAAGGGGGAATGTGATATTTGGGAGTCCTTGAACTGACCTTGAGGTCTCTGGTCTAAACTTCCTGTGGATGTTTAGGGGACATGAAAACTACATTTCCCATGATTTCTCTTGCTTAATACATGTGGGCAGTGTAGCAATCCAGGTATACATTAATTGTGATATTATTTTAAGAGTGCTCAAAAACTGACTCTTGTATTGCTAATGATTGATTTCTGTAATCTTGAGTTAAATTGAACCTCAACCTTGCCAAATTCCTAGCCCTTCCCTAAGACTACACTCCGGAAGACTAGTCAGTTATCTCAGTCTCCGTATTTTACTTACAATAATCAATTAACTTACATCTCAAACAACTGTAGACTCCTTAGGCCATATCAAACTCCTAATCTGGGCATTGTCTTAGTATCAGGCAGTTTGTATCTCCTGATGATTACCTCATAGTGTTAATGTAACAGACCACTTGGCTCTCCCCTTCCCCTTATACTGTTGTAACCCCAATAAAAGTAACTATATGGCAGCTGAGGAAGAAGCTCTGAACCATGGAAGCTCTTGACCATCAGAGCTCCTAACCATGAAAGCTCTTGCCCACCAGAACTTACTTGCTGTCTGACCACCTTATGCTAGAACTTTCTAAGTCTGTGTATCTTTATTCTCACCTTATGTTCTCTTTCCATTAGTCCTTAACCCATAACCCATTTTCACTCAGTCCTTGGTTCCCTTTTCTAAGTGTCCTACCCACTAGGAATCTTCCTGGAGTCGGCGGACAGCTTCAGGCAGGAAGTGTGATTACGTAGAGAAGTATAAGACTCGGGATGTGATTGGGACTCACTCTTTCCTGCTGAACAAGCCAGGTGGGCAGAGGTGATGGCGTGGCATTTGAATTAGTTCTTATCAGGCACATGGCTTAATTACCAATATGGATTACAATAAAACCCTAATAATTTTAAATATATCTTTCTATATTCATTTTATTTGTTACAGGAGGAGATGATAAAAATGTGATGTGATAAAGATGTACAAGTCTTAGTTTTTTAATGATATATATTTTACTTTTAGGAAGCAACAAGATTAATCTGCTTTCCCTTGAAAACCAGAATATTTGTAATTGGCATCTGAATGGTTTGGGGGAGGGGTTGTTTTTGTTTTTAATTAAGAATAGTAACAAAAAGGCAAAGTAAAGAAGAAGGTTCTAAAGACTAATCCTGGAGGTAATAGGGAACTAATAAATAGGAGACTACCACTAGATTTCTTTTAGGTTTATTTGAATATTCATAAATGCCTAGCCATAGAGAAGCCTAAATACAGTCTTGGGATATTGTTTTAGTAATTATCTTTGGGTATGTTTAAATAATTATAAAGTCTCTGGTTAGATTGAAGCTTTAACATACAGAATTTTTTAAATTAGCCAACAAACTTTAAAATCATTTTTTAAAGTGGAAAATAAAGAGAAAACAACTTAAAGTACTGAATCTGAAAGTACACATAATACATATGAATCCATTAGGAAAAAAAGAAGAGAAATATCTGTGGTCCAGGATGATCAGAAATAAGAGTTCCTTGTCAAACCACATAATATTAGTCAATTAAATTATTAAAGCATTAACTTGACACTCTGGAAAAACAAAAGCTAGCTCAGTAAAATATTATCATTCTTTATAAACCATATATTTTTATGGTTTTACAGAGAAAAAATTAAAAATCCAGCAGCTTACCTGTCCAAGGAAATATTTGGACAGTAAAAATTGAATTCATAATTCTCTGTTACTCAACAGAAACTGCTGCTTGCCCTAAGCAAGTGGACAACAGTCACTTCTCTTTATTCACACAAAATAGTTGGATATAGATTTAATAAAAACTAAGTCTTTACAGTCATACAATCCTAAAGCAATTAGCTTTAGAAAAAGTTTTCTAATTTATTACATTAAATGAACTGGTTATCCAAAGCATATCACTCCATGTAAAATAGTTGAATAAGTGGGTTGTTTTTTTGTTTTTTTTTATCAGTACCACTTGCAAGGTTCAGGTAAAGATTAAAAGAACTCATGCTAAGTGAAGACTGAAACTCCCCAAAATTTCGGATGAGTTACATGTAACTTAGTTTGATATTCCATGTTTATCATGCTAACTCCATGAGGTTTGAACTGGGTTTTACCACATGAGCTATTGCTGGAAGGACAATGTGATTAGGTTTTGTAAGACCCTATTTAAGCACATGAAGTTTTGTTGCCAGCAAATTTAAGCAAATATCAGTGACCTGGAACCTGAATCTACCAAAATACTTCTGCAAATCTGCCCTAGAAACAAGATCCATTCCAAGTACTGTTAACTAAGAGCCTAGTTAGATTCCAAATTATTGATTCAGGGATGCATGTCTCTGAGTTTACATAGATCAAACTGGACAACTGGTGGACGATGGTCAACCTGATCACACAAAATTTCCCATGGGAAATGCCTCCCCAAAACAGACAACTTCAGGAAGCAGAAAGCTCTTCCTAAGACCCTGAACCTGAATGTATCCTGACAAGAAAGCAGTTCTCATTCTCCTCTTCACCCTTGCTTACATTTTTGTCTTCTTTGTACTGGATCCTGTGTGAAATTAATGTTAATCTGCACCCCAATTTCTTTCGATTCTGTGTAAAAAGTCTGTCCAACTAGGGAGATCCAAAAAAAAGGACGTCACTGGGGTCATAAATAAGGGGCAGAGAAAGCAGCACACTCTCTTTGCTGGTGAATGGAGACACAAACAGATTAACTAGGCCCTGCCACGTGATCAGGTGCCTTTTCTCTCTCCGGCCCGCTTTCACTATCTCATAAACAATTACAAATTAATATACAGGCTCCTGAGAGTTTTAATCCTAACAATCCATACTGAGTGAAGGGTTCCTGTGAATGTTCCTTGCACACTCAGTGCCCCTGCCTACCATGCCACCCCCAAACCACTTTCTTCCCATCCCTAAAATGTTCAGTCTTTTGTTCCTAGTTTCTCTCTTACTTTTAAGGCACTCATGCCCAATGTTGGCCCAGACCAAGGTATGGACCAAACAAACATATCAGTAAGACTGTATCCATCATTCTAGCCCACACTGGCTCCTAAGAAATGAACTGCCTAGGGGGCAGCTGGGTAGCTCAGTGGATTGAGAGTCAGGCCTAGAGATAGGAGGTCCTAGGTTCAAATCTGGCCTCAGACACTTCCTGGCTGTGTCACCCTGGGCAAGTCACTTGACCCTCATTGCCCACCCTTACCACTCTTCTAACTAGGAGCCAATACACAGAAGTTAAGGGTTTAAAATAAAAATTAAAAAAAAAAAATGAACTGCCTCTTGTGATATTTCCAAAGAAGTGTCAAAGGAGGGAATTGTAGAAAAAGATAAGGCTGTGGATCAGAGTTGCAGAAATAACTTGTTATTTTACATTCTCTAAGTTTAAAAAAGGCACACATCCCATTCCCTTAGTGGGGGGCAAGGTATCTTGTGCTAAAAAACATGTCCCTGAGATAAAGTGCATCCACCCCTTCCTGACATCCAGCTCAGGACTGGCTTAAACGCTTCTTTGTTACACAGTAGAATGTTGTATGAAAGCCGTGCACCTGATGCCCAGGGCACATGTTTCAGTATCTCTCCTGGGCTAGCCCAATGAAGTCTTTCTAGCTTGAACTTCGCAGCGTCCTGGAGGAGCCACTGAGACCATGAGCTATGTCTCCCGAGGGTCCACTCTCTCTTCACTTCCAGCACAGCCTCTTGGCCTCTGGTCTGAACCATAATAATGACCTCTTAATGGATCTACTTGCCTCCAGGCCTTCCCCTTCCAATGGTGCCAAAGTTGATTTTCCTTAAGAGTCCCTGTCATGATGCATAAACTCAACTCCTTCTCTCTCCAGAGAATCAAATGGAAGTTCTTTTGTTTCCTATATAGAGGTTTTCAAAATCCAGCCCCTTCCTATCTTTTCAGATCACTACTGGCCATTGTCTACATACAACAAGCCACCTCACATTCCTGGGCTGGGAGGCTTTTCCTTTTCCTTCTAGCCTCCACCTTTGAGGTTTCCTGGCTTTCTTCAGGACTGGCCTCAGTAAATAATTATACCCCAAGAAGGTTGTGCACTGGAGGAGCAGGATAAAACACACATTTTCAGATACTGCCAGTGGATGTGTTTCTTCCCCTCAGTTATCCCTATAATTGTTACTATGAATTCTAGACTAAGAGCTGGAAAGAAGATGAGGGAGGGAGGGAGGGATGGAAAGAGGGAAAGAAGGAAGGAGGGAAGGAAGGAAGGAAGGAAGGAAGGAAGGAAGGAAATACTTTTAAAGTACCCAGACAAGAGGAAAGGGGACAAAGATAAGCAGAGAGACAGGTTCAGAAGGTAGCATGCCAGGAATAGCAGTATCCTCCAGAGCATGGGCCCTGCTCTGAGCCAATCCCACAGCCACTTGAGACAACCCCTCACAAGGGCAGTGTTTGGACAACTGTACTCTATGTGATATATGCTTCTATAAAAAGCTGCACATAACATAATTTACCAAGCCATGTACAATTTTTGTTCTTTGCATGGAAATATTCATGTTTGTTGATATTTATCAAGTTCAGAATTTCTAGAACATTTTTAAGGAACAAATTTTCAAACAACTGAAACAGTGGCCTTTCCTGTTCCCTTTTACTCTTCCCCACCCAATGATAATCCTATACACATATCCTCTGCACATATCTTATATAAACCTGTATGTGTACACAGAATTGCCCCCCAATAGACTGTAAACTCTTGGAGAGCAAAAACTGTTTTCAATTGTTCTTTCTATCCCCAGAATTTAGCAGCCCCTGTCCCAGATGAGACATGCTTTTAGAATTCTTATTGATTGAAGAGATCTTTACCTGGCCAAAGCAGAGATGTGCCCTACAGGACAGGAAGGCAGCATGTACTAGGCCGTCCCTGCCTTGGGACCCCGGAAATAGTAGGAACCACCAGACCAATCCTGTTTCCAACCAAGCCCCCAACTCCAACAGCTACAGTCCAGGGGGACCATCTCTGTACTCTGCAGGGGCTACAATGCCACATCAGTAACTAAATAAATAAGCAAAATAAAATCCGGAAAGGGAAGTTTTCCATTCCAGAAATACATATGGTTTTATCAGTTTTATCAGACACTAAAGAAAATGCACCACCATCTGTCTCCCCTAAGGCCCACTGGGACCTTCCATCTCACCAGCGCCCTGGCACATAGTCAGCACTTAACACAGGCCTGCTGGCTGCCTGCTCCGGCTGAACCTTCCTTTCTGCACTGTTGCCCCCATGTGCAGACAGACAGCAGGCACGTTCCAGGCTTTCCCTCTGTAGCACTACGTGGGGCAAACTGTAAATACTTCTTAAATAATTTTTTCATTAATTCATCATAGGTAAGGCAATACTACTGCTAAGCATATACTCCAAGAGATGGAGGGAAAGGGACCATATGAATAAAAATATCTGTCACATTTTCTTGTTATGACAAAGAACCGGAAACAAATTAAGTGTCCATTAACTGGGGAAAGACTGCACTATATAAATGTAAAAGAATGTTATTTTGCCATATGAAGTGAATTCAGAGAAACCCAGGTAGATTTGTATGTACTAATGCAGAGGAAATGCTCATTACCAAGAGAACAATTTATAAGATGACCACAATAATATAAAGGAAAACAACTATAAAAGTTTGTAATGTAAAAATCAAGAGCCACCAATAAAACTTTTTTTTTTATTTTAGAGAGAAACAATAGTTTAAGGGAGGAGTTTCAAATCAAATAAAGGACAATAAGAGTGGAAGAGAAAAAAAGAGGGGAGAGAGAAATTCTAGAAGTTGTAGATCCGGAATTCTCTTTATGTCAAGCCTGAGATTAGGATTTAGATTGTTGTGTTGTTTAACCAATTAATTAGTTGTGTTCAAATCTTTGTGAACCTATTTGGGGTTTTCTTGGCAAAGAAACATTTCCTTCTCCAGCTCCTTTTAGGGATGAGGAACTGACGCAAACAGGTTAAGTGACTTACCCAAGGTCACACATATCTGAGGTCACATTTGAACTCAGATCCTCCTGACTTCTTCAGGCCTAGCATCCTATCCATTGCCTTACCTAGCTGGCCACACATTTAGGTGGAGTTGGAAAGGCTTTTCTTTGGCCCTGTGCTGTTTTAATATTTTTAATCAATAACTTGGATAAAGCTGTAAATGGTAGACTTTGTCAAATCTCAAGATGACAAAAAGCTCAGAGGCATTGCTAAATAAGGTGAAGGGCAGTGTCAAGTTCTTTTGGATTCTGGTAGCCTAGTATTAGATGGCACATTAGATTTGTGTCAAATCTAATAAGATAATTTAATAAGGCTAAGTGTAAACTTCTACCCTTGAATTAAAAAAATCACCTCAACAACAAAAGATGGGGAGGCAGGAGGGCAAAGTAGGAAAATTCCTGTAAAAAAGATAATCCAATTCAACAAGCATTGAGTAAGTACCTACTATGTGTCAGACCCTTTACAAAGACAGGATTCTTATTCTCAAAGAGCTTATATCCTACAAGGAGGATACAACATATCCACAAATAAGCCATTTAAAAAAAAAAAACAAGCAAAATAGTTCTGGAGACCCACCACTTAGGGAAATTAGGAAAAGCTTCCTGAAGAAGTTTAAGCCTTGAAGGAAACTAGGAGTTTCAAAGGTAGAAGGAAGCACACAGTCTGCAAAGCCAAACAAGTGGAAGTAGGAATGATGTGTAAAGATAACATCAAGTAGGCCAGTTTGACTGAAGCAGAATTTGTGAGGAGGAAAAATGTCATCAGCATGGACAGATAAGCTGAAACCAGATTATCAAGGACCCTAAATGCCAAACAGGAGTTTGTATTGTATTTTAAAGGCAATATAGAACCAATTAAAGCAGAAAAGTGAAATAGTCATAAAGGAATGTCAATTTAATCCTTCCTGTATATAGAAAGGCCTGGAAAAAGGATGAATACTGGGAAACCAATTAGGATGATATTGAAGAGATTAGATGAACAAAATTTGGCAACTGATAAGATATAGAGGCTTAGAAGAGAATGAAGAGTTGAGATAACTGGAAGAATGGTGGTGTCTCTCCACAGAAATGAAGACATTAGAAAACAGTTTTGAGTCAAATTATGGGGACAAAAGATTTTTTTTCCTATATGATAATTTCCACAAATATTTTTCCATACCTCCTTTCATACTAGAATAATACACCAAGTACCTGACATGGACTTCTATTTCTTTTTGTGAGTTCCATTTCTTAACTGTGGGTTTGATTACCTTTAAAGAAACAATCTATTTTGACTTTTGTGCAGGACCTAATAAAAGTCTTTTTTATTGTTAAAAAAGGCTAGCCCATTTGAATGGAAGGGTGAATTAGCTTGATGAGACCATTAAAATAAAATTAAAAAATGAGTAACAGAGCTCTTTCTAAATATTAAAACTCAGAGTTAATTTAATCTAATCCTTTCATTTTGTCCTCATAGAAAATGTGATTGAGTAATGAAGTTGCTAAGTCATAAATCTAGTTAATTGCATGCTAATGGAATGTTCACGAAGCATTCTCAAAAAAATAGCATTTATGATTTTGCCCTTACTTATTTTCTTAAAAATATCTTTTATTTATATATCAGCTTCATTTTCAAATATCTCCCTTTCCCTTCCATGACTTAGGGACTCAAATTAAAGCCAGATGATCAAAAGCAACAAACTCAGCAGCAGTCTGCAAGCACATGCAGTATGTAATACTCATGGTCCCTCATCTCTGCAAAGAAAGGAGGCAGATGAATTTTCTTCTCTTCAGAGCCAAGCTCCTGGCTTTATGGTCACTGTAATTGCACTGTATCTGGCATCTTTTTCTTTTGTCTTCTTTTGTTTTTGGTTGTTTTTTCCACTTACACTAGAAAAGTTGCTTTGTGTAGTGTTCTCCCGATTCTATGTAGCTAGCTCTACATCGATTCATTTGTATTCCCAATTTCCCTCAATTTTCTACATCTGTCATTTCTTACAGCCTAATAACATTCCATCACCTTCAAGTATCTAAACCAGTGCTTCCCAAACTTTTCTGATCTACCACTCCCTTTCCAGAAAAAAATATTACTTAGCCCCCTGGAAATTATTTTTTTTTTCATTTTAATAGCAATTAATAGGAAAGATAAATGTACCTAGAGCCATCACTGCTCCCCTGGATCGCTGCAGCACCCACCAGGGGGAAGTGGCGCCCACTTTGGGAATCACTGATCTAAACTGTTATATCCAATCCTTGATTAGCAGGCATTAAGTTTGTTTGCTATCACATAAAGTGCTACTAAGAATATTTTGCTATATTTCATTTCTGTCTTTGACCTTCTTGGGGGTATAAGCTTTTTAGTGAACTGTTGGGTCAGGGGACATGTACATTAGTTGCTTTTTTTGTTGTTGTTTTTGTTTTTTAAACCCTTAACCTCTGTGCATTGGCTCCTAGGTGGAAGAGTGGTAAGGGTGGGCAATGGGGGTCAAGTGACTTGCCTAGGGTCACACAGCTGGGAAGTGTCTGAGGTCGGATTTGAACCTACGACCTCCCGTCTCTAGACCTGACTCTCAATCCACTGAGCTACCCAGCTGCCCCAGTTTTTGGTTTGTTTTTTTAAACCCTTACCTTTCATCTTGGAGTCAATACTGTGTATTGGCTCCAAAGCAGAAGAGTGGAAAGGGCCAGGCAATGGAGGTCAAGTGACTTGCCCAAGGTCACACAGCTAGGAAGTGTCTGAGGACAGATTTGAACCTAGGACCTCCCATCTCTAGGCCTGGCTCTCAATCCACTGAGCTACCCAGCTGACCCCCATTAGTTATCTTTTAAGGTGTAATTCCAAATTGTTTTCCAGAATGGTTGGACCAATTCACAACTCCAGCAAGAACACATATCTGTATATATCTTTCCATAATCTCTGTTACCATCAAATATCAAATTGCTTTGATTTGAATTTCTCTATATCATTAGTAAGTTGGTGCAACCTTTTATGGTTGTTGACTCATACCTGAGACAGTTCAGGTTTAGAATTGTCTCAAGTGAAATGCATTTAGAGCTACAAATGTGCTAATGATAACTTTATCCATCATGCATACATGATAAAAGTGGATACAGTGGCAACAAGCTATGGTTACCCATTCCATTCTTAATTGCAACTTTAGACTGATGACAGCAGCCCATATTTAAATGAGGGCCATTTCATTCCAAAAACCAATGACATCCTCTCTACTCACGGATGTTCTTATGCAATGCTATAATGCTATGTGCCATGGGTCACTTGGGCAGTTTTCAGATTGTGATGTGCTGAGCCAGAATTTTACTGGAACTGGAGAGGTTTAACTTAATCCCAACACTTTCATGCCAACTAACACTTTTGTGAACCAAGACAATATAAAAAAGAACAAAGAAAACTTCCTTGGTGAGTGTTCATGTATTTTTCTGCTTCTATCTTCCTCTAAACTGTTTCTTACCACCTTGCAGAATGCATTTTACCTGGGAGTTTTTGAGTGCTCTTTTATTAAAGGAATTGATAATTTGAAGGAAAAAAAAAAAAGGTCAATTTGGGGGGCAGCTAAATGGATCAATGAATTGAGAGCCAGGCACTGAGATAGGAAGTCCTAGGCTCAAATCCAGCCTCAGATCACTGTGTGTTCCTGAACAAGTCACTAAACCCCCACTGCTTAGCCCAGATCCTCTTCTGCCTTGGCACCAAAACAGTTTTCATTCTAGGATGGAAGGTAAGGGGGTATTTTTTAAGCCCATTAGGCGGGTGCATTAAGGATAGATTCCAAGAGGGTGAAAAGGAGGCAGGATTAATAACTGGCTATTAATACACTGTTTTGAGGTTTGCAAAATGCCACACGGGCATCCACACTTCATATTCAGAACTCTGCTAGAAAAGGAGTATCTGTGCGATTTCCTTTTTCAAACAAATGAAGAAATGTAACCTGAGATAACTGAGCCACTGGCTCTGGGTGGAGTCCTGCTATTAAGTATATGAAGCTAAATCAGAACTCATATTTCCCTGACTCCATGTCCTCCACTCTAAGCTCAACTCAAAAAAAAAAAAGAGGGCCTCCAAAACCTGCTATTTATTTGGTTCTTTTAAGGTCTCCTCACAACAACCCACAACCTGTGTTATTATACCCATTTTTCAGATAAGGAAACTGAGGAGCTTAGAGGGACACGCAGTTGGTAAAAGTGACAGGGGTCTCTCACTCCAAGTCCAGCACTATCCACCACCGCACCTCTGATCTAGGAAAGGCAATTCCGCGTCCTCTGGGCCTCAGTTTTCCAGTCTGTAACACTAGGGCACAGATAAAGCCATCCCGTTCAATTTTTCCCTCTGCGCTGCGTTATTGGGTAACTCAAAGGGGCGAGGGAACCACACCCCTCTGCGCAAGCCCACTCTAGCCAGCTCCCTTCGATCCGGGGCCTTCGCCCCGCCCCCGCCTTCCCCCTCTACCCCGCCCCCCTACCCCGCCTTCCGCTCGTGCTGGTGAAGGGCCTCGATTTTTACTTAGCCCAGCTCCATACCACACTCTTCTTCAAACTTTATGCGCCTGGCCTTCTCTCTAAAGCCATGGCCAGCGATTAGCATTAGTAAAGCTTACCTCGGTTTGAAAGTGCCGCTTCCCGCGGATAGCGTCTTCCGTCCGCAGGAGTGACGCAATCACGTCCCCACGCACGCGTAAACGTCTCTTAGCCTTAGCCCCAACCGGGAAAGGAAAGTCGGTTTAAAGCCCCGCCACCCGGGTT
Source organism: Gracilinanus agilis (assembly GCF_016433145.1). NCBI lineage: Eukaryota > Metazoa > Chordata > Mammalia > Didelphimorphia > Didelphidae > Gracilinanus > Gracilinanus agilis. The sequence continues at coordinate 205,248,534 of NC_058134.1, read as the reverse complement.
CCTGCGGCATTGCGCATGCGGCGGCTGCTGCTGCTTGTCCAAGTAGCCGGCGCTCTAATCCCCTTCGTCCCACAATCACACACACGAATGTTTCCACAGTTCTACTGACATTCTTCTGATCCCAAAATAACACACACACACGAATGATTCCACACTTAGATACACTAATGATCCCATACACACTTACGATCACAAAACTTTCTGTGCTAGTAGGTGCAGGATTCAAAGAAGCCTTAGATTCTCTTAGTTTATACAGAAAAAGTATAAGAGATGAAACAAGGAAACGTTAGCTTTATCTTCAGAGTAAGAAACTTGGGTTGGGTTGGGTTTGTTGTTTATTTTATCCAATCTTTAGTTCATTTTCATTTGTTTCTTTGCTTAGCCACTGAAAGGTTCAGGAAACTTGGCCATTAAGAGTTGCAGAACTCTTAATTAAGAGTTCTTAAGGAAATTAAGTAATTAAATAAATTAAGGGGAAAATAGGTAGCAAGAGAAAGGAAGATCAGGCTACTCTAGCATTGAAATGAAGATAAGATATAGAAGTAACCGTCGTATGAAGACAAAAATGAAGGAGAGAAAGAAGAAAACTGAGGGGGCAAAGTCTTTTGAGCTGTCCTGATTTATAGGATCCCATGAAATTCCACCTCTCCATCCCCACGCTCTTACCTTCCCCAGGCAATTAAAAACCATGTGATGAATGGCACTTTTTCTTAAAATAAGATATTTTATTAACAAAATTATGTGGGAAAAGAGGTCTAAAATAAAGGGTAGAATAGAAACAGCATTTCCTGAAAGCCAAAACCGTATCTTTTTAAGGTTTCTTCCTAACACTGGGAGTGTGGGAGAAGGAAAGGAAGAGGGAGCTAGGTATGGATAATCCATTCACTTGTACAAAACCAGGAAGGTGATCATCTGGAACAAAACTCCAGCTGCAAAACAAACAGCTGGAAAAAAATTCAGTCTCAAACTCCAAAAAGAGATAAAGGGTCAGGAGGTTTTGAGCTCTTTATGAACTTGGGACAATAGACTTTTCAAAAATTTCTGTTTCATATTTCTGGGGAAGCATTATCCTGAGAAACTAAAGACTTCTCTTTGAGTAATATTCAGAACTTTGTGTTTCATCTTTTGAGGAAGCATTATCCTGGGAAACTGAAAGCTTTTTCTTTGGGGACTTTTCTAAATTTTGTGTTTCATTTTTTTTGGGTAGTATTCTCCTGGGAAAATGAAGACTTTTTCTTTGGGAAACCTTTTTCCCTGGGCTAACATCAGAATTGTGCCAAAAGTTTAATATTTTACAGTGGCAAAGCTTAGTCCATTTTGATGTGGTTTTTTTGGCCTTGTCACTGGATTGTATGTTCTTAAAGAGTCGCTTCTTGATACGAAAACTAGGGATTTTAATAAAAGTATGCTTCAGCTGTAAACCAGTCATTGAGGACTTCACATAAGCTGTTTTCATTTTCTTGATCGTGATGGAGGCTAAACCCTGTATAGACTCCACAGGGTCATCCTTTAGATCTTGAAGGGCTGAAATCAAAAGAAAAGGGAAGAGGAGGTCTCAGACTTTTGTTCTCTGAAGAACTATCTTCCAGAACCCTGCCAATCCTTCTTCTACTGCTCTTATATTATTACTCCGTAACATTTATTTGTTTGTTTGTTTATTCATTTGTTTGTTTGTTTGTCTATTTGTCTATTTATTTATTTGTTTGTTTGTTTAGAAACCCTTACCTTCCGACTTGGAGTCAATACTGTGTATTGGCCCCAAGGCAGAAGAGTGGTAAGGGTAGTCAATGGGGGTCAAGTGACTTGCCCAGGGTCACACAGCTGGGAAGTGTCTGAGGTCATATTTGAACCTAAGACCTCCCCTCTCTAGGCCTGGCTCTCAATCCACTGAGCTGCCCAGCTGCCCCCCTCCATAACATTGAAATGCAAAGTCTTTGAGGAAAAGATGAAAGGAACAAGAATAAAATGAAAAGAAAGTCTGCATAGCTGTGTTTATCACCTGCATATGAACACAAAGGGGGAATAGCCTTAAAGGGAATGTCTTTTCCCACAAAATATTGTCTCTCTCAAATTTCCCTATTGTGTCCACAACCTTCTCAGTCACCCAGAAGTCGCATCTTTTTATCTTCCACTCATCTTTTGTCCCACACATCCAATTCATTGCCAAATCTTGCCATTTCTACCTTCACCAAGTCTCTAAATTTTTGTCTACTTCTCTCTACTCACATAGCCACCAAGTTCAGGCCTTCAGCCTCTCTTGTCTGGACTAATGAAATAGCCTTCTAAAATCTTTGCCTTAAATCTTTACCCCCTCTAACCCACTTTTCACTTCCATGCCAAAGTGATTTTTCTAGAACCTTTGTCTGAACATGTCACATTCTCCCAACTCAAACTCTAGTAGTTCCAATATCTCCAGGATTAAATATAGTCTTCTATCTGCCTTTTTTTTTGTTTTAAACCTTTACCTTCTGTCTTGGAATTGATGCTAAGTATCAGTTCCAAGGCAGAGGACCAGTCAGGGCTAGGCAATTGGGGTTAAATGACTTACACAGTATCACATAGCTCAGAAATGTCTGAGGCCAAATTAAAAACCAGTCCCATCTCCAGGCCTGGCTCTTTATCCACTGCCCCTTCTGTTTGCCATTTAAAGCTCTTTATAACCTGGCCTCTTCTTATCTTTCCAGATTTTTTATATTTTATGCCCCTTCCTGCACTCTACATTGTAACTACATGGGTCTATTCCACACAAATGACCCTTCATCTCTCATCTTTTTGATTTTACATTGGCTATCCCCCACATATCTGGAATGCTTTTTCCATTTTCACCTCTGCCTTTTAGCTCCTCTGACTTCCTTCAGGTCTCATCTAAAACCTACCTTTTGTAGGAGGTCTTTGCTGGTACCCCCAGCTGTAAGTGGTTTTCCCCATTTTGATTACCTTTCATCTATTCTCTATCTTGTGTGTATCTATGGATTTATGGATTATCTTCTGAGAAATGAGGACTGCTTTGCCCTTTCTTTGGACATCCGGCACTTACTACAGTATATTAATTCTAAGCAGAGGACTTTCCACTACTTTGAATCACCTCTCTTCTGAGATACTTTATTATTATGTTATTATGGCACTGTTCTCTCGTATCTCTTTTCCCTATCTAATAACTCAGCCTCTGTCTCTTTCAAAGTTTCATCTTCCTTCTCTCACTTCCTAAAGTGTGAATATCTTCAAGGCTCTTTTCAGGCCCTTTTCTTCTTTTAACACTTTTTCACTTGGTGATTTCATCTGCTTCTATAAATTCAATTAACACATCTGTATAGATGATGCCCAGATTTACATATGCAGACCTAATCTCATCTCTGAATTCTAGACTCACAATTCCCAACTGCCCACTAGACAGCTCCACCTGATCATCCTGGTGAAACTTTGAATTCAATGTGTGCAAAGATGAAAGCTTCCCCTGAAGCTTGTTCATCTTCAACTCCTCCATTTCTTTGATGGTACCATTATCTTCCCAGCCATCCAAATGGGAAATCTAAGTCACTTTCTCATTTTCCCTCTCTATTATCCCTTCTCCCTATCCAGTCCTATAAATTCTTGATACTGTAACATCTCTTGCATCCTTCTCTTTCTTTCCATTGTATATCCACTAATCTAGTTCAGATCCTTATTATCTGTTACCTAGAGTATTAAAATAGCTTTTTAACTCATCTCCCCACCTCATCTCAACTATTCCTCCCAGACAGCTTCCCCAATCTACCATTTTTCAAACAACTGCAAAGGCATAAGTATGAACATATTATTCTTGTCCTAAAACTTTCAATGGTCCCCTATTACCTCTAGGATATACTTAAAAAAAATAAATAGCCTGGCATTTCAGGCCCTTCACTATCAAGCTACCTTTACAGCAATTGCTCTATATTCATCATGAGGTAGACACTTAAAGACAAAAGTTTTAAAAAATGAAAATATATCCTATTATAGTACTTTAAAATTTCCAAAGCAATTTCTTTACAACAATGTTGTGAAGAAGGCAGTACCAATTATTATTATTTCCAGTTTACAGACAAGAAAATGAGATTAAGTGACTTGCTCATGATCACCCAGCCAGGAAATGCCCAAATGAGAATGTGAACCCAGGTCTCCTCACTCCAGTTCCAGCATTCTTCCCCATACCTCACTTTCATGATTCCGTCCTTGTCCTTGAATCAATGTGGTTTTCAAAGGAAGATGAGATAAATGTAACCAAAAGAGTTAAGAACTATTTTAAGTTAGGCTGTGTATTATAAAGTACCAAAATATATAACATATACAAAAAGTTCTGCAGGATTTCCAAGAAAAGAGAAGTCAGTATAATTTAAAAAGGCTTCACAGAGTGGAAAGAATCTGAAAGGGCTTCCCGGAGGAGGCCAAAACTGATGGGAGCTTTTATAGGGAGATAAAAATTCTGAAAGGCAGAGATGAGGAGGGAATGCATTTCAGACACAGGATACAGCCTTGGCAGAAAGATAGGGATAGAAAACATCATGCTGAGTTCAGGAATAGTTTGGTCTGACTCCATAGTGCTTAGAGTACAAGTTCTGTCAGTTCTACCTTTACAACACAGGTGTGAGGTTTGCCCCCAGAAGAACCAGAGAAAGCACAAGAGCCACGGCAGCCCTCCCTCCTTCTCCTCCATCAATCAATCAAGCAATAAATAGTTATGTGCCAGGCACTGTACTAAGCCCTGGAGATATAAAAAGAGGCAAAAGGCAATGCCTACCCTCAAGGAGCTTGCAATTTAATAAGTGAGACAACTTATAAAGAAATATATACAAAAAAGAAGAAGAAGGACTGACAAGGTAGCAGGGGACTAGGTAATGAAGGGCTTTGAACACCAAGCACCAATGAACTCCATCACTGAGGCAGGGAGATACTAGATGGAGGATAGCAGAATTTCACTACCCCAGCCATTGGAAGTTGTCATCTATCTTTAGGAACATAGTGTGAGGTTTGAGGATTTAAGCAGTGGTGTCAAAATCAAATAGAAACAGAGGGGCCACTAATCTGTACACAAAAATCTCTATCCTATTGGCTTCATTTTAAAATATAATTTTTCTATGTCTTATTGTATGTATATTTTGATAAATATCTCCCAATTATTTTAATCTTAGAACTTGGGAGGATTATGAGCCCAATGAAGCCCCGGTGGGTGAGTTCAACACCTCTGCTTTAAATGTTCATATATATACCTCTTTTCTCCTCTGACACTGCTACCAGGCCAGGATAGGCCCTGATTATATCATGCCTGGACTTCCGCCATAGCTTGCTGGCTGCTTTCTCTGTCTAAAGGTTCTCTTCACTTTAGTTTGTCCACTACTCAAATTCATCTTCTGAAAGGATAGGTCTAGCCATTTCTCCCCACTTTCCATAGACTCCAGTTATTCCCTCCTACTTTGAGGATCAAATAGAAAATCCTTTGGCTTTTAATGGCCTTTATAACCTGGCCTTCCCTCTATTTCCAGTCTTCTTATATCCCTATCTTTACTCTGTGTTCCAGTAACACTGGCCTCTCTGTGGTTCCTGGCACAAGACAAATCAGCTCCTGACTCTGGGCATTTTCCCTACCTGTCCTCCATGCTTTGAATTCTCTGACCTCACAGCTCTGTATCCTAATTTGTTGTGAGGATTATTTAGGTATTAGTTTATATATAGTTAATGTGGACCTAGCAGGAAGGGCTGGAGAATTCCAAGATGGAATGAAGAAGCAGGAAGTGTGCTTCTTGCTCACTGAGAGAGAGACTCCATGGTGATTGGAGCAAGCAGCAACTGACAACTAGGAGACATCAGATTTACCAGTGATCCTGTGAAAAGACCGTCACCTACTTGTGGGAGATTTTGGTAGAGACTGCTAAATCCCAACCTGAGTTGCAGGTCAACTTGGGCTGGGTCAGCTCCCAGAATCTACCCACCTGGAAGAGTACAGCTGGTGAACCAGGAGGGGAAAACTCATCACTGGAGTGAGGCTGAACACTACTGTTGTGAGGATACTCACTCCTGTCCTGCTTTTCCCTGGGCCCTGTTTTGCTTAGGTCTTAATTTAGTGTAGTCAAGTCCTTCCCCTGTCCCTATGGTTTGCCCTTAGCTTGTAAGTGTAGAATCCCAATTCCCATCCTTTATCTTGTAGTCCCTGATTAAAAACTGTTATAAACCTTTGCCATTTGCCTGCTAGTTCCATAGGTCCTTGCCTAGGTGGGCTGAGTGACTGTTGGAGCCTAACTGCCATTTCCAGCAACTATAACTTCCTAGTAGTTAAACTTGGTCTCCCTACCTTGTTGGGTCCTGTTCATCTGTCATTCCTGTCTCTCTCACCCAGTGTGAACCCACAAAAAGTAATAGTTAACGTCCCTGATAACCCTCCATTACAAATTTCCCTGGCTTCCTTTCAAGTCTCAGTCAAACTCCACCTTCCATAAGAAACCTTCATAAGGTCTTCCTCATCTTAGTTTATTTCCTTTTGAAATTGTCTCCAATTTTTCCTGCATATATCTGTTTGTGTGATATTTCCTTCATTAGACTGGGAGATCCTAGTGAGTAGAGACCATTTTTTGCCTTTCTTTGTATCTTTTCTGCTTAGCATAGTCCTGGGTAAATAGTAAGCACTTAATACATGTGTTTTGACTTGACTAACACTCTGTAGTAAGATGAAATGGAAAAAGCCATAACATGGGAGTCATAAGATTTGGATTTTTAGTTCTAGCTGTTCTGCTTACTAGCTTGCCAACATCTTTGGACATCAGCTCTTTTCATCTATAAAATGACAGAATTAAACAGGAACTGGACTAGAAAATTCCTAGAATCCCTTTTCAGCTCCAGAATTATTTGATTTTCCTGGAGAGAGACCTAGAAGAAAAATTCAAATTTCTTGAAATAACAATTTGCATCTAATTCTCATCAATTAGTCAACGGTATTTATGGAGCCGCCATGCTTTGCCAAGTCTTTTATAAATACTGCTATGAGAAAACATTTAAAACATTTCCTTGAGTCCTTTTTTTTTTTTTTAATCTCCCTTTATATCCTGGAAGAAAACATGATGTAGTGGAAAGAGTGCTCAACTGGAACCTAGCTTCAAATCTTTGCAGTGACACTCTGTGTGACTTCTGACCAGTCAGGTTACCTGTCTTAGTATCAGTTTCCTCATCTGTAAAATGGGGCTAATAGAGCTTGCCTCTTTCTCACAGAGGTGTGGTGAGGAAAACACTTCATAAACTTTAAACTGATATAAAAATGTGAGTCGTTACTCTGACAAATTGTAGATGATCTCTATTCCGCCCAGCCCTCAGGCTAATAATTCTAAATTATTTTGGCATGTCTTACTATCCAGCAACAGCTGTACATCTTCTTCATACAGATGGTTCATGTTTAACTTCATAACAGTGTGTCCTAAAAATAAAGTAAAAGCAAACTAAAATTAGTCCCATACTTGTCCAGCCATCTGTCCCCTCCCTTACAGCCCTACAGAAAGTTCAATAAAACCATGGTAGGGCACCAGCAAAGAAGGTGCCCAAAAGATGTCAGAAATCAAGATTTTGGTGATCTAACTTAAAGAACTTTCTTGCTCTTCACAATTCCCTAAGGAACAATTATGACCTAAGACATTGAGATTCATGGGTATTCATTCGCAGGATGAATGTTTAGAAATAGAAGGGACCATAAAGATCAGCTGGTTCAATGTTTCTTGAAAAGTGAAGAAATTTAGCTAGATGAACTCTAAGATCCCTTCTATAGTGCTATAATCCTTATTTTACAGATGAGATAGTCACACAAGCCATTTAATGGCTTCACTCCTACCCAAGTTGTCCAGTCTCCCATCCAGTGCTCTTCCAGATAAAGAATTCTTTTTCCTTCCTTTTCTACCAGGAAGAGACTAGAAGGTTTTATTGGATCAGATCCAAAGAACCCAATCTTTCCTTCTTTGATTCAACTCTCACCCTCCCCAAAGCAAAGCAATTAAGAAGAGCCTTGGTCAAGTTTTCCTGGAAATAGGAAAACTTTTTTTTTTTTTTACATTGACATAAACTGAGACAAACCCAGGAAAAGATGAGGTCAGCCAAGCCCAGCTCTGTTTTATTCATTTTGTATAAGGAAGCAGGATAAAGAAAAGGAGAATGGAAGAGAGGAATTCTGGAAAGGGGAGTCCAAGAAAGGAATCTGACTTTACCTATAAATGTAATCGCTGCAGCCCTAAGGGTCGGCCGTGGGCTCTGCAGAAATTCAAAGCTCTGGAACAGCATCTTTCCCACCAATAAACTGTGGCTGGTGCCAACCTGTGGAAGCAGCAAGGGATGACTGGCTGTGATTGAGGAGGGAAGCTGCTGCCTTTCAGAACTTCTCTGGGACCACAGTCTTTCCTCCTTTTTTTCCAACCAACATGAGAACCCACCTGCTTATTTTTCATTCCTCACTTACTACTCATGCCTTTAAGCCCATGCTCACACATACTTCAATACCAAGGCTAACTTAGTAGAAAGTACAGTAGCAGCTCTTAGCTCCATCTAAATAATTAAGCTCATTTCTTCAAGTTTTGATTACTGGTGGATTTACTCCAACCCATTTACCTGTATTCATGATCTCTGTGATCTAAATGCTTCCCTAAACCTTGCCTGCACATGATTTTTATTCTGTTTCCCAGATTACTAATAGTTGCCTGTTCTTCCAGACATTCATTAATACCTAAATTCCTCTTTTCTTGTATGCTCTTAACTTCTGGCAAATGTAAATCCCTAAACCCCTAGTTTAGTGACTTCTAGTTAGCTCCAGATTCTCTGGCTACCATTCCCTGAATGGCTACCTATAAACCTAATATAACACTGTTTGGCTTCGATAATCAGGGTTTAGGAGCTGGAGAAGCTTAAGAGTAAACACTGAGTTTCTCCAAACCCAACATTTATGGATGATGGAGGAGAGGGAATTAAGACACAGAGGACTGGAAGAAAAGACTGGGACTTTGAAAAGTAGAGAACTAAATGAAATAGTGCTTTTTGGGTTTTTTTATTCCCCATATGCCTTCTCTCTCCTTCCCTCTCCTGCCTCAGTGTCTCTCAGAGCTCCCTCTGCCGGTACTGTAGTTATGAGTCTTCAGAGACTGTTTTCACTCACCAGGTATTTGCATGTTTCTTCCAATATCCTGACATGGTCAATTAGGATGAGGTTTTGGAATGCTGGCTTGAGGGACATCCAGCCAAACCCTTGGGCCCACTCCGTCAAAGCCATTCCGCAGACCTAAGAGATAGAAAGAGGAGAATCCCAGGACGTTCCAAAGGAATTACTCTGGCTCAAGTCCATCCAACCCATATTTCTTCAATACCATAGATAGGGGATCAGAGAGCCACACAAAAAGGGGTGGCAGAGCAGGAGTTAGCAGGGGGTTGAATACAAAGAACTTTCTCCGAGGCTCTGGGCACTGGGGTGAAGCTGGATGGGATGAGGATGGCGCCCCAGATAAAGGGATGAGCTTCGTGGCCAAGCCAAGGACAGGGAAAGAAGGAGAAAAGTGGTCTGAGGTCCAAAAGAGGAAAAGCTCGTTCTCACCTTGGCCACTTCCATGTTAGCATCTTGAATGCTGATCAGTAGTGGGACCAGGAAATTGTAAAGCTCCTTGCGGGTTTTAGAGCGTGGCCTGAACTTGAAGATTTGATGGAGCATGTGGCCCAGGGCAGAGGTGGCTGAAATCCGGACCTGGTCCCTCTCCTGCAATAAGTAGCAGAATGGAAATGTCCCGGGGAGAGTTCCCTAGGGCTCTGCCCAGATTAAAAAAAAACTCCCACAGCGTTCTTACACGGTTTTCTACCTCTTAAAAATAGCCTGGCCCCTGTCATATGTATATAATGCAAATACTGAACATTACCCATATTTTCAATGTTTCTTTGGCTAATTGTGCAGTTGCTTAAAGCATAGGGCACGTGGCTTCAGTTCCCCTAGGTCTATTAGCTACAAATTATTCCTTTAACCCTGCCTAGCTAATTAGCCATAAGCAGGCCCATTCTCACAAAGGGTCAGAGTAAATCAGTATATGAATGGACTAAGCCCTCTGTGACTGGAAAGACTCTTTGAAGGTCTTGATGAATGACACATGTAAAACCCAGTGGAATTGCTTGTTGGCTACAGGAGTGGGGGAGGGAGGAGGGGAGGGAAAAAATGTGAATCATGTAGCCATGGAAAAATAGTCTAAATTAATGAATTAATTAAAAAATTTCAAATAATAATAAAAAAAAGAAAGACTATTTGAAGTGTATGTTCTGCTGTCTTGGTGGGTCAGTAACAAGCTCTTCATTTGGTAGCAAAGTTGGCATTCTCTATTTTACTCTGCATAGTGCCATCAATATGTTTCTCTTACACGTGGTCTTAGGAATTATTAGAGGGGCTCTTGGGGCCTCTCCTAGCTCAAGTGCCTAAAAAAATGTGGAGCATATTTATTATTAGCTTAAAACTTTTACTTGTCTTAAGGTTGATGGTTAACAAATACATGTTTTATTATCCCATTCTATAGAGAAGGAAATACAAAGAGTTCACATAGCTAATAGGGGATTAAACCAGGAATTTTTACCCTGAACTCCAGCAGCGGCTCCATTAGTCACTAACTGATGAGCCCAGTGTTCTCAACCTCAATATACATGTTTGTTTTAAGCTTATAATTGCAATCTAATTGTACTAATCTTTAAATTTTTCATTTATTTATTTATTTTTGAAAGATTTTTTTTTTCCATGTTTACATGTTTCATTTTCTTTCCTTCCCCTCTTCTCTTCCCACTCCCAGAGCCAACAAGCAATTCCATTGGGTTGTACTACTAATTTAATTGTTCTATTGTCCAAATTTTTATTTCGTTTCACAAAGATCTGTTCATTCTATAACATTTTTCTTCTGAGCAAAGAAATGAAGGATTTCATGATCTGATTGAGGAGACGGAAAGCTTCCTGAAACGTTAGGAGTGTGGGGAAGCCTCCTATGAGTTCCTAGATAGCGAGTGTTGAAAGAGAATTTCTCTCTCCATTATGTTGCTTTGCTAGCATCATCTCTCGGTGACCTGGAGGTCAAAAACCACTGAGAAATTCAGGTATAGATCAGCCCTCAGAGAAAAGAAATTAAAGAACCAACCAACAAGATGGGAAACTGATTCCACAGGCACTGCCCTCCTGGGTGATGCCAGGCAAATTAAGAAACTATGGTTGGTTCCTGAGATGTGATGTGTGAGAGCTACTGGGTAGAGAAAACTACTTATAAGTGAGTGAGCGGTGGTCTTAGGGGTCTTCTGGCTGGAGCCTTGAGGCTGGATGAACTCTTGTCGGAGGTGAGCTTCAATCCATCATGGCAGCCAATAGAGTAGAAAGCTAAGTACCTTTCTACCTCTTCCCTACCTTTCACTCTCTTTACTACTGCTACCTTGATTTAATCAAGTTATAAAGCTACTAGCAGTCTCTTAATTTTAATTATTACATAAGGTTTATCAGTGATGTAGTATTTTTTAAGTCTCTCAGTAAAGAACACTAAAAAAACTTAATAATAATAGTAATGATAATAGCCAGCATTTAAGGTTTAAGGCTTGCAAAGCTCTGTACATGTTATCTTGTTTGATCTACACAAGAACTCTGTGAGATTTTATTTTAATCCCCATTTTATGGATGAAGAAATTAAAATTGGAAGAGATTAATGACTTGCCCAGGGCCACAAAGCAACTGAAGGAGATTTTTAATTTAGGTCTTCCTTACTCCAAGTACAGCATTCTTAATCCACTGACACAACCTAACTGCCTCTTTAATTAAAAAAAAAAACCAACACAATCAAACAAATTTAAGAAATAGTTTTTGATTATTCTTTTTAGGGCCAAAATTGTAGAAATATGGCAGGGTTATTTAGGTAGGCCTAGAAAATTCTGAATTGGGGATTTGAGGATTCTTCCCCATTCCCCATCCTTTAGGTTGTTGTTCAGTCATTTTCAGTGGTGTCTGACTCTTTGTGACCTCGTCTGGGTTTTTAGCAAAGATATTGGAGTAGTTTACCATTTCCTTCTCTAACTCGTTTTACAGATGAGGAAATTGAGGCAAACAAGATTATGTGATTTGCCTAGGCTCATGTAGTAAGTAAGAGTGTATTTGAACTCAGTTTTTCCCAACTCCAGGGATGGCATTCTATTCACTGTGCCACGTCACTGTCTTGCTCCCCACCCTAGAAGCCTTGAAATTCTCTGAGCTAGGAAAAAACCCCAAGAGATCATCTAGTCCACCCTCTCAATTTAAAGGTAAGAAAACCAAGGCCCAAAGGGATGAAATGATCTACCCAAGGCCATTCTTGCAGGTAGTCTTTCCTTTGAACTGATACCTCCCTCTTCCCTTCAGTGCCCTCATGACATCCTTATCATAACTCCATGCTTCCCTCCATATGGAGCAGAGTTGTAGAACTGAAGGGCAGAGCCAGATCACACCAAGTTGCCCTTACAGGAGATGATTTCCCAGGATCAGGACTTCTATTCCCAAACTGAATTAGCCCTAGGGATAATAAATCAGGAAATAGCCTCCTCCTTAGTCATCTCCTCACCCCTACCCCCTTAACACTCACGTGCATGATGGAGTAGGAAAAACCACATGCTTTGGAATCAGAAGACCTGAATTCAAAGCTAGCCTCTGCCACTAACTCTGGGCTAAATCACTTAATTTCTCTAATCCTGAAGTTTCCCCCTTTGTAAAACAAGCAGATGACCTCTGGGTCATTTCCAGCACTAATTCTATGAAATAAGAAGCTTCAAATGTATATTGTTTGCATACATGTATATCAGAGACATTGGAGGCAAGGGTACTGGGGCATATTCTGCCCATTTCTTCTGGGTCCAGATTTCCCTTCTGTTGCTCACCAGCCTTTCCAGACTAGCCTCCATAGCCCTTGGTCTCCATCTTCAATTCTTTGGTTACCATGGCCTGAATCCTGATCCAGAAGCCCCATTCAGTTCCCAGAGCTAATCTCTAGTGCCTAGTCCCCCAGTGCTCCTGACCTTGGCTGGGGACTCAGGATCTTATTTAAATTATCCTTCCCTCACTCACAAAGAGGGCTCAGAACTCCCTTAATGGAGATTCCTATGATTCTGTAGAAGTACAGGAAGATGTGACTCCTGATTAGATTTAAGATTTCTGAAAGAGAAGTAGAAGAGAAAGAGGGAGCAAGAAAGAAGACATGGCATGGCTTTTGACTGGTGGACAAGAAGCCTCTATAAGCCAAAGGCATGTGGGGGGAGATGGTACCTCAAAATGTACTTTGATTCCTAGTGCCTCTATCCCCAGAGATTGTTAAGACTGGATTACTTGGGTGAACTTTCAGGTTTTGTGACCAACAATATAGAAGACAAGACATTTGTTCTGTTCCTCATGATCTCACAAACCTCTACAAAATAGGGGCTATGCACAAAATATAAAAAAATGTCAGTTATCTCAGCAGTCTAGGACACCAAGAACCCCACCAAGAGAACTATTTCATGAACTAACAACAGAGAAGGCAATTCCCTACCACTTCCTCAACATCCCATTATGCTTTAGCATCAGAGTTCTGCATGCCTATCCATGGGCTTGCAACAGAAGGCAACTCTACTCTCACTACCACTACTCTCACCAAAATGCATCAAGTCACAGGACAGAAGCTCACTTAGGCTGGAACAATAGTGATCTGTGCTACAACAGAGCTCAGTCAGAGAACTGAGGAATAGAGGAAATAAAGGAAAAATAGAGGGAAACTGAGGCATGACATGTATGTGGCTGTGTGTCACTCACTAAATTTGAGTAAAAGATCCTAGCATCCGGTCAGAGTTAGTTCTATTCCCCCAGAAGTCACTTGAGGAAGAAACTGAGGCCTGTAAAATGTGAACTTCTCAACATAACAGGTTTTGAGATGGTTTTGAGGTCCAGTTCCCAGGGAAACAACCTCAAAAGGGAAGAAGTCAGAAAGTGAGCAATAAGGGAAAATTTTTCAGTGTTAAAATTATCAATAATATCAGGAAGATAAAAACTCAATTAAAGACCTTGAGCATAAGACAAACCAATATGGAATATATTAATAGCAGAAAGGACTATGGCCTCCAAATAAGCCGAAAGAGTCCTGATATCTATGAATAAATATTGCAAGACAAAAGGAAATGAATCAATACACAGTGAGACTGAGAACCTTGTGAACTCCAAAGAGAGCCTAGAACCACATCAGGATGTTTCTGAAATAAGAATTGTGAAAGCAAGAAACACTGCAAAAATAATTGGTAGAGGGGCAGCTGGGTAGCTCAGTGGAGTGAGAGCCAGGCCTAGAGACAGGAGGTCCTAGGTTCAAATCCGGCCTCAGACACTTCCCAGCTGTGTGACCCTGGGCAAGTCACTTGACCCCCATTGCCTACCCTTACCAATCTTCCACCAAGGAACTAATACACAGAAGTTAAGGGTTTAAAAAAAATAAATAATTGGTAGAAAAAATCAATCTTGAGTGGCAAGAGAAAAAAAATAATAATTGGTTTGGAATGCAAATACAGAAACTATGACCTGCAGGGGAGAGAAGAGGGGAGAGAGAGAGCACGAATCATGTAACCATGGAACAATATTTTTAAAATAATTAATTAATTAAAAAAGAATGTATGACCTCCACATAAACCAAACATATTCATCTGAATATAGTACATGCAGAGACAATTTGAGGTCTCCTAAAAGAGCATGATGAATCGAAAAAACCTGAATGCCATAATGCAAAAAAAAAGTAACAAAAGAAAATTGCCTAGAATTTCTGAACATAGAAATTAAAGTGCCAATTGAAAAATTAACTCCAGAAAAAAGCTATATGCTGCAAAATCCAAGGCACTTGGTGATTAAATATAACAATTCCACTGAGAATAAATTCTGCAAGTGACCAGGACAAATACCTTCAAATGTAAAGAAAGGGAAATTTGAATAATACAAGACTATTATTTATCCACCAGAAACCAGAGGTGGGAATGTACTAATGTGTCTCAAAGAGCAAAGGAACTCAAGATGCAATTGAAGGTTCCTTTACATTTGAGCCTCACTATTAAATGAAAAAAGATGGACCTCATATTTAGCAAATGTCAAAGATGGCAAAAGATAATAATAGTCAATGTTAAAAGGATTTGGGAGGTTCCGGGTTAAGATGGCGGCAGAGTAAGAAGCAGCTCTTAACCTCTCCTGACCAAAACACACAAAACTCCTCAAGGGGACATAAAAACAAGTCCAGACAAACGGAGGAACCCCACAACAGGGCACAGCGTGGAAGGTACGTGGAATCGAGACATTTCTAGGCTATAAAGGGCTCTCACTAAATCGCGGGCTGAGCAACCGCCCCACCCCCACCCCCTCCACACACAAGATCTAGAGCTCTGAAGCCAGCTAAAAAGAAATAGAGCAAGTTTGGGGCACCCATCGAGTCATTGGCAGCTCCGGGACCTGTTCCTGAGAGCAGCAAGATTTAAGACCCCAGTAAGCCAGAGAACGCAAGAGAAATCTGAGTGCCGGAGCAGAGACCGGACGCTGGGCGCAGAGCGCAGGCTGAGCAGAGTACAGGCACGGGTGGAGGCGGGGGTGGAGGCAGACACAGCCAGGAACTAAAGCTCTGAAAACCTGAGTGGGGAACCAGTGCACACGGGTATACGACTGTGGAAGCAGCGCCCTGAGACTTGTAAAGGAACCTCCTGCAGAGGATCAAGCAAGGGGATCCACCAGGGGGCTTGACCTCGGAGAGACACTGAGCGCGAGGATAAACCTGAGAAGCTGCTGGGCTAATGATGGCTGCCCAGACTCAGGAAATTCAGAAGAGAAAGAATAACAAGAAAAAGAAGCCTTTAACACTGGACAACTTTTACACAGAGAAAATCCAGACAACCGAGCAAACAGAGGAGGAGAACAAACAAGCATCCGAACCCTCCTCAAATAAGGAAAACTCCTCACAAGCTATGTAAGAGTTCAAAACTGAGATTTTGAGGAAAATGGAAGAGATCTGGCAAGAAAATAACTGTTTAAAAGGTAAAATCTTGCAATTGAACACCAGAAATGACCAGATTGAAAAGGAATACCAGAAGATTATGGCCGAAAACCAGAAGATTATGGCCGAAAACAAGAAGATCATGGCCGAAAACCAGAAGATTACGGCCGAAAACCGAGAGATTATAGCGGAAAATCAATCCCTAAAGGCTAGAATTGAGCAATTGGAAGGCAATGATCTCTCAAGACAACAAGAACAAATAAAACAAAGTCAAAAGACTGAAAAAATAGAAGGAAACATGAAATATCTCAATGAGAGAGTGACAGACCAAGAAAACCGGTCTAGAAGAGACAATTTGAGAATAATTGGTCTTCCAGAAAAACCAGAAATTAATAGAAACCTGGACTCCGTACTAAAAGAAATTATTCAGCAAAATTGCCCTGAAGTCCTACAACAAGAGGGCAATATAGACATCGAAAGGATTCATAGAACACCCACTGCATTCGACCCAGAGAAGAAATCGGTTAGAAATATTATTGCCAAATTCAAAAGCTTTCAAGCAAAAGAAAAAATCTTACAAGAAGCCAGAAAGAGACAATTCAAATATCAAGGAGCACCAATCAGGATCACACAGGATCTGGCAGCCTCCACACTAAAAGACCGTAAGGCTTGGAATACAATATTCAGAAAGGCAAGAGAGCTGGGCCTGCAACCACGGATCAACTACCCATCAAAACTGACTATATATTTCCAGGGGAAAGTATGGGCATTCAACAAAATTGAAGAATTCCAGGTATTTGCAAAGAAAAGACCAGGGCTGAATGGAAAGTTTGATATCGAACCACAAAAATCGAGAGAAACCTGAAAAGGTAAATAAGATACAGAGGGAAAAGAAAGAAAACTTATAATTTTTAAATTTGCCTTTTTAAGGGCCTCAGTGAGATCTAATTATCTGTATTCCTATGTAGAGAAATGTTATGTATAATTCTCTGTAGTGAACTCTATTCACTATTATAACATTCACTATTATAGTAATCAGAAGAATAATTCACAGGGTGAGGGTGGAACACTAAATAATCTAAGATGGTGTGGGGGATGGGAAAGAGGGGTTAAATAGCAGGGGACACCAAGAGAAACATGAGTGAATAAGAAAATAGAATATTCTATTACACACAAAGAGGGCTTGAGAGGGAGAGGGGACAAATACTATTAGAAGAAGGAGAGGAAGAGAGCATTAAGAGGTAATAATCAAACCTTACTCTTAGTGTAATCAACCCAGAGAGGGAAGAGTACCTTTATTATCCATTGGGATAAAAAACTCTATCTAACCCTACTGAGAAAGTCAGAAGGGATAAACCAAGGGGAGCAGGGGAGAGGGAAGGTCAAAAAAGGGAGGGGAGAAGGGGGAGGGAATTCATAAGGCCTTTAAAAACAAAAAGAGGGGGGAAAAATAAGGGAGGGGGTAGAAAGGGAAGTTAATCAAGGGAGGGGATAAGGGATAGGGTCTTAATAGCAAACCACTGGTTTTAAAGGAAATCGTTTAAGGAGAAGGGGTAGGAATGGGGGAGGATTTGAAAATGTCAGCAAATGCACAACTGACGATTATAACTCTGAATGTGAATGGGATGAACTCACTCATAAAACGGAAGCAAATAGCAGAGTGGATTAGAAACCAAAATCCCACCATATGTTGTCTACAAGAAACA
>NC_058134.1:205186991-205225842 GCF_016433145.1 Gracilinanus agilis | reverse complement strand
TGGGGGGGGTTTGGGGGGGTGAAGGGGATAGGAGGAGCATGAATCAGGTAACCATGTTAAAAATGTATATTAATAAATGTTATAAAAAAAAAGCAAAAAAAAAAAAGGATTTGGGAAAGACAGGCACTCTAGTACAGTGGTGGTAGAGTTATGAATCAATACAGCTATATTGAAAAGCAATTTGGAATTATGCAAATACAGTGACAAAAATACCCAGGCTCTTTGACCCAGATATTCCATTACTATGCTTATATCTCAAGGAGGTCAATGATAAGAAGAAAGTCCTAGTATTTTTGTGATAGCAAAAAATTGAAAATAAAGTAGATGCCCATTGAAGGAAGAATGGGTAAAGAAAATGTGACATATGAATTTAATGAATATTTTTACAATGTAATAAATGATAGATGTGATGAATACAGAGAGGAATAAAGCTCTACATGAACGGACACAGAATGAAGTACGAAAAGCCAAGAAAATAATACACATAATTACTACAGCAATGAAAATGGACAGAATAATCAGACACAAAAAAGTAAACATTGCAAAATTATTAAAAAATACACATAGCTCAAAAGAATAGCTATGAGAAGACATTCCCACCCTACTGCTTTGCAAAAGTAGAAGGTCCACATTGTACACTGCACATACTTTAAAACTTTTTTGATGTATTGATCAATTATGCTGATTTTTCCTCTTTTCATCTTTTAATGTCATCTTTTTTTCATCTTTTCTTTCATCTTTTTTGTCATATGGGATAACTCTATAGGAGTGGTGTAAGGATGGGATTTGTGCAAGGGGGATGGAACAAAAAGAGCCAGAGAAGGGAGTTGCTGACAGTTAATGACAGTTGAAACTAGAAAGAATTCTGAGAAGTTCTCTGGAGGAAGGGGAGAGAGGAGAGGTCTTTGGGCAGAGGACCGGGAAGAGAGAGGAGGAGGACATCCCAGCTCGGATCCAGTCCTGAGGGTTTCCTGAGGATCTTCTAGTGGAAAAGGATTCCCTGATCAAATCCCTGATCCCATCACATCTCACCCATCAAGACTTCAAACATAGAGTCAGCTAAGTTTTTGGACTCCATTTTGGGAGCAATTTCTTAGTCTCCTTCTCCCATTACCCAACCTTGCTGAGGGACCCTCTTTCTGTCAAAACGTACAACTATAGAAAAGGATGGAAACTGAAAAATAGAAATAGAAACAGAAGAAGGGACGAGGAGGGAGAAGCTTAGGAGTGGGAGTCATTAATGTTCCCACCTAAGTGACAGACTCCATAGGAATAGAGAAGAGGGCACTCCAAAATCCCTCTGCCCTTCACTCCTTTCCCCAATCCCTGAATTGTGAATAATAAAAGCCATTCATCAGTCAGATAGCATTCCAGAGTGCCTGAGAGACTACAAGGGAGATGGGAACCACAGCTTGGTCTGGCTGCCTCTGTCTTGAAGCCAGACCACTCACTGTGAAGTTGACTGGCCTCAGGGGAAGCTTGTGTGAACCCTACCCTCATACAGAATCGGATTTGGGTACCACATACCTCATCTTATAGGGAAGCCTCGCCCTCAACTCCTGTGGGGCAGCATGACCATCCAGGTCACCCAATTTCAGGGTGACACCCCCTCAAAGTCTCCCAGTGTATATTCGGCCCCAGGAGAGTGCTAGAGACTCACCATATAGACTCTATCTCCTCTCTATCAAACCTTCATTATTGGCTCTCTTTATTGTAACAGTGGAAAAGTGAAAGATACTAGGGAAAACTATAATGATGTTTGAAAAAGATATAAAAACACCATTTTAAGAAGAGTGCATTTCATCTTCTCCCGTTGAGTTGAGATTTCTTCTCTCTTCTGTTCTATTGTCCAAATTAATCTGTATGACCTCCCCAATAATTTTTTAAAATAAAACCTTTTAAAAGAATGTTCTATAGACAAATGAATAATATGGAAATATAGGTATCAAGTGGAAAAAAAAAAACCTTTGCCTTTTTCTTAGAATAAATGGTAAGTATTGGTTCCAAGGCAGAAGAGCTGAAAAGGCTAGGCAATTGGGGTTAAGTGGCTTGTCCAGAATCTACCTAAGAAGTGTCTGAGGCCAGACTTGGACCTCCCATCTCCAGACTTGGCTATCTATCTACTGAGTTACTTCGCTACCCTGACAATAACCATTCCATTGCTTCCTTTGATGAATATTTTTCCTTTCTTTTTGTGATTATCTTTTCTGTAATGAGCATGTGGTGGGAGAAGAAGTTAAGCCAGTCAAGATAAAATTACCCTCTAGGTCTAGGGTGGCTTCTCCTGCTTTTAGTGACCAAAGCAACTTTTAGCCTGGACCCCACCTCAAAAAAACCATAGCTTTTACAATAATACATATATAACCTGGTGGAAGTGCTTATCAGCTCCAGAAGAGGGGAAGGAAGAAAGGAGGGAGAGAATATGAATCATGTAACCATGGAAAAATATTCCAAATCAATAAATAATTTTAAATCATAGTTTTAGATTGTAAACATCTTCCATGTGAAAGAGGTATATAATTCCAAGCCTCATATTTCTCTTAAAGATGGGAAAGTGAGAGAGTGATTGCCTGCCATAGCCATCTTCCTAATACCTTCTAAGATGGCACTTCAGGCTCCCCGTCTATAGAGTGGGGCATTCTAGATCATCTATAGATTCCTTTTAAACGCGGGCTACCTGTCCTTTGTCACCCAGCCTACAAGTGTTACACATACATCATTGATGAGGGGTCGTAGCTGTCTGGAAATGCTGCAAAAGCCTCTCTTGCTCACATTGCCTCGGGTATAACAGATGATATTACGTAGACCTTTCACTGCCTGCACTGCCACCAATTCCTCCTCTTTCAGGAAGCTCCGAATGATTGGAAGTAGAGATGCAAGTGTTGCTTTCTGGAAGAAAGAACACAGAAATGATTAATAGCTAAGACAAGGGGTTCTATAAAGAGCAGCAATAGGGACTGTAAGGAAGAAGATTCTGCATGAACTACTGAAAACTCAAGAGTCCTGGATGCTGGAGAGATTGACAGACAACAAGAGTTTAGCAACTCATTAATATAGTCAGTCCTCAATATTCAAGTGTTTATCTTTCAAGCATCTACATGATTTTATTAGTAACCTCATTTTCACTTTTACATGGGCAACTGCCCATCAACGCGGCTATACATAGTAGAGAAAAAAAAATCAGTCCCTATGCAGGCAAATTTGTGTAGCAGTGTGATATCCTACTAGGCACTTCACTGGTCTTGGTCAACCTATGTGCATTTGTTTTATATTTTCATTGTTTGCCTTTAAAACTCAAATTTTGTGTTGCAATTATGCCCCTGTAGCATAGTGCAAGTCCTCTGGACTTTAAGATCTTGTTGAGACCCCACCAGTCTCAGCATCTTCTGACAGCAGCTACTAAAGTCCTAGCAACCTCTCCTTTGGTTTTCAGAGGGTGGCCAAGGTAGAAAGATTTCCAGCAGTTCAGTATGGTGCTCTCACACCACCATCTGGCACAGTGGAAGAGAAGATTCAGGTTACAAAATGTTTTAGTTTTAAGAATCGTATTTGCTGTACAATATTTGTGGTACTGTAGATTTTATTTGTTATGAAAAGTGAATATTATCTGAAATCAATGTTTTGGGTTTTTTCATTAGACTTTTAGAACAAAAGGCCATAGAATTCTAGGGAATTATTAGAAAAAGTGTCACATGTTTCTAGCTTTATTTGCATTTGATGGGTTATTTCATGGTTACTGTTTTAGGAAAAGTGCATGTTGTCAGAATTCATGTTTTGTTATTGAGAATTGTATGCAGAAAAGTATTTTTCAGCAATCTATAGTGAAATGGTTTTGAGAACTTAACCTCCTCTTTCTCACAGGCTAAACATATCAACATTTGCATTATTTACTTTTGCACCATTTTCTAGAACATTTTTTCAAAAACTGAAGATTGACTATATAATATGAAGAATGGAACTAGAGAAATGGGTCTCTTAAGTACTAGGAATTAATTTGTCATCATAGAATCATAACATGTTAGACTGGAAGATATCTGACAGTTTCTTAACTCCAATCCACTCATTTTATGAATGGTGTACCTGAGATGAGACTAAGATCATAAGAAAGGACCTTAGAGTTCATCTAGTGTCATCCTTTCACTCATAGATGAAGTCCAAAGATTAGAAATGACTTGCCAAAGATCATTTAGGTAGTGTTAAGAGTCAGAATTTGGACTTGACTCTTGACTCTAAATCTAGTGGGGGGGTTTTGCCTAGTATCCTATAGTCTCCAGTTCACATAGTTAGTTAATGAAAGAACCGATATTAGATAAAAATTTTCCTCTAGATGTTGGAGTAGAACAGAGAAGCTCAAAGTCACCATGAGAATCTTCTCCAACCAATATTAAAATAACACCACAAAACAAATACAAGAGTAAAAGAGCCAACAAGGAGACAGTGAAACAACTTTCAAGAAAAGAAAAACCCAAAAGGTAAACAGAGAACATCTGGGGCACTGGGGTGAGAAGGGAGCATAGTCAGCAGGTTGCTATAGCAAGGAGTGAGGAGTAAGCCAAGAAGAGCAAGCCACACACCCCCCACCCCACATCTGCTGTCCCAGGTTCTGAACCTGAGCCCAAGCCAATATTCAGATCCTCAAACCCTGCCTGGACAAATAGATGTCTAACCAACCCACACCCCTTGAAATTCAAACCTGCTTTGAAGTCCAGAATTCCAGCCCAGGGTAGTCTATGCTAAAGCAGCCTGATCCATGTAGGCCAGAGTGAAGCCAGGAATCCCAGTCTGGCCTGTGGTGAGGACATGGATCTAGTTTGGGGTAGATGATAGACCCAAAGTGGAGGGTGGGGGTAGTGGTGAGGTACCTCCTGATTCTCTTGCCAAAAGCTCAAAGTGGAACCCTAGGACAAGGCAATCTACTGTGTGACTGACAAGATGAAGCCCATGGTGAGACCAAAAGTTTGCACCAAAGCCTGAGGCAAGTCTTTAAGCTATCAGCATCTCAAGGGTTACTTGAATCAGCAGAAGGAGGTGGCCCTCAGAGCTCCCAGTCCTTAGGCCATCATAACATCTTAGAAGAACTAAAACTGGCAGAAACCCAGAAATAAAACTAAAGGTAGCATCGAGAAAGGACTGAAGTTTAAGAGGGTACTCTAACCTCTCAGAGAACAGATTCTGTCTATAAAATGGTAGGAAAAATGAGCAGATAACAAAAAAAGGACCTAAACTATAAAGAATTTTTATGGAGACAAAGAGTAAGGGACATACACAGAAGAAGACAGTGAAAGCAAAGGAAACACATGCAAAGTCCAAAAGAAAAATATGGATTGAACACAGATTTTGGAAGAGTTCAAAAAGGACTTCAAAAACCAATTAAGAGAGACAGAGGTTGTTGGGTTTGTATCCCAAAGAGATCACAGATAAACAGACTTCTACGAAAATATTTATAGCTGTGTTTTTTGTGGTGGCAAAAACTGGAAAATGAGGGTATGTCCTTCAATTGGGGAATGGCTGAACAAATTGTGGTATATGCTGGTGGTGGAATACTATTGTGCTAAAAGGAACAATAAACTGGAGGAATTCCATGTGAACTGGAAAGAACTCCAGGAATTGATGCAGAGAGAAAGGAGCAGAGCCAGAAGAACACTGTACACAGAGACTGATATACTATGGTAAAATCGAATGTAATGGACTTCTGTACCAGTAGCAATGCAATGACACAGGACAGTTCTGAGGGATTTATGGTAAAGAATGCTACCCACATTCAGAGGAAGAACTGCAGGAGAGGAAACATATAAGAAAAACAACTACTTGAACGCATGGGTTGAGGTGGACATGATTGGGGATGTAGTCTCAAAACTACCACACCAATGCAACTAACAACAATTTGGAAATAGGTCTTGATCAATGACACATGTTAAAACCAGTGGAAATGTGCATTGGCCATGGGTGGGGAGAGTGCAGGGGGTGAAGGGGAAAGTAGGAGCATGAATCATGTAAACATGTTAAAAATGAATATTAATAAGTGGTTAAAAAATAAAATAAAAAAAAGAGAGACAGAGGAAAAGTGGGGAAGAGAAATGAAAGTGATGCAAGAAGAAATGAGCCAAATGAAAAAGGAGACCCAAACGCTGATGGAAAAAAAATTTTAGGCCTTAAAAATTAGAATTGAGCAACGGGAAACTAATGAGTTCATGAGACATCAAAAAACAATAAGCAATAAATAAATAAACAAACAAATAAATAAATAAATGAGTGAGCAAATAAATAAATAGAAATCAAAAGAATGAAAAAAACAGAAGAAACCATGAAGTATCTAATTGAAAAAATAATTGACCTGGAAAATAGATCCAGGAGATACAATTTAAGAATTATTGGACTACCTGAAAGCCATGATTTAAAAAAAAAGAAAGAAAGACAAAGACAGAAAAAAAGCTTGGCCGTCATAATACAGGAAATTATCAAAGAAAGCTGCCCAGATATTTTCAAACAAGAAAATAAAATAGAAATTGAAAGAATCTATAGATCACCTCCAGAAAAAAATCCTCAAATGACAACTTCCAGGAATATAATAGCTAAATTCAAGAGCCCCAAGCCAAGGAGAAAATATTGCAAACAGTCAGAAAGAAACAATTAAAATACCATGGAGCTTCAATCAAGATCACAAGATCACTTAATGGCTTCTACATTAAAGGATCATAAGGCATGGAATATGATATTCAGGAAGGTGAAAGATCTAGGTTTACAACCCAGAGTCATCTATTCAGCAAAACTGAGTATATTCTTTCAGGGGGGAAATGTACATTCCATAAGATAGAAAATTTCCAAGCAGTCCTGAGGAATAAGCCAAACCTAAACAAAAAATCTGAAGTCCCAAACATGAGGCTCAAGAGAAGCCTAAAAAGGTAAATGAGAAAGAGAAAATTGAAGGGACTCATTAAGGCCAAAATGTTTGTATTTCTACATGGAAAGAGGATATCTGTAGTTCTCAAACATTATTATAGATAGAAGAAATTTACTTAGAAAGAGGGTGAGGAAATAAGCCGATTATGATGATATGATATGTAAAAAAATCAAGGGATGAAAAAGGGGATTACACTGAGAGAAAGGGAAGGGAGAGATAGAATGGAATAAATGATATAACATAAAGAGACATGAAAAATTATTATGGGGAGGGGAAGAAAAGGGTGGTGATGGGCAATGCTTAAATTTTACTCCCATCATAATTGGCTCAGAGAAGGAAAAACAAATATACTCATTAGGGTATAGAGTTCTATCTTACCCTACAGAGAAGTAGAAGGGGAATGAGACAAGGGAAGGGGGAGGTAATTGGAGGGAGGAGGAAGTAGGGGGAGTGATAAAAAAGAAAAATACTGGTGAGGAGGAACAGAGTGAAAGGGAATAGAGCAGGATCGAAAGGGGAAAATAAGATGGAGGCCAATACACAGTTAGTAATCAGAACTGTGAATGTGAATGGGATGAACTCACCCATAAAATGGATGCACATAACAGAGTGGATTAAAAACCAAAATCCTATATATATATATTGTTTATAAGAAACACATTTCAGGCAGGGTGACATACACAGATTCAAGGTAAAAGGCTGGAGCAGAATTTATTATGCATCATCCAAAGTAAAAAAAAAAAGCAGTAGTAGTAATCATGATATCAGACAAAGCTAAAGTAAAAATTGATCTGATTAAAAGAGATAAGGAAGCAAATTACATTTTGCTAAAAGGTACTATAAACAATGAAGGAATATCAAAACTAATGCACCAAATGGTATAGCATCCAGATTTTTAAAGGAGAAACTAAAGGAGCTAAAGGAGAAAATAGATAGTAAAAACATACAAGTGGGGGACCTCAACCTTCCCCTATCAGAACTAGATAAATCAAACCAAAAAATTAATATGAAATAAGTAAGGTAAGTGAAAGAAATGTTAAAAAATTAGAGCTAATAGATGTCTGGAGAGAATTGAATAAACATAAAAAGGAATATACCTTCTTTTCAGCAGCACATGATACAACTATAAAGATTGACCATGTACTAGGGCATTAAAACATTACAAACAAATTCAGAAAAGCAGAAATAAATAATAAATGCAACTTTTTCAGATCATAATACAATAAAATTATAATTAATACAGGTTCATGGAAAGGCAAATTTTAAATTAATTGGAAACTAAATAATCTAATTCTTCAAAACTGGTGAGTCAAAGAATAAATCATTGAAATAATTACTGATTTCATTGAAGAGAATGACAATGAAGAAACAACATATCAAAATCTATGAGATATAGTCAAAGCAGTACTCAGGGGAAAAATTATGTTCCTGAGTGCCTATATCAACAAACTAGAGAGGGAGGAAATCAGTGAATTGGGCTTGTAACTTTAAAAATTAGAAAGAGAACAAATTTTAAATTCCCAGATAAAAACTAAATTGGAAATCCTAAAAAATAAAATAGAAATTAATAAAAAGTGAAAGTAAAAGAACTATTGAACTAATAATTAAGACTAGAAGCCAGTACTTTAAAAAAAACAACAAATAAAATAAAGTACTGGTTAATCTAATAAAAAAAGAAAGAAGAGAGTTGAATTAACAGCAGTAAAAATGAAAAGGGTGATCTTACCTCTAATAAAGAAATTAAGGTAATTATTAAGAGCTATTTTGCCCAGTTATATGGCAGTAAATGACAATCTAAGTGAAATGAGCAAATATTTGCAAAAATATAAATTGCCTAGAATAACAAAAGAGGAAATAGAATACTTAAATAATCCCCTCTCAGAAAAGGAAATTGAACAAGCTATCAAGGAATTCCCTAAGAAAAAATCCTCAGGGTCAGATGGATTCACAAGTGAATTCTATCAAACATCTAAAGAACAACTAATCCTAATACTATACAAACTATTTGACAAAATAAGCAAAGAAGGAGTCTTACCAAATTCTTTTTCTGACACAAATAATATGATACTGATTCTCAAGCCAAGAATACCAAAAACAGAAAAAGAAAACTACAGACCAATCTCCTTAATGAACATAGATGAGAAAATCTTAAATAAAATACTAGCAAAGAGACTACAAGCAAGTTATAACAAGGATTGTTCACTATGACCAGGTGGGATTTATACCAGGAATGCAAGACTAGTTTAACATTAGAAAAACCATCCACATAATTGACCATATCAATAATCAAACTAACAGAAATCACATGATTATCTCAATAGATGTAGAAGTCTTTGACAAAATACAACACTCATTCCTATTGAAAACACTAGAACGTATAGAAAATAGATGGGCCTTTCCTCAAAATAATAAATAGTATTTATTTAAAGCCATCAACCAATATCATCTGCAATGGGGATAAGTCACAATAAAATCAGGAGAGAAGCAAGGATGCCCATTATCACCACTATTATTTAATATTGTGCTAGAAATGCTAGTGGTAGCAATTAGAGAAGAAAAAGAAATCGAAGGGAATAAAGTAGGCAATGAGGAAACTAAACTATCACTCTTTGCAGATGATATGATGGTATACTTAGAGAACCCTAGAAATCAACTAAAAGGCTAGTGTAACTTTAGCAAAGTTGCAGGATACAAAACAAACCCACATAAATCATCAGCATTTCTACATATTTCCAACAAAACTCGGCAGCAAGAGTTAGAAAGAGATACTCCATTTAAAATCACTCTAGACAATATAAAATATTTGGGAATTTATCTGCCAAGACAAACTCAGGAATTATATGAACACATCTACAAAACACTTGTCACACAAATAAAACTAGATTTAAACAACTGAAAAAAAAACATTAATTGCTCCTGGGTAGGATGAGCTAATATAATAAAAATGACAATCTTACCTAAACTAATTTACCTATTCAGTACCATACCTACCAAACTATCAAAAAAACTTTCTTATAGAATTAGAAAAAATTATAACAAAGTTCATCTGGAAGAACAAAAGATCAAGAATATCAAGGGGAAAAAAGATGTGAAGGATGGGAGTCTAGCAGTACCAGATCTTAAACAGCACTACGAAGCAGTGATCATCAAAACAATATGATACTGGCTAAGAGATAGAAGGGTGAATCAATGGAATAGACTAGGGGTAAATGACCTTAGCAAGCTAGTATTTGATAAACCCAAAGATATCAGCTTTTGGAACAAGAACTCACTATTTGACAAAAACTACTGGGAAAATTGGAAAACAGTATGGGAAAAAATAGGGTTAGATCAACATCTCATACCTTATATAACAAGATAAATTCAAAATTGGTAAATGACAAATATGAAGAGTGAAATCATAAATAAATTAGGTGAACATAGAATAATATACCTGTCAGATCTATGAGAAAGGAAGTAATTTACAATTAAGCAAGAGATAGAGAACATTACAAGATGTAAAATGAATAATTTTGATTATATTAAATTAAAGGGTTTTTGTCCAAACAAAACGAGGAAACAACAAACTGGAAAAAAACTTTATAACAATTCTCTGACAAAGGTCTAATTTCCCAAATATATAAGGAACTAAGTCATATTTACAAGAAATCAAGCCATTTCCCAATTGAAAAATGGTCAAGGTATGTGAATAAGTAGTTTTCAGATGAAGAAATCAAAACTATCAATAAACACATGAAAAAGTGTTCTAAATCTCTTATAATTAAAGAAATACAAATCAAAACAACTCTGAGGTACCACCTCACACATAGCAGATTAGCTAACATGACGGCAAAGGTAAGTGGTGAATGTTAGAGGGGATGTGGCAAAATTGGGACACTAATGCATTGTTGGTGGAGTTGTGAATTGATCTAACCATTCTGAATGGCAATTTGGAACTATGCTCAAAGGGCTATAAAAGACTGTCTGCCTTTTGATCCAACCACACCACTGCTGGGTTTATACCCCAGAAAGACCATAGGGAAAAAGACTTGTACAAAAATATTTATAGCCGCGCTCTGTGGTAGCAAAAAATTGGAAAATGAGGGGATGCCTTTCGATTGGGGAATGGCTGAACAAATTGTGGTATCTGTTGGTGATGGAATACGACTGTGCTGAAAGGAATAATGAACTGAAGGAATTCCATGTGAACTGGAATGACCTCCAGGAACTGATACAGAGTGAAAGGAGTAGAACCAAGAGAATACAGAGACTGATACACTGTGGCACAATCAAACATAATGGACTTATCTACTAGCAGCAATGCAAGGATCCAGAACAATGCTGAGGGACTTGGGAGAAAGAAAGCTATCCACATTCAGAAGAAGAACTGTGGGAGTAGAAACACAGAAGAAAAACAACTGTTTGAATCCATGGGTTGATGGGAATATTATTGGGAATGTAGACACTAAACAATCACCCCAATGCAACTATCAATAATATGGAAATGGGTCTTGATCAATGATACATGTAAAACCTAGTGGAATTGCGTGTTGGCTATGGGGGAGGGGGGGTGTTTGGAGAGAGGGAAAGAACATGAATCATGTAACCATGGGAAAATATTCTAAATAAAAAATAATAATAAACCCAAAAAAATAACTATTTGGTAACCAATTAAAAAATAAAATATGCTAGATATCTTTAAAAAAAAAAAAGAATGCATGCCCTTTGATCCAGCAATACCACTACTAGATTTGTACCCCAAAGAGATTTAAAAAATATTTGTACAAAAATAGTCATAACTCTGCTTTTGTGGTGACAAAATATTAGAAAATGAGGTGTCCCTCAAATGGAGAATGTCTGAACAAATTATAGTATATGATGGTGATGGAATACTATTGTGCTGAAAAGAATGATGAACTGCTTAATTTCTTTTTTTTTTTAAACCCTTACCTTCTGTCTCAGAATCAATACTGTGTATTGGCTCCAAGGCAGAAGAGTGGTAAGGGTAGGCAATGGGGGTCAAGTGACTTGCCCAGGGTCACACAGCTGGAACTGCTTAATTTCTATAAGAACTGGAAAGACCTTCATGAACTGATGCAAAATGTAATGAGCAGAACCAGGAGAACATTGTACATGGAAAGTGAAACATTGTGGGACAATCTAATGTAATAGATTCTGCTACTAATAGCAATGCAATGATAAAGAACAATCCCGTGGAACTTATAAAAAAAGAATGCTATCCAAAGCTAGAGAAAGAACTATGGGAGTAGAAATGCAAAAGAAAAACATATGATTTATCACTTGGTTATATGGATATATGATTTGGGGTTATGGTTTTTTTTAAACTCTTACCAGAATTCTGCCTTAGAATCAATATTATAAGGCAGAAGAGTGGTAAGGGCTAGGCCAGGGCAACCTTTTTGGCCATGAGAGCCATAAACACTACAGTTTTTAAAATGTAATTTTGTGAGAGCCGTACAGTGCTCACAGTGCCGCTCCTGTAACAGCGTCTGAAAAAAAAATGGACTTTATGGCTCCTGCAGAAAGAGCCATATCTGGCCCTCAAAAGAGCCAGATATGGCTAGAGAGCCATACTTTGCTGACCCCTGGGCTAGGCAATGGGGGTCAAGTGACTTGCCCAGAGTCAACTAGGAAGTGTCAGAGATCAGACTTGAACCCAGGTCCTCCTGTCTCTGGGCCTGGCTCTCAATGCACTGAGCCACCCAGCTGCCCCTGGGGTTGTGGTTTTTAAAAGATGACTCTATTACAAATATGAATAATATGGAAATGGGTTTTGAGTAACAAGACATGTATAAATCAGTGGAATTACTTGTCAGCTCGGGAAGTGGGGAGGGAAGAGGGAAGGGAGAGAACATGTATCATGTAACCATGGAAAATATTCTAAAAAAATAAAATAAAATAATGTGAAAACCACCCCTCCCCCAAAAAAAAGAAAAAATAAAGAAAAAAATTTCCCCTCAGTTTGTTGTTTCCCTTCTAATCTTGGTTGCATTTGTTTTGTTTGTACAAAAACTTTTTAATTTAATTAAATCAAAATTATTTATTAAAAAAAAAACTGGTGTTAGAACCCAGACCTCCTATTTAATTATCTTTTTCACTAGATCCCAATATCTGGAGTCTGACATACTTTTCATCTAGTGATTAAATAACAGTTCCTTAAACTTAATCCTAAACTGTAACCCAAATTTTTTTACCCAATCACTAGGAATCGCTCTCTTCCCAGATGTACTGTTCCCACTCTACACTGGAAGCTTCTTCAGCTAGGAATTCTCCTTGAAATGCATCTCTTTTGCTCCTATCTCTCTCACCTGCCCTTCGTGTAATGCCAGGTTACTGATTCCCCGGAGTCCAATCTCTTGCATGATGACACTAGGTTCATAGATCCACTTATTTAGGTGACTCAGGAAGTTTTCCCCAATGGTCAGGGCCACTGACTGGTGCCAGAGGAGCTGCAAAAGAAAAACAGGTAGGTAAAGAGACGAGAGGGAGAAGACTACATGGCCCCAAACCTGACCCAGAGCATAACCATGTCTCTGGTCCAGTTGTGCATCTTTCATTTCAAAGAGGACCAAAGGCATCTCGGGGTGATGTCTTGACTCAAGTGCGAAAAACTGGACAAGTGAGGCAGAGTCGCACAAAGTCATCAGCCTCACTTTCTCTTCCAGAATCATTGAAGTCCAGGGGCAAGACAAAAGTCAAGGTGGCTGTCGATGGCCTGGGATGCAGTGGAGGACCTTGGCATCTTCAGTGTCTGACCAAGCTCTAGGTAGGTGCTCCACAGCACTAGCCTTAGCTGCCTTCCTGGCCTTTGGAACAAACTGTTCTCATCCACTCATTCTGCCAGGGAAGCCTTCACATGCTTGGGGGTAGACCTCCCCCTAACTCTCCAATGGATCTGACACCTGTCAGTAGCCCTCATTCTGGCTTAGCCCATCTGTGGGTGGCCATTGTGCATGCTATAGCTTCTTGAAACCACAGGTGAGAGTTGGGTGAAAGATAGACACCAAAGGTAGGATAAGCAACCCTGAAAAATGCTTGGCAAGTCCTCACACCAGAAGTTCTAGTCATCTGTGAACACCCCACTTCAGACTGGGATTTTGTCTACATATTCTTGCCTCTTCCAGCCGTAATCCTATCATTCAGGGAAAGGAACCCTGGTGTAGATATCCTAATTCCCTTTTTCCTTCCCTCCCCTACCCAACCAAGAATCAGGAAATTAAATAAACCAAGGCCTAGAACTAAAGGAGAAGGTAGAAAAATGGGGAAAAGGCACAAGAAGTAAATGGACAAGGGACTACCTAAAGCAATGGAACCAAAGTGATTAGAGGAAAACAGATGGGATCCCAGCATGGGAACAGACCAGGGAGCAAGGTAAGGGTTGAATCCACATTTGGACTAGAATAGGGTGCTAAGAAGCCAGCTAGCTGGCTAGGAAGAACTTCCCAGATTCTGAGACCAAAGTTTCCCTCCAAAAAGACCAGGCTGTTTCTCCCTCCTCTCCCCAGCCCCATCCCATCCCATCCCCTTTACCTGAACAAAAAAAGCCCTAGCCATGACCTTCTGCCTATCATCCATACTGTACAGGAGTGGCTTGACGTGGTCCATAACTCGATGCAGAATACTGGAGTCACAGTTCCTCACTATGCCACTGGGATGGGACACAGGAGTCCAAGGGTTGCTGGGGGGTGGGGAGGGTAAGGAAGCAGGGCATCCTGGAAGGTGGCTGGGAAATAGAATAAGGACTGGGAAATGGGAAGGGTGAGGAGTTGAAGGATGAGGAGCCTGGGGATCAAGGGAGAGGAGAATCAAGAACGGCTGGGATTTAGAGAGTGGAGAGGAAGGAGGAGGTGGTGGTGGTGGCGAGGGAGTTGGCCAGGATGGTGTTAAGGGTACTGAGGACCAATTCTCACCTTGTTAACTCAATGATTCCCATGTAGTAATACTTGGGACTGGATAATAGGTCCCAGCCACGGTGCTGGTCAGCATAGGACACAACCTCATAATACTCAGCAGCTATCAACATGGTCTTGATAGCTTCCAGCGCACAACTGTAAGCCCAGGATGAATCCATGAAGAGGAGTGGAAGAAGGGATGTGAAGTGACTGCCCGATCGAATTCTGTGAACCTCAAGAGCTAACTTCAGAAAATCTAGATAAATGGGGGTCTGTTGTGAGCTCTCTCTTTCCCTCTGCTCCACATGAGCCCCCATTCTTTCCTTGGCTCTTGTCACTCATGGGGAAAGCCAACCTCTCTCCTTATGACTTTGATCTCATCTTCTCTAGATGTTTACTCCTTTGAACATTCTATCTCTCTTATATAGTACAATCTGTTGTAGCTGTTTTATTGCTTTGAACCTTTTTATTACATATTTAAGAATATGTTTACTCCTTAAAATTTTGATAACTAAAAATGGCACTCTTCCTCTGGGAATATAAATTAATTACTACTACTACTACTAGAGAATAAATACCTGCCTTCTCACATTTGTATGTAATTATGTTAATAATTTTGACCTTTTCTCTATGTTGGTTTTATATTTGTTGTATATTGAAGGTTTATTCCCCCCCTCCCCCCCATTCCCTACAGAGTCTGAGATTCATATGTAGAATCCCAAAGGAAACATTCATTTGGGAAAATGATGAGAGACCATCATGCCCCTAACAATGGCTAGGGACCAATCTCTTTGGGAATATTCTGGCACACTGATTGATGACTATCCTGTTCATTTATGCAGTTTTTTGTTTTTGTTTTTGTTTTTTTAATTGCATCTTTCTTCTTAGAGTCAATACTGTGTATTGGTTCCAAGGCAGAAGAGTGGTAAGGGTTAGGCAATAAGGGTTGTGACTTTCCCAGGGTCACACAGCTAGGAAGTGTCTGAGGTCAAATTTGAACCCAAGACCTCTCCTCTCCAGGCTGGCTTTCAATGCACTGAGCCACCTAGCTGCTTTCTTTATATAGTTTTAATAATAATAGTAATAGCTAGTATTTATATAGCACCCACAATGCCCATGCACTGTACTAAAAGCTTCACAAATATTACCTCATTTTATCCTCACAACAACCTTGGGCTATAGGTACTATTATTATCCCCATTCTATAGTGAAGGAAACAGAGACAGAGATTAAGTGACTTGCCCAACGTCCCACAGTGTCTGAGGCTGGATTTGAACTCATCTTCCTGACTTTCCGCTCTTCCTTATCTTTTTTTTTGATTCCTAAATGACTCAAGAAGCTCTTCTAGATTCCCTAATTATGACTTCAAGGTAGTTGTCCCTCTGGGCCCAAAGGATCTCATAGCCTTGTTGGTAAAGGGAGCTTCTAGCAAAGCATCTCCTCTGTCCGAGCAGGTTGGCTCATTCTCTGCAACTTCTAATCATAAAGAATTTGTCCAGGTCACACAGCCAACTTGTGTCAGAATTGAACCCAGAGCTTCCTGGTTGTGAGACTAGCTCCTTGTCCAGTACAGATCTCCCACCTTTAGAGCATAACTTATTAAACCCTTCCTGGCCCTCCACCAACTACGATACTCAAAAACCTCAAAGGATGGATCTGCAAGCAGTTAACAGATTTCATCTTGCTCCCCCACCAACTGCCACCCTGAAATTTCCCCCAAACAAGGAAGCATCCTTAGTATATGTCATTGATGGGACTTTTCCTCTACAAGAGAGGAAAACTGAGAAACCGTTTTAAAAATGACCACATCATCCCTGAATGCCAATTTTTTTCTGTAGTTCTTTTTTTATTTTTATTTTTAAATATTTTTCCATGTTTCCATGATTCATTTTCTTTCCCTCCCCTCTTCCCTCCCCCATCCTAGAGTTGACAAGCAATTCCACTGGGTTGTACAAATGTTATCACTTGATACCTATTTTCTTATTACTTGAATGCCAGCTTGGTGGACCATAAGCTCTCCCTTCCATCTCTAGTTCTCCTGAGTCCTTAATCAGCTATACACAGTAAGGCTCAAATAAAACTCATCTAAACATCTTGGTCTTATGAACAAATGTGTTCCTTTTTCCTTCCTTAGAATAGCTGTTAATTTATAACAAAATCACTCCTTTGGAGAAACTTTTTGCCAACAAATGCAAGAATTTAAATGGGAAGGAGAAATTGATCAAGTCTTCTTATTTTAAAACTTTTAGAACTCAAAGAAAGAGCCCTTCAGATTGCTATATACAGTCTGCAATTCTCATTCGCTTGGGCTATTTGTAAAAACCTTTTAACTGAAGAGCACTGGACCTCAAGACCAGAGAAATTCAAGTTTGAATCCAACCCCTGAGCCTGACCAGTTGTGTGATAATGGAAAACTCACTTACTTCCTCTAAGCCTTGGTTTCCTCATCTGTAAAGTGGGAATGCTAAAATATATAGTATCTAGACTTTTAGGCCTTTAGGAAAAAATAAATGTTTTTAACATGGCATTTCAGATCCTCCACAATTTGACTATACCCTAGCCTTGATTTATATTACTCCTTATCCTATACTTCCCCTTCCGGGCAATAGGCCTACTAGTTATTCCCTGAACTCAGTATTCTATCTCTAAGCTTTTCCAGAAGCTATCTCTCCTGCCTGGACTTCACTTGCTCTTCACCTCTATCTCTGACAATCCATATAGGTACTTCAAGGCTCAACTCAGGTGCTATTTCTTCCAATATGTTTATGATTCTTCAGGATCTGCTTATTGCTTGTTTCATCTTGGGTAAGTCATTTAAACCACCTAGGTCTCAATGTCCTTTTCAGTAGAATGAGGGGCTTGAATTGCAAAATTAGAGCATAGAATTGGATTTTTTAAATTGTAGAGGATTTTAAAGGTCTCCTAACCTAACTAAAATGGAGTCCTAGAGTGGCTAAATAATTCTCCCCAGAGATCACAGAGTTCTCTAAGGTCCCTTCTGACTTCCTCGCAGCCTTGACTTCCAGCCAAGTCCGTGAGATGCTATCCACCCAATAGTAGAACCATAGACTGTTCCACCTCCAAAGAACCATGGATGGAGATCAGCTAGCCCAATTCCCTTGTTTGGTAGATGAGGACACTGAGACCCAGAGAGGTCATTACTTGTGCACTATAGACTTTGAACATGAATCAGTGCCAACTCTAAATTACAGGATGGGGTAGGAGTAGGGGAAAATACATCAATACAGTCATTCTAAATAATGTGCCAGAGTTTCTATGTGGTGGTTGGGGAGGAGGAGGACACATAGCAGATAATGCAAATAAATCTGGGTCTGCAGAAGGATGTGAGAGACTTCTTATGATCATGTGTGAATATAAAGAATTGTCAAGTGTAATCATGTAAATGGTCCTGGCCTAGGCAAAGGATGTCTGTGCATGGAGCTATGAAAAGAAGAGAGACGATTCATTGTGAGAATCCAAAAATGTTTTTGTGAAAAAAAAAATGTAAAGGAAGGGAAAGGGAATGCACATTTATTAAGTGGCTCTTAGGTGTCAGGCTCTGTGCTTTATAGATATGATCTTATTTCTGATTCACAACAACCCTGAGGAAAAGGTGCTATTATTATCCTCATTTTATTAACTGAGGAAATTCAGACAGAAGGTAAATGTCCTATGACAGTATCACACAGTTAGCAAAATATCTAACACTGGATTTGAACTCTGGTCTTCTTGATTCCAGCACTCTTATCTATCAGCTGCCTCAGAAGCTCACGAGAGTCTGTTCGAATGCCAGAATATCTCAGTAGTAAGGAATATCAGGCTACAGACCCTACTGTCTTATTTCCCTGTTAGACTGTGACTCCACTGAGTCCTTCTTTTCTTCCTCTGGGTATTGCATAATCAATATGATCAGACTTTCTCCTCCCCTACCCCAGAGAGAAGCCTACCTGACAGGATCTAAGGTCATGATCTTGGTGCCTCTGATGTCCTCTTTATGGTACACCACCATGTTCTGGGGGACATTCTGCTCAATCACCCAATATAGATGGTTTAGGATAGCCAGCAGCAGCCGGGGGTAGAACTCCAGCACAGGCAGCCTGGACTTTGTCCCTGACAACATCTCGCACAGGGCACAGGTCACCTGGGGTGAGACAAGTTTAGTTGGGAGGGATGAGGTTGAGAGGAAGATGAGGTTCAGGAAGGAGAGGGAGGAGTCAGCTCAGCTAGAAAACTCTTTCTGATTTTCTTCCATTTGCAAGCATAAATTCTCATTTCTTCCCACTATTTCGCTCATCCACAAAGTCTAGCCCTCATCCTTACTCAGCTTAGAGATGAAGAACCAGGCTAAATAGACTATTACCTATTTCATGGCAAGAAAAAAGAACAAAACACATTCATACTTTTTTCTTTTCCAGCCTAAAATGTGATCTGCCCAAAGTGGGTGGGGGAATAGCTCTTGGGAAGGCTTCCTTAATTCCATTTTCTAGTCACTATCATCTCTTCTCCTTGTCTCCCAAAAGCCTGGTTAGACCTTGATTCGTCATCACAGGGTCAGGAGACTTAGATATCAGTCACCTGCTCTGCCACTAGCTTGCTTTGTGACTTTGAGCCAAATACAACTTTTTTCTCTGTGCCCACTTGTAAAATAGGAATGATTGTACCTTTTAGGGACATTCTGAGGAGACAATGAGGACTCTTATAAAAGGTAAATAACACTAGAAGTAGATCTCTTCATAAGCCAACTATCATCTCTTCAAGCTCTAGCTGATGAGATTCTAAGACTTACCCCCTTTCTGTGGTTTTTCCCTCTTTCCTGGCTGCTCTTCCTAGTTCTGCTCCTTCTCCTGGCACATATAGACCATTTCCCAGAAAGATGATCTCCCACCCTCTTTTGCTTCCTCCTTGACCTTCATCCCTTCAACTAACCGCCACATGACGGAAGGATATCTCCTGGTAGTTCTGCTTAAAGCGCCTCTCTTCCAAGATAGATAGAAGCAACTGGAGGATGTTGACTGTGGTCTTCCTCTTGGTGCCAAATACTCTCCATAGTTCCATGTTGATTCTGCAGGATCCAGGGATGCATAAGTTGTGCGACCTGATGGCTATACTCCCAGAGCTGGCCCCAGACCCATGAGGAGGAGCCCTGATGAGGGGAGGGAGCAAAAAAGGGGCCCTGGTTTTTGGAGAAAATGGTCAAGGGACTAGAGAAAAAAGGAGACTAAGCCAAGGCAGCATTGTATATAGAAAGAAACAATGACATTTTATGGTCTGGGGCTACAGACTTTAAATTAGAATCAGATAAGGGTAATCAAAAGACCAGGCTTAATCTTCATTTTGGGGTAATCTGGCTAACTGTTATTGGTTAATGTTAGTTGGATACAACACTTGGTTATTCACTGTTAGCTTGCCCTTCACTGTTACACTATATTCTAACCAGCCCCACTACATATAGTATAAAAACCACATATTATAGTGTAGTCAGTGGAAAGGGCACTAAACCTGGAATTAAGAAACCTAAGTTCCTATCCTGCCTCTGATGTTCACTGTGAAATCACTTAATCTCAGATTCTTCATTTGCAAAAAATAGATAACACTGGCACTATCCACCTCACAAGAAATCAATTTGCCAACCTTAAGATACAACCTAAATGTAAATTATTATTATTTAAGAAGAAAGGAGCAGAAGTCATAGAGCCCAAGAGTGTGAGGGACAAGAGATTAGGAGGCCACTGTATATGCTTGCTTTCTACAAGGAGCTGCTTTTTGGACAAAAGGAATGAAAGTCTCTATACTGGGGAAATGGTAGACTAAAAACTCCTAGAGTGCAAGGACTATTGGTTTTTGTCTTCACCTAGTACATATGGTGCCTCATTTAAAGCAGCCACATAATAAGTGTTCATAGAATTGGTGGGTATATTTGACCTTGGGCAAGTCATTTAAACCCTCCAAGCATCATCCTATAAAATGAGGAGGGTCCTATAACTTCTACTGCACTTAGGGTGGGGGAGCTGAGGAATAGTTACCTATCCCAAGGAAGTGGACGCTTCAGCAGCATAGGCATTACATTGCTGGTGTTGTTGCCTGCAAGTGAACACATGGCTTGCAGTATCTCTGTTCTTGTAGCTGGTTCCAACTTGAATTTCAGTTTATCATAGATGCTATCAACAATTTGATCAACCTAAAAATTGGGAAAGGAAGGCAGAGAAATCTAATTACTCACTTCCTCCCAATCTAAGACCTCTCCTCCATTCTTCCTTTCTCCGTTTCCCAATCACTAAGGGGTATAGACAAAACCCTTCCCCTTTCTGACCTCCTCCTTCTTCCCCTTTCCCTCACCTGGAGCAGGAATCCCGAGCTCCAAAAAGCAGATTAGCAATGGTTAACATTTAACACCCCCATGCAATATGGATGCTCACGTCCACCTTATGGAATATCCCTCCTACAACCCTGAAACCCAAGAAAACTCAAGAAGTCCCAAGATTGTTCAGGGGCTACTTACATGGAAGGCATCCTAAAACTACCTCAGGTTGTTTATTCCCAGTCCTCATTCTATGGGACTGTGGGATGAGGTTTGGGATATAAGAAGGATTCCAAGGACCATTCAGATGTTCAGAGCCACAACACAGAGACTTCTTAGGAGCCCATTTCAATCTAGATCCTTTGTGGGGGCTCTCCCAGAATTAGTCTAAGCTCCCAAGACCATCCTGGAACTCAGATACCCCATGGTCATCAACTGACCCCTTAAATCTCTAGGGGCCTGTCTGTAACATCCAGAGCCCTTCCATAGCTCCAGGGTAAGACAGTGATCATTCTTCTAGTGGATGCCAAGTGTCCCAGTAGCCATCTCCAACATAACTTACTGCTTTTTTTTTTTTTTAATAAAACTTTGGCATTGAGATCCTACTTTAGAATCACAGAACACTAGAGAAATGAATGAATTGAAGCCCAAAGAGAAGGAACTTTGGGCAGGGTTTGGGATGAGAAGGAAACAGAAGAAATGAAGGACTTTCTCAAGTCCTATAGTGAGTTGTTAGTGACTCAAACTCATGCTCTTTCACATTACCTTTAACATGTCTTTCCCTCTCTCCTCTAGAAGAGCACTCACGAGTTTCCCTGAAGCCAGAGAGATCTTGGCCTTGTTGTCAGTTAAGCCCTCCATGGCAGCCAGTACTAGGCTGCTGAGCTCCTTTGGGTTGAAGTATTCTGCAAAAGCCTGTAATGGAGTGGACAAAAGCTGGTCCAAGGAGATTTTTCTAGTGTTCCTTATCTTGGAGAAGGGGTTGGGGAAGGGGCTCCCATTAGGTCTCAAATTTGTCCATCTGAGGGTTTTTTAAAACCCTTACATTCCATCTTAGAAGCAATACTATATGTTGGTTCTAAGGCAGAAGATCAATAGGCAATGGGGATTAAATAACTTGCCCAGGGTCACACAGTTAGGAAGTGTCTAAGGCCAGATTTGAACCCAGGATCTCTGAACTCTAGGCCTGGCTCTCAATCTACTGAGTCACCTAACTGTTCTCTGTTTAAATACTTTTTTGTTGTTGATGGTCCTTGTATTTAAACTAAAACAAAAATTGCAGGGCAGGTTGAGAGAGGGGGGTCATAGGACAAGGAGAAAGAACAAAGAGCCCTACATTTTTTTTATCAGAAGACCTATATGACTTTGAACATCAATTGGGACATCAATTTCTTCATCTATAAAGAGAGCAGATGAGAACTAGATGCTCTCTAAGGTCCCTTCCAACTCGAAAATCTTTGATTCAGTGGGCATGGGACGGGGCAGACACCAGGTCTAGTGCTAAATTAGAGCTAAGAATTGTGGTAATGTCAGTGGTAGGCTGCAATTCCCATAAAGGAAGAGAAGGGGCTTATACAGTTCTCTTTGTGGAATTAATAGTATCCATTATTGGGCACTGAATAAATATTTCTGGAGACTCAGAAGAAGGAAATAGGAAACTATAAAATGGTACCAGAGGGGCACCTTAACATAGTGAATATGGGACTGACCTTGGAACCACTTACTATTGTATGACCACTGGCAAATCATTAACCCATTAGTGCTCTTGGTAACTCTCTAAGAATATAAATTACAGAGGCCTTTTCCAAGATATATTGATAACAAGAGTTCCCATATCAGGAGTTTCCCATGTCTAAATCAAAAGACCAGTTTAAAAAACTTTAAGTTAAGTGAGGAAACACTTGGATCTATGACCTTGGTCATTCATTTACATCATCCCTAAAGATTAGAACTGGGTTTGGAAATCTGGTTCTAAGGCAGAAGATCAATAGGCAATGGGGATTAATTGATCCCCAAATGAGCATCATTGAATTAGTAGTCATAAGAGACATTAGAAATTATTTAACCCCCTCACTTTCAAAATGAGAAAAGAGCTTCAGAAAAATGAAGAACCAGGACTCCTCAGCTAGTAAACAGAGGAGCCAGACTCTAACTCAGGTCCAATGCTCCAGCTATTTCAGCACCCCATCTCCCCATTTCACACCTGCAATGGAAAGCCAGAGGTTCTGAAAGAGGGTAAACCCATTCAGAAGGACAATAGGAATAGATCAGAATATGGATAGTCAAGTCCTTGTATTATGCTTTAGATTTCTTCCCAACTTCCCCTTTCAAGGGCAAAATTTGTGTGGGAGAAGGGAGAAGAACCGCCTGGCTCTGCTGGCTCACCTTAGCAATCTCAGAGGTGTTATTATGGAATACAGAGGCACTGTAGACGCCTTCTTTCTTGGGATGGCCTTCCCGTATCTCCTCCTCAAGCTGATTCAACTCTAGAACACACATTCCATCTTCCGACTCCTCTAACTCCTAGAGGACCCTATCCCTCCCACTAAATACTATAGGAGTTTTCCAGTTATGCCCCATCCCCAACACCCTAAACACACCAACTCTGCCATATATGCCCTCATCAGGCAGGGAACATAGGGGCAGAAATGTAGATAAGTAATGATATGGGTTAGGATCACAAGAATTCCCAAGGGAGACCTTGGAGTTGGCTATCTTGAAGGCAGAGTTTAAGGACATAAAATGATGGGGCTAGGAAAAAAGAATACAACCAAGGAAAGAATAAGGCAAGGCCCTATGCCATGCATTTTCATAGAAGGTATCTGATGTCCAAAAAGATGACTGTGGGGACCTAGAGGTCACAGGAATGTCCTTGGATACTCCTTGGGAGGAACCCTGGTTTTTGGGTAGGGAACAACAGACAATCATGGAGCCTGAGGGAAGGGAATAGAGAAAGGGGCAGGACATTTGACTTTCCATACTTTTTTTCTGCAGCATGATGCAGTAGAGACTGTAAAGGGCCTGTGAGGCCAGGAAGCTAATGTTGTCCACCGAGTCTTGGCAAAGTAAGGCCAGAAGCTTCACGAGTCGCCCCAGCCGGGAGAACTCAATGTCAATCTCCGGGGAGAAAGGGAAGAGGAGGGCA
Source organism: Gracilinanus agilis (assembly GCF_016433145.1). NCBI lineage: Eukaryota > Metazoa > Chordata > Mammalia > Didelphimorphia > Didelphidae > Gracilinanus > Gracilinanus agilis. The sequence goes on along the minus strand of NC_058134.1, from coordinate 205,201,606 downwards.
AAGTTACACTTGCTGTCCCATATACCATGTTGCCTTGTGAGTGAATGTGAGGGAAGCAAAGGCAGCTCAGGACTAGGGGTCACCCTGGATAAAGGAAGAGTGGGGGGAGAGGGAGGATAGGGTTTGGTAAAGTTAATGGAAGCAGAGATGGGGAGAGTACTGATGTGAGCTGAGCATGTGGATGGAAGAGCGTTTGGCAAAGAACAAAGGGCAGACTGGGCAAACATGGCGGGGAAGCTGAGGAGAGGAGCAGCAGGAAAGATCAAACCAAGGTATATGTTAAAGGAATTTTCTTAATCTCTCCCTCTGTCTCTTTAAGAGGCAGGAACAGACAGATTTCTAAGTAAGAGTGAGCCAGAGCTAAAGATTCTGTTACCTAAGGAGACAAGGAGGTTAAAGAAAGAGACAGTTGAGAGTTTGGGGTCTTTTGCCTCTGGGTCCCTAGAGAGCAGGAGGTCAGTCTGTCTTTGTCTCTATGACTGGCAGTTTTTTATTACTGACAGTTGGGATAGAGAAACGGATTTAAGAAGTTCGTAGGTGGTGGCTGTTTATTTATTAGCATTGGTAGTTAGTTAGGGAATAAATTTCTAGGTAGGCAGTAGAGGTATTTAGGTCTGGTATTGCCAGGCAGAAGAACCTATCCTCGAAAACAGGTAGAGTAGGGTTTTTTTTAGAAATTGTAGTTAGAATTAAGAACTTAGGTATAGTTATAAGGTATTAGAGTAATAATCTCTCTTTCCTCCTTTCTCTTTTCTATCTGTACTTCTCAAATTAAACTAAATGTTTTATTAAACTGCTCTCCTCATTTTTGTCAAACTCCTACCGAAGTAACCCTTAACACCTATGTGGGAGAGACAATAGATAAGAACCCTAATGTCCAGGAAAGTGTCTAGTTTTGGAAGTCAGGGATCTATCTCTGACATTTATGTATGGCTATGGGAAAATCACTTAGAAACTCTGAGCTTTGCTTTCTTCATCTTTAAATGGGATAGTAATATTTGCACTCCCTCCTTCACAAACTTGTGGTGGGGCAAGTATTTTGTAAACCTCAAAACATTATAGAATTCTTATTTTGTGTGACTGTGAGGCTGAGCTAGGTAAGTACATGACTGGAGGGAAGAGATGAGTTGGGTCCCTTGTCCAAGTTGCTTGTGTCTTGGAGGCCACTGCCCTGGCCTGGCCTGGACTATCTCTCACACTCACATTAAAATTATGCATCTGGGCAGTGAAACTGAGGATGCGGACACCACACCACAATGCTCGTTCCCTCTCGTGGTCCTTCTGAGAAATGAGCCAGGTTTCCAGAAACTGAGGAGAAGGCAAAGGAGAAAGAAAACCCAGTGAGCTACATTCCTAGGGAGGAAAAAGGATACCTCAGCCCCCACCTCAGCTTCCAAAAAATGGAGAAACATCAACCTCCAATGTAGAGCTGACTTTATGACCTGCAGGGTCTTTCTTGTTATAAACGCTTCCAAAATTCCATAAATAAGAGATCAAGTACCCCTAGGAGTGGTAATACATCTTTGAATAGGTAACTTCCTGGTTTAGTAGCTGATCTTCTCTGGCAAAGTTGTGATGGATCTCCCACTCTTTCTCCCAGCTGCCATTCATCTTTTTGCCCCCATTACACTTGTCAGGCACATAAAAGAATTGTAAATGAAGTGATCTGCTCTTGAAAAGCAAGGTTTAATATGGTGAAAAGAAGGAGGAAATAGAGGTAAAGGGAGAGAGAGAAAAAGGCAGACAAAGAGAAGGATAGAGCAGAAAGTTCCATTGAGGGGAGCAAAGTGGCAATGAAAACATTGGTGGAAGTACACAAAATGTAAAAGGCAAACTTGGTCACATCAAAATTGTACTCAGGGTCTTCCCTATCTGGGAACTACCATGATCCTGTATCCCAATCATGTCTCCCATTGAGACTTCGATTTTTCCGAACAATGGAGGAGAAATTTGGAGATCAAAATGGAAGTTACAAGGATAGAGAAAGGGAGAAAAGGAGCCAATTTTCTTTGTAAAGACTTAGTTTCATGCTACCATGTACTCGGTTCATAGACTAAAGCTGGAAGAGACCCAAAAACTCATCTAATTTAATCTTTTTTATTTTACAGAGAAGAAACAGGTTCAAAGAGGTGAAGAGATTTTTCCAAGGTCACAAAAATTATAAATTACAGATCTGAGATTTGAACCCACGTCCTCTAATGTTAAATGGCATTCTTGAGGTTTTATATCCCTACTCTTCAGCCTCACTGCCTCTTGGTAAAATCTTTAGTTCTATCCCCTACTTGTGGTTCCTATAAATTCAACAAACTTAATAAATACATACTAAGTATAAAACACTGTGCTATGATGTAAAGATTAAAAACAACCACACAGTCCCTACCTTCAAGGAGCTTTCCCTCTAATTAAACTATACATAACATACACATATTAATAAGCATACAAGGTTGAATGAGATAAGGGTAAAGGAAAGAATTGGAAAAAAATGCTTTCAAAAAATTTGAGGGAGAGATCTTTCTCCAGCGAGATGGCTCAGAAAGGGCTTCATAAAAGAGATGGCACTTGACCAAGAGACCAGAGAGGAGGACTTTGGTAGGCAGAAGTAAGGAGGGAAAACATCCCAGGAGTGGGGAACAGATTGCACTGATGTAGGGCAAAATTGGGAAACAGCTAGAAGCCCATTTCACTTGGAACAAAAAGTATATAAATAGAATGAAATAAAGCTGGATTGGATATATAAATAAATGAGAGATCGGAGGCAGTCTTTTGAGGACCTTAAATGCCTGACTAGATTCAAAAAGGCAATGGGGAAATCACTAAATGATTTTGAGTAGGAAAACTTCTAGGATTTTCTCACTGACCTCCACGTAGTTCTGGACCCAACTTGGCATATCTATGATCAAGCCCTGCAGCATCTTCCGTAGAACCTGCAATGTGTCCCGGAATAGATTCTAGACATGAAAGGAGAAGGAAGCTTTTACAGGAAGGACTCAATCACTCCCCTCCCTAAAAACCACCAAGAAGTCTTCTTTGAGAAATCCCATCTAGCTAGATCTATACCTAGAATTTACATCTCCTCTCTGGTCCATGGGCAGCTAGGCAGCTCAGTGGATAGAGTGTCAGCCCTGGAGTCAGGAGGAATTAAGTTCAAATCTGGCCTTAAACACTAGCTGTGTTATCCTGGGCAAGTCACATAATCCTGTTTGTCTCAGCTCATTTTACAGATGAGGAAATTGAGGCCAACAAGGTTAAGTGTTTTGCCTAGGGTCACACAGCTAGTAAATGTCTGAGGTCAGATTTGAATTCAGAAAGAGGAGTCTTCCTGCCTCCACGTCAAGCACTCTATCTACTGTGCCACACAGCTGCCCTCATGTTAAAACTAGTTATTATCACTAAATTGTTACTACTACCAATAATAATAAATACAGGGTTTGGGGCCGTTTATTCTATCTGAAGGTCTTGTCTCAGGGCTTAATAATGGCAAAAAGTTTGTACTCTTCCATTCATAATTCTTTTTTCCAATCTGTCCAACTATTATCTCAACTTGAGATTCGAAGACTGAAGAAAGCATAGTCAAATCCGTTTCTCCCTATTTATCATATCTAGAATGACACTAACAGGAGTCTTCTAGTATTATTATTGTCTCATTAAAACTACAGTGGAATCTGTCATTAACCTTAACCGTAAAGCTTCTCAAGAAGGAATCTATTACCTCGATAGACTGGATCTCCTTCGACTGTCCTTCTGCCTGCATAACCTCTACTGGAGGCAGACCAATAATGCTTTTAAAGCAAACTCTGAGCAGTTCCTTCCTGTCTTCCAGAGTTAAGGGAGGCTGCAGCCTCCTAAAGAAAGAAAAAAAGAGAGAATAAGATGCATGGATGAAGAGACAGATAAGAGACAAGGGGGCACAAGGAATAAGCAATGAATGGGCCAAGGGTTAGACAACGAGGAGAGAACGGAAGGATAGACTGGGAAGAGAAGGGAAGGGGCAGGGATGGGAGAGAAGAGAAGGGACATTGAAGCAAGGTGGTCACTGAGAAGGTAAGAGAAAAAATGAGAGGAGCAAAGGGAGAGGTTGAGAATAGATAAGGAGAAAAATACTGCAGAACAGGGATCCCTAACCAATGATGAGAAGCTACTTTTTCTGCTGCTTTGAGAGTACCACTAGGGGGAGGGACAAAGGAATATCACTGATAACCATTTCCTTCTTCAGGAACAGTTTTTCTTCACCAGCAGGTTGACCACCAAGTGATTTTTTTTTTAACCATAGCAACCCATGAAAGAGACAAGATTTCAAAATGCTCTTCAGCTCTGTTCAGCCTCTTTCCACCTCCATAGTGACAGAAAAGGGAGGAGGAATGACTGAGTATCCTGAAGTGATTTGTCTAAAAATTACATCTAAAAAGAGCTATGACTGTTTTAGCCTCCAAAGCAAGAACAACAAAATCTACCCTCAAATCAGTTTTTCAAGACAAATTCATTTGGGGCAATGGGGAAAGCATGCCAGTAAGGAATTCACCTGGAGTACAGCCACTAAGAGGAGGAAGTATATTTTAATTTATTATATGGCTAAGTAGGTACTCCAGAGGCAGCATAATAAAATAGTAGATAAAGGGCTGGCCTAGATTCTAGTCCTGCTTCTAACACATAATAGCTGTGTACCTGGACAAATAACAATTTCTCAAGCATCTCAGATACAGATCCCCACCCCACCCCCCACAAAAAGCTCTAACTAGAAAACAGCTAGATGTTAAATTATTTCTACCAAATGAGTGCAGGAGGTGTTTTCATGTTCCTCCAAATGTTGGCACAACAGAACCAAGTTCCTTTCAGGTAGCTTACTGGAGGGTAGGGAGTAGCAGGGAGAAAATATCATCTATACACAGGTAGGGTTCTTGTTGTTCATCTTTCATTTTTGAAGAGGACCAATGACATCGCAGATTATGTCTACTCAAACCTAAATTCAATTTAAGTGAGGCTCAGTTCCACAAAGTCATCATCTTCACTTTCTCTTCAGGAGTCATCAGCGTCTAGTGGCAAGATAAAAGTCTAGATGACTGATGATGGCTCAGGATGCAGTTGATGACTTTGACTTCTTTGACGTCTAACCAAGCTCTAAGCACAGAGCTTTCATGGCTGTTGGAACAAACTGTTCTCATCCACCCATTCTACTAGGGGACGTCCTCACATGCTTAGTTGGGGTAGACACTTCCCTAACTCACCAATGGGTTTGAGGCCTATCAGTTGCCTTTAACCTGGCCTGCTACGACAATTTTACCTGGATGTTGCCAATTAGTAAGCTACAACTTCTTTTTTTGTTTGTTTGGTTTTTTTTGGTTTGAAATTTTTTATTTAATTAATTTAGAATATTTGTCTATGGTTACATGATTCATGTTCTTTCCCTCCCCTCCTCCCACCCCTCTCTCATAGCCAACATGCAATTCCACTGGGTTTTACATGTGTCATCGATCAAGACCTATTTCCATATTATTAATATTTGCACTAGGGTGATCGTTTAGAGCCTACATCCCCAGTCATATCCTCATCTATTCATGTGATCAAGCAGTTGTTTTTCTTCTGTGTTTCTGCTCTAACAGTTCTTCCTCTGAATGTGGATAGTTTTCTTTCTCATAAGTCCCTCAGAATTGTCCTAGATCATCGCATTGCTGCTAGTAGAGAAGTCCGTTACATTCAATTATGCCACAGTGTATCAATCTCTATATACAAGGTTCTCCTGGTTCTGCTCCTTTCACTCTGCATCAGTTCCTGGAGGTCGTTCCAGTTCACATGGAATTCCTCCAGTTTATTATTCCTTTGAACACAATAGTATTCCATCACCAACAGATACCACAATTTGTTCAGCCATTCCCCAATAGAAGGGCATACCCTCGTTTTCCAGTTTTTTGCCACCACAAAGAGAGCGGCTATAAATATTTTTGTACGAGTCTCTTTCTCTCTCTCTCTCTCTCTCTCTCTCTCTCTCTCTCTCTCTCTCTCCCTCTCTTTCTCTCTCTCTCTCCTCTCTCTCTCTCATACACACACCACACACATGCATGCACATACATCATCATTAAATTCCAGTGGTTTCCCATTATCTCAAGGATCAAATATAGACTCTTCAAATGAAGCAAAGAGTATGTTAACAGTTACTGGTTTGTAATGCTATATGTTGAGATTTGTCATCTCTCTCCATAGAACCTTCTCTATTGGCTAAGTATGTTTATACTGAGAGACTGAAAGAAAGGAAAGAAACCAGGAAAAAGGAAATAAGGAGCACTGTGGGGGGGTTGTCTTCCAAGACTCTACCTGAGATTTGAGATTATTATCATTGCCTTCTGCCTAACAGAACTGGAGATGGAAGTTGCCGGCTCCTGTTTCATGAGTTCCTGTGACTCCCCCAGGAGTAAGAGTAAAGGCATATTATTACCTTCCCACTCCCCTTCTCCTCCCTGTCATTTCTTTGCACCCTGGTCTATAGTAGCCAAAGAAAGAAGGGCCAGGTTATGCAAAGACTCAGATTCTTCCTAGCATTCCCAGGTCAAAACTCCAAAAACCACCCCTCACCAGTCAATTCCGTAAGACCAGAGATGGGGAAGGAGATAGCACAAATTCTTTTCCAAAGGGAAAACTGTAGTAGTAGCAAAGACTTATGTGGCCTGTTTCATGGGGCTAAAAGGGTTAAGGAATCAAGAACCAAAAGGGATAAGAGGCTTAGACATCTAGCCTTTTGGATCTAACCCTGGAGCTGTGGTTACTTTTCATGATGACCAGTTTTGACCCCAAGATGCCCATACCCCCCAACATATTAGGACTGACTCACCATCATGAAGTATGCCATCTTTACTTTGTAGGAGAAATGGAAGTCTAAGTGATCCATATTTGTCAAGTTGCTTGTTAACTTTACCAGGTAATTCAGGTAATTCAGCTTCAGGTCCTTATCCTATATCAACCATCAGAGTCAGACTCCTCCAGAGTGCCTCCTGAGGAGTGATGGTCCTAGGCTCTGGATAGCCTGCATCTCTCGAGATTTGGGAGGGATGAAAGGCCAAGAACCCACTAGCAAAGGCTGCCTCTAGCCTATTCATAACCTTCCCACACATACACATTAACAACACATGGGACCTTACCAATCCTCACAAAACCCCAGCCACAGAACCTAAGTCAGGGGGACCCACTTCCTTCAAACTCTGCTAAATGTCATCATTGTGGGCACAATTTCAGTCATCAGACCATAATGGAAAGAATTTTGGGACAGAACTTTATTCTACTGCCTGACGAGGAAACTAGGGTTCAGGAAAGGCAGTCCTTCCTCTCCCTAAATTCTGCCAAATCACTACTTACTCCAAAGACCTGCCCTAGTCATTGAGAACCAGAATGGAGCCTCTGGATACACATTATGGGGTAGCCCAAGACAAGAGATCCTGCCCTTATCCACCTTGCCTTGATCTAGGACCTATTGGAGAACGAAGGCCAGATGGAGCCATACCTTTTCTACGATACAATTTTGGTAGTGATCTATGGTAAAAGATAAGATGAAGTTTGCCTGGGTACCAACATCGACCTTGATCTCTTTTAAAATCCTGCTATAGGCAATATAGAGAGTGTTGCAGGCTTTTAACCACTCCTTATGCTGACGTTCCTGTTGCAGAAAGACATACAGCTAAATTACCTTCTACTCATCTTCATCACTCCCTCCTACCACCACTACTGTGTCCCCCCTAGTACCTTCCTCTCAAAATCAAAGGACTTGGGGCAGCTGGGTAGCTCAGTGGAGTGAGAGTCAGGCCTAGAGACAGGAGGTCCTAGGTTCAAACCCAGCCTCAGCCACTTCCCAGCTGTGTGACCCTGGGCAAGTCACTTGACCCCCATTGCCCACCCTTACCAATCTTCCACCTATGAGACAATACACCGAAGTACAAGGGTTTAAAAAAATTTTTTTTAAAAAATCAAAGGACTTATTCCCATTGCCTAACAGGAAAACTGAGGTTCTAGGAAGGAACAGAATCTACTCCATGGACAAGGAAGGAGAAAATGCATCTGCAGAGTCTGAAGCATGGGGTGGATATTGCCAGTGGAGAAAGGAAAATTAGTGACAGAGGTCCCCAAGGTGGAGACCCCAAACAGAATGTTGGGAAGGTATAATTATGGAGCCAAGATGTGGAGATTCTGAAGCCATGGGAACCCTGGGGTGCACAGATAAGGAAACCCTCAAAAGTCTTACTTTGTTGAGCTTTAAGAGAAGGGATGTCTTCTTATTGGTGAGTATATTGCTGTAATCTTTAAGCACACTGAGCACTGTCTTAAGATGGCTGGTAGCCACAATACCAATAGCATCACCGATACCCTGTAACAACAACAACAAACATTTCCCTATATCCCCATGAGTCCAGTCAAGTCAAGTCAATAAGCTCCTGTCAAATATTTACTGTGTGCTTCATATTACAAAAGTGTAGTCCCTCATTTACCAATTTTTTCATGATAAATTTAGCAATAATCTTAATAAAAATAAGATAGAATGAATCTCTCCCACCATAGAGGAATAAGGATTGGATCTGGAGTTTCACTACTATAGAAAACTCCCAGCTGAGGAAACTCCTCACTTAACATTGCAGGTTGGCATCTTCGCCGAACCCTCTAATCACAGAGCGCTGACTAAAGGATTGAGAAGTTAAGTGAACAGCCTGGGATCGCACAGCCCATATATGTTAGAGGAAATATTTGGCACCAGGTTTTCTTATCTTGAAAATGGGTTGTATACCAGCTATGCCAAGTTATCTACTATTTACAATTTTAAAAATAACTGAATAACAATAACATATAATCTCTTTATACCCCCTTCTGATCTCTCCTTTTAATATCTCCATATATGTCTGCTTGATACATATAGTTCTTTGGGTTCTTCTTTCTTTGATTTGCATTATTTTGTATAAGTCTTTCCAGATTTCTTTATGTAGCATTTGTGATCAGGGCAACTACTAATTATTGGCTGTAATGGAGCATTTCTTATAGATTTGGATGTGGGCACTGGCCTTTTGCTAAGAGATACATTCCCTACTTGCTTGCTAAGATACAGAAAACTCCTTGGATTGGTACCTTAGTGACTAGGGCTATGAGTATATCTTTAATATACCAAGATGGGTGGCATCATGGAAAAAGCACTAGATTTAGTGTCCAAGGACTTGTCCACATTTGGAACATAAGCCTCCCTCACCTCTGACCCTCAGAAACCCTAGCTTCCTTCAACGTTCTACTCAAACACAATCTCCGCTTTGTGAAGCTTTTATAGATCCATCACCACCACCCCAAAACTTTCCCCTGAAGATTATTCCGTACTTATTTTGAATATATTTTCTGTAAAGACAACTGGGTAGCACAGTGGATAAAGTCCTGGGTCTGGAGTCAGGAAGACTCATCTTTCTGAAATCAAATCTGACCTTACTTTCTAGCTATGTGGTCCTGGGCAAGTCATTTAGCCCCGTTTGCCTCAGTTTACTCATATATAAAATGAGCTGGAGAAGAAAATGGCAAACCACTCTAGTATCTTTGCCAGGAAAACTCCAAAAGGAGTCACAAGGAGTCAGACACATCTAAAATAATGAAACAACAACAATAATTCAACATAGCTATGAGTTTTAGAAATTAAATGTTTCCTCTAAGCGATGTTATAGTTTTGTTTATCTGCTTTGTTCCCTTTATGCAATGTTCCATCCCCCAATCTCATGCCCTTACCCAGGTTCTCCTTTATGTCTAGAATATTCCTCTTCCTCACTTTCAGACCATTTGAAGCCTCTAACTCAGTTCAAGAGCCACCTGGTATGGTGGATATTTCCTGATTCTCTCAGTTGTGATGGTCCCCTCCCACCAAAAACAAACCAAAAAAAAAAAAAATCACTTTGCATTTATTTTGGGTTGTACACAAATCAGGAGACAAATCTTTTGTATAAGCACTTATATGTGGGATAATGGAAAGTAATGAATAGAAGACAGCTCCTAGGTTGGGAGCTTGAATAACTCTATTAAGTTTATCCTTTAAAATTTTTTTTAATTTTAATATTTTTAATATAATTTAATAATTTTAAATTTAAATAAAACCATTATATTTAAAGATGGGTTTTAGATTCAAGGGATTTTCAGAACTAGAATCTTAGTGATCTCCTTTAGTCCAAATATCTCACTCTACTAATGGGGACATTAGGCTTAGTAAGACGCAGTGACTTCCCAGCATTAAGTAGTTGGTGATAGAACCCCAGCTAGAGCCCTTGTTCAGACTGTTATATTACACTATCTCCCCAAAGGTAGAGCACCTAAAGTGCTCTAGGAAAGAAGAGGGAGGGCAGGCACGAATATCCTAAGTTGAGAAAACTAAACATGTAATATGTGTGTATATGCATATACATATGCATATACACACATATTTATTTATTTGTGGGGGGGGTGTTTTTTTTATTTTATATTTAGATATTTATATTAAACCCTTACCTTCCATCTTAGAATCAACTATGGTTTAGCCATTGTGCTAGACACATCCATGTCCTGTCTCTCCAAATAGACTGGCAGTCTCCTTAGGGCAGAGACTTCTACTGCTTTTTGTACCCCAGTATCTTAGGGACTCCAACATACAATTTTCCTCACAACTACTCTGTGAAGTTAAGTGGTGCACATGCTATTATCCCCATTTTACACGAGAAAATTGAGATGTATTAAGTTTAAATAGTTGGATTATGTTCACGTAATCATTAAGAATTGGGATCAGGATCAGAACATTTTCCCCACTTCTCCACACTGTCTTAGCCCTCAAACAGGATCTGTTTGTTGATGACGAAGCCCTTGGCTGTTTGAGAGGGAAAGTCTAAGGTGGGAAAGTATTACTTCAGAGGGGAGTTATTATGGTCCTGGGGGTGGGAACCATGTCATTTGCTGCAAAGGTGTAGAAAACCATTGGCTACATTTATTGGGGAATGGTTAAACCAACTGTGACATGTAAATATAATGGAATATTACTGGGGCATCAGAAATAATAAATATTAATGATTCAGAGAAGAATGGGGAGATATATAGGAACTGATACAAAGAGCAGAACAAAGAAACCACATCCACAGTAACTGATGTAGATAGGAAAAACATCATCACCACCCAAAAGAAATGGAAGGTTGTACAAGTATGATGGTCAAGCTTAGTCACAAAGAGGAGAGAGGAGCCATCTTACTCCATTCTTTGCAAAGGTGGGAGAATATAGATATTGCCAGATGCAACTGATGTCCTGGTTAGTTTTTCTGAACTGCTTTTTGATTTTTGTTTTTTTTTCTCTGTTACAAGGTATAGTTAAACTGGGAAAGGTAAAGGAGTTCGAGGAATATACTTGGAAATGAAGGTGGTGTAAAAATGAAAGATACAATTTTTTAAAGAAGACTTTTGACTAGGAGAGTCTTAAGACCTAATTCAAAAATCATATGCTCTCATAACTCTCTAACTTTCTCTAACATGTGCCTTCTTCCTGGGACCTTTGGCCTCACCTGGCTCTCCAACTCTTCCTCTTGAGTGATATGTAGGATATCAGACAATACCTTGTATATAAAGTTATTGTCCTCAGAGGTCTTCAGACTATAACCAATGAGTCTGTATAAGAAGAACTGAGAGGGGACGAGGGAGGGAGAGATGGTTAGGGTCTTAGCAAAAATGGTGTCCTAGGCAATATGTGTACATCAGATCCTATTTCCAGCACCAATCCCACCCCCAATCTCCTGCTCCAATACATTTCCAATACATACACCTATAAAATAGGGGTAATACCTGTTCAGCCTACCTCATAATGCTGTAAGCTTCCACTGAGACAGTGGATATTAATGAGCTTTGAAAGGCATAAAGTGCTAAACTTTTATTACTACTACTTATTTATTATTTTTATTATTATTATTACTATTATATATATACATATATATATATAACTTCTGTTATTGGTCTGCTACTTTTTCCTCCTTTCTCTTAGATCGTTGGGTCTCAAGAAAAGTCACTTACTCCTTCCTGGACACCCCTCTCCCAACTCTCCCCACCAGGCCCACCCCAACCCCCAAAAGACAGGGATGTATACTTTCTCATTCTTCTGTTGCAACCATGTGAAGCGCTTGATCTTGTCAAATGTCACTTTGATTAGTTCCTTCAGCCAGGAGTCATCATCAATGGCCACCATGGTATTATGAGAAAACTTGGGAAATGGGAAGCCAATCACAAAACGCAGGCAGGGAGAAGCCATTCACCGAGTGGGGAGAGAAAGATGGTAACAACTGAGGGCTGAGTCTAGAATTATGGAGATAGAATCTGGGGGACGGGGCACAGTCTAAGGAAATAAGGATAAGAGCCAGGAAGATAAATCAGATTGGGCCTGAAAACATTGGGATGACCAAAAATTTTGAGAGAGGGAACAAATGGTATAGTGTAGCCTTATTCTACTAGACAGTCATCCTCAAAGAAAAACCAAGATTAGGGTATAGGTCTGAGAGCATCCTTCAGAAAGGGTAGAGACATGGCATCTTCTGGGAAATTTCTCACTAAAAGCAGCATTTTCTCCCAGTTTTCCTGAACAAGGTTCTCTTCAGTGTGTTCTAGATGAGAGAGAGAGAGAGAGAGAGAGAGAGAGAGAGAGAGAGAGTTTGTTCCATTAAGGTCAATCCTCAAAGACATGAGATTCCCAATAGTCTATCAAGGGGAGGCAGAAGAGGATATTAGACCTGGAGGCAGTTCCAGGATTAAGCAAAGTAGGCAGTGCCTAGGGTACAACATGCAGGAGGCACTTTAAAATGTAACTTTTAATTAGTGCAACTTTTTCTGATGCCTGAAATTTCTGTTTGTTATATATCCGTTGCAAGTGGATGCTTTAATAAATAGCTTTTACAGTATAAAGTAACAGGCCAAAGTCAATGCCTCTACAAGCACTTTCTTTGTCTTTATTCTTTTTTTTTAAAACCTTTACCTTCTGACTTAGAATTGATCAATTCCATGGCAGAAAAGTGGTTAGGGTTAGGAGACTGGGGTTAAGCGACTTGCCTAGGGTCACAAAGCTAGGAAGTATCTGAAGCTGGATTTGAACCCAGGACTTCAGTCTCTAGATCTGGTTCTCAGATCCACTAAGCCACATAGCTGCCCCCAGACACTTTCAATGGGAACGCCTCCATGGCATATGACCAAGAAGGAAAACAAATTTTAGTGTGCATTCTCTATTCAATCCAACCCCATAAAAATGTAATGGCTAATGTTTCTGCAAATTCAATTTCTCTTTGATATATAATTTGTGCAAGGAAAGAAAAGAGAAATGCCAAACTCAAGGGAGTATAGCAAATTACAAACCACTGGATCACTAGATACAATGGTACAGAGAACATTCATTCTGATGATGCTTTTAGGCAAGGCAAAAACGTACTTTTTGGAACCACTTATAAATTTGTAATTGTTCCTTATCCATAAGCAACTATGAATTTCTTGGGCTGTTACTATGACACTCCTAAATTAGTTACTCCATTAAGAGATAAAAATCATAATCATTTTTTAAAATTTGATAGAAGATTCTATTTCCCACCCCGGATTCCTTGGGTTCCAGACTCTCCCCATCCCACTCCCCCGCCACACCCCCGCCGTCCCTGCCCTCACTCTCCAAAATCTGAATCATATAAGGAATATTTCTCGTCCACACTTGGCCCAATTTGTAGTGGATCACGGGGTGCAGAGAGCTGAGAGGATGGAGAACATACAACAGCCAAAGGGAGATTTTGCCAAATTCCTTTGCTTTATATGGTATCAATGAAGTTAGCTGGGAAGAAAGATAAAGGTAGGAGAAGCAGCAAGAAATGAGTCCAGTAACTGTATAATAATGGGAGAAGTCAACCCCAACTATTTAGATTCCAGCCCTTTTTCCATTCTTGTCACTGCCCGCTGCTAGGCCCCCTCCCTTAAACTCCCTGATCCCAATCCCAATCCCACCCATGCTCCTTGGCCAGGCCTCCAAGTTCCTCTCCCAGACCCACACCAGTTACTCATCCAAGGCGCCTATAGCATCATTTACCAGAAGGTTGGCAAAGATCAGCTGTGGGGAAGGGTTATCGGTGGCTGTGGAAAAGAGAAGAAAAAGAAAAAACCGGGGGACACCCAGGTCAGGCTGTGCTGTCCCCAATGCAGCCTCCTCCTCCCCCAAGCAAGATTAAGTTCACAGAAGAAAGGCAACTATGTTCAAGAGAGTTAGGGCTAGGAACCCTGAGGCAGGCTCCATCCGAAGGCCTTCGCCTAATGTTTCTTAGTGTTGGCCTTCTTTGTTCCACGTCTAACATCCTTAGGCTTTAAGTGCCACTCAGTGCTATATTCCTCTTATTCTCTGGTTTGGGCTATATCTTTGCTTTGCCCCAACTCTGTCCACAGGCTCTGGTCTTGTGTTCCCAAGGTCTAAACTCTGCCATAAGGTTCTCTCTTCATGTTTTCTCCAGTTCCATATCCATATTTCCAACACATTCTCTCTCTCTCTCCCTCCCTCTCTTTCTCTCCCTCCTTCTCTCTCTCTCCTTCTCTCTCCCCTTCTCTCTTTCTCTCCCCCTTCTCTCTCCCTCCTCTCTCTTTCTCTCTCTCTCATTCTC